>NC_056524.1:43699710-43859757 GCF_019175285.1 Sceloporus undulatus
GTGTCATGTGCTATTAATAGACCACTGCTTCCTTCATCCATCAATATCAACAATTTAGTTTCATTTAGTCAATGAGCCAAACTTTCTCAGTGGAGAATTTGCTGAAAATTCTGTGTGTATCTCTTCCACACGTCCTACCGCCACTGAGGAATTTCACCCTACCTTCCAGTGGTGAATATTCAGCAAAAAAGCTTCTCCAATTTTGCCACCTGTAAGTTGGATGTAATATTTAGCATCTCATTTTTGTTCAGTGCTGTTAGTGTTTACAGAAGCACTGATCATGTAACCTTTACTGATAAATGCTCAAACAAATGTGCAGTGAATGGTCACCAGGTATGTAATAAAATGAATTGAGAGTGGGTGAGCAAACACTAAGTTCCAAAACACAAAGCAGAAATAATCCAGTTTGAAATTGCTTGAACTGCCCTGGCTCAGCGCTTGGGAATCTGAGGAATTGTAGCTTATTTTGGCACCAGAACTAAATGTCTCACAAAACTACAGTTCTCAGAATTCCCTAGCCAGTGCAGTTAAAGTGGCCTCAAACTGGATTATTTTTGCAGTGTGTTTTGGACCTAACAGAGTTGACTGAACAATACTAAAAGGCAGATAAATAACAGCTCCTGAACACACACAGTGTGACAGCCACTACCTGCTTGTTTCTTTATTGTTTTTGAGTCTATTTGTTTACTTATCTATTGAACTTATGTCCTGCCTTTCTCCCAAAATGGGATTCAAGGTGGCCACCTAAAACATTAATTTACAAAAGTTAAAAAGAAATAAAATATCAATATAATCAAAGACGGTTAAAGACAGCCAAAAACTTAAAACATATTTAGAACATAGTACATAGGCCTGCCTAAATAAAAATGTCTTCACATGCTGGCAGAAAGAGAATAGAGAGGAGATCAACTGGATGTTTCACAGAAAGGAATTCCACAGCCTGGGAGCAACCACAGAGCAGGCTCTCTCCCAGATCTTCACCAACTGTACTTGCAAAGGTGATAGGAGCTTATCTTAAGAGTTCACACAGAGCTCACTTTGGTCTTTCAATGGTCTTTAGATAAATCTGTACATTTTATCCTTCCATTTTCTCACTGATTTCACAGTTTGTGTACAAGCAACTCTACTGTTCATATGCACATTCCAGAGAAGGAAAAGAACATAATCTTCCTGGATAAGGTTAGAAAGTATAAGATTAAAAAAGACTAAAAAATGAACTTCAGAACTGTGTGAATTTCTTCATATATTACACTAAAGAGAATTTGAAAAATGGAAGAATTGGAAGGGCTCTCATGTGCTCTCATTGTGATGCCCTAGTGGCATGCTATTCCATGACCAAAAAACAAAACTAAAAACAGGTTTATACACTGTCCCCAAAGAAGCTGGCACTGCAACCCATAGTCACTAAGAACTTCATAATAGCCATCGGAAAATGAACTCTAAATTTGGAAACACCGAAATGTCAGCTACAGTCTAATGAGAGTCAGATATGCTTCTCAGATGGAATGGTTCTCTCTTTCCCTCTCTCCTGGGAACAAAAATGAAATGACTTGTGTAATCAAAATAATTTCATGGGCTTGCCTTTCCTTTCCTGATAACACCAGATTTACTGGAATAGTTCTGTTTTAACTGGGCCAGACTGCAAGGGTAAGAATTACGGTAACAATCACATCTGGCGGGGTTAAGAATTGTTGATCCTCAGAATAGAGATGTTTTCCTCTCTATACAAGCCTATTTCCCAGCACCCATTCTTGCTCAAAGTGATAATTAAAGTGTGAGAAGAAGCTTATTTGTGATGGAGAGCCTTCAGAGACAGTTTCAAAAACCCATTGTCTGGAAAGAGGCAAGGGATGCTTAAATCACGCTCCAGGGGAGGATTCTTTCTCTTGCAGAATGGAAACAAGAAGGACAGACGCAAAGGGGGGTAGTCAGCTCAACTGGCATTTTTGGCTACTGTGGACAATTTCAAAAGTTGCACGACAGAATTGCATGTTGATAGCATCTTAATAAGCTAGAGTCAGAGAATTCACAGCTATGCAACTACCCCATTCCAGGTTGAGGCCTTTCTTGTTGCTATTATCACTGTTTGGATCCAATTTCTTTCTTTTTTCTTAAAACCAAGGCCTCATTTTTAATTTACTACTACTACTACTACTAAATTATTTTTACCCCACCATTCCATCTGGATCTAGGCGGCTTACAACCATGGTAATACGTACAATACAATACAAAATAAAGCTCTACATCCCCTCCCTCCCTCTCCCACAACAAACAATACCAACATAATAATAATTAAAATAATTTAAAAAACATGCAATCATTAAAACAAATATTAAAAAACATTAGGGACAGGAGACCGGAGAATGGTCCAGATCAATGGGGTGACCAAGTCAGTTATTCCAGGAAGGCCTGCCAGAGGAGATGTGTCTTGATAGCTTTTTTAAAAGCCATCAAGATTAGTAATATGCCGGATCTCCTCCGGCAGGCCATTCCATAGTTTGGGGCGGTGGATGAGAAGGCCCTCTGTTTTGTGGGTTCTTCTTGGGGAGGGCATGTGACCGACCTGTTGTAATTGCTGAGGAGGCACTGTTTTGATTATATATCTCCTGCATTTCATTTAGTGGAAGCACCTTGGGAAACAGGTAATTAAATACTGGACTATACTATTTCACACTGCACTGGGAGAAAAAATGCCAGTCAGCATAAATACTTTAAGCCTTATTCTATAAATTATGAAGGATGATGCATCTGACTGGTGATGGGTTTGATTATGCTACCTCTTATGGGAGAGTGATCACAATATATTTTTGAATGCTTCCAAATGTAAAAAAGCTCCATAGTTGTGGCAAAGTGAGGAGAAGGCAACTTTAGTTGTTGGTGCATTGGAGCACATTCCATGTTTGGTATTTCCAGTCAATCAGATATTGCTTCAAGCAGCATAATGTATGCTGATGAGAGAAAGCTGACAGAAGGAAACCAACTCATTTGAGATGTGGTGGTGGATAAGCGTTCTGCAGATAATGTAGACAGCTAAAAAGACACACAAGTGGGTCCTGAAACAAATCAGATCTGAACTCTCTCTAGAAGTCAAGATTACTAAATTGAGGCTGTTATATTTTGGACATATCATGAGAAGACACAACTCATTAGAAAAGATAAGAATGCTAAAAAAGTTAGAAGGCAGTAGGAAGAGGAAAAAGCCCACACACCAGTTGGATAGATTCAATCAAACTCCTGGAACCTTCTTCCACCGTGTGCACACCTCATCACTTCTCTACTCAGTTTCAAAACTGAGTTAAAGACTATATTGTTTACCGAAGTGTTCCCAGGGGCGAGCCTCTGTCTTCCCAGGATGCCTCATTTTAACTATCCATTAAGAAGCCAAGCCCTCTCTCCAGTCCATCTCCCTTGGTCCAGGCCTCGGAGGTAGAGAAGAACTGCTGGACCTGATCCCCTTCCCCACTACAATTCCCTTCTCCTTTTGTGTTGTGTCTTTTTAGATTGTAAGCCTGAGGGCAGAGAACCATCTAATTAAAAAGATTGTATGTACAGCACTGTGTAAATTTACAGCGTTTTGTAAATAAAGGATAATAATAATAATAATAATAATAATAATAATAATAATAATAAACAGGACACATCTCTGAGATCCAAAATACACTGCAGAAATAATCCACTTTGGGACCACTTTGACTGCCCTGGCTCAGTGCTAGGGAATCCTGGGAATTACGGTTTATTGTGACACCAGATCTCTTTGGCAGAGAAGGCTAAATGTCTCACAAAACTACACTTCCCAGAATTTTGAGCATTGAACCAGGGCACCTAAGGCAGTCTCAAACTGGATTATTTCTGCAATGTGTTTTGGGCCTGAGTCTGCAGGATTGGAACAAGGTCATAGAGGTACCTCATTCACAGGGCCACTGGGGTCTAAGTTGACTTGAGGGCACTTAACAACAAATGATGCTTACAATTTGTGGAGACTGGCAGTTTTTGATGGCATTACATCTTTAACAATCTCCTTGAATGCAGTTTTAGGTACTGAGTTCATTTATAGTCCATCTTTCCGTAGGATTCGACTGACAAGAAGTTACAGCAAATGATTTCACAGTCAGTGAAATGCTCTGTTGGTAACTTAACACCAACTCTTCCAGCAACAATCCAAAAATAATGTCACATATACAACATAAAAGATCTGGCTGGTATGCAGAGGTCAGTATATTTTTATCTAAATTTGAGCAGCATATGAGACATCTGGGTTAAATGGGATGTAAGATGGCTAAATGTATAAATTAAGTATCAAATGTAACTGAAAGCCATTACTCTAATACTGTAGGTCTGAAAATTCTAATTGGCTTAGGCTATAGGCCTATACTTTGTTGTTCTTGTTGTTGTGTGCCTTCAAGTCATTTTTCACTTACAGTAACCCTAAAGCAAACCTATCATGGTTTTTTGTTTTGTTTTGGGGTTTGTTGGCAGAATTTGCCTGTGCCTCCATATGACATGCTTCTGAAACTCATTGGATTGCACCATTAGTATACCAACAAAGAACTGCATATCAATAGTTTAGCTACTGAAGTCTTAGTTGATCAATCAGTAGCTGGCCATTTTTAATGATAGTGGGTAGGGTGATTGGGATGTGAGAGAGGGAATCTTTTTTGCATGCTTTTCTTTGAATGACAGTGGAACTGGAAGAAGAATGCTGGACGTTGAGGATTATTCAAAATGCAGAGGCTCAACATGGTGTTGTAGCCAACCACTTATTTCTTCAAATGTTCCCGTGCATCACAGTCTATAAATAATGTTTGTGAATACATATTATGGAATGTTTTTAGACAAAAAAATATTGGATGTGTAACTAAAACCTGCAATAGATGAACCAACGTGCTGTACCAACAGTGTGAACTCAAGCCTACATGGAATGAACTTTGGAGGAGTTCAGAGAGGATGGGCAAGCCTGTAGCATAGCCACAGTCTGGTCAGTTTATTAGATCATATGTTACATAATTGTTTGTAGAACAGTAAATTGCTTTCAATTGTAGGTTTTATTGTCAAACTGCCTTGAGCATTTTTATGGGAAGACAGGATATAAAAGTAACAGTTGTTCAGAAAATGCTCTGAATTTTTATTGCAGTATTGGTGTGCTAAAATAATAAGAGATGAAAATGAAAATATCAAGGATTGTCTTTCTATTCAGACTGCTTTTTAAACTGATTTCTAAACCAGTGTAAATTGGGAGTGTTTACACTTATTCTGGGTCATCCTGGAGGTTGTTCACATTCGCACCAGGTTTTCCTGACCCGAATTCGGGGGGACAGTGCAAATCCCCCTTAACCTGGAGTTTTTTTAAGATGGGGATTTCAGAGGTTCATTTCAAAACAACCAGGATTTTGGGGGGAGCCGCCAATGGGAACTTACAAATCGATCCCATTCGGAACTCCACTCTTCCTCCTCTTCCTCCTCCTCATCTGCACCCTGTCCATACCTTGGATCAGCCTTCTTCCCCTTGCACTCTTCCTCCTCTTCCTCCTCTTCCGCCTCCTCATCTGCCCTCTGTCCATGAGTGCCAGGATCGAACCTCTCTCCATGGCATTGTGGGTGTGAATGGGAATCCAGGATAAAATGCCATCGAGAGATTCAGTTGTGACAAATCAATGCCATGGAGAAATTCGATCATGGCAAATCCATGAAATAAGTTAGTTTCCACATTGGGTTATTTCTTTAGTGTGAATGGGCCCTTTACTTCTAAATGTTTGAGATAGATCTTATTTGCTAATTTGTAGTTATTTTAGGCTTCTTTCAACATCTTAGAAGCAAGTTTAGAGTGAAATTTTCCAGTTTAAATTAATTTTTAGTCAATCAACCTAGTTCACACAACAAATGGCCCAGGGGCTGCATGTGGCCCACCAAAGGATTTCAGGCAGCCCATGAAGATGTGGAACAACTTGAAGAGTTCTTCGTTGCCCAGCTTTCTCCTGTGGAGAAGGCTGGGCAGTCAAGAAGGAGGATGGGCAAAGACTCACCCTGCAAGGCTCCTCCACTGCTCAGCTTTCTCCCAAGGAGAAAAACAGGTGGAAGAGGAGAATGGGCAAACACTTGCACTACAAGGCTTCGCTTCCACCTAGCTTTCTCCTGAGAAGGCCAGGCAGTGGAGGAGGAAGAGGAGCAAACATTTGCCCCACAAAGCTCCTTCTCCCAAGGAGAGGTCTGGGCAGAGGAGGAGGAAGAGGAGGACAGAATTAATATTAATTAATTCTAATTAATATTATTAATAATTACTAATTATTTAATTAAAACCTATCTGTGGCCCTAATTAGCTTAATTTAATTTTGGCTATGCCTACAGCCAAGTTGTCCAAGCCTGACCTTGTTGATCAACTAAATATTTAATTAATTGGAAGCCCTACATTCTAGTAACACTCAACTGCTTTTGGAAAAATAGTCTTATTACTAGATGAATGTTTTAAGAGTCTGATTAGATTTTGTGCTTTTATTTTATTTGGTTGTTCTGCTGTGTCTGACAGTTTAATTTTATGATTATTTTAAATTCTATTATTTTATCTGACAGCCCTGCTGAAAAATAGTCCATAAATATTCTAAATATTTGAAAGAGTATGCAATGGAATTTTCCATTGCTTGCATGTAGAATTTTCCTATGTGGCATGTAAGCTGAGGCGTCTAAGTAGACTTGTTCCCTAACTAACTAAAATTTCACATTTGTCTCATGCAAGACCAAGATGCCCCAGACTCCAATCTTACATAGCTAGAGAAACATTTGGCACCAGTACTCAATATTACATGGCAAGAAAAGCACCTGACCAGACTAAGTATCTTTTTTCTTCAATGCACTTGTAGAACATGCACTTAAACTGTGCATGACAAGATTGCTTAACAAAAAGGGAACAGGTTTGTAAATAGTAAAACAAGCTAACTAAGCAAGGTAAAGAATGAGCATGACAAGTGTTGTTTCATACAGCTTTTGAAAATGTCTAATAAATGTATCTAAAAACTGCAATGTTTCATGTTCTCACATCTTGTAATGGTTGTTTCCACTCTTACATCCAGTCATGTTCTAACTATACCAGGTCTTGGCCCTGGCTTGTTGCTGGTTGTAGCAGACTTTAGACCTACCCTCCCCACCAATCTGCACATTTCTTTTCAACTTCTGTTAAGCTGTGGTGCGCATGTGGTTTACCCCATCCCTCTGCCAGCCACTCCATGAATTCAACACCTATGTCCATGTTCCTCCACAAGTATCCACATTGTCTGTTGCACACATTTTATTATTTTTATAGTCATGGTGCTGAAGTGCTACACCTATAACTGTAAAAGTGGTGGGGCATCCAATTGGAAAAGTAAGGAGGGAATCAGGGTTAGCAGAAAACCTCTATGCTATTAAGCTGTGATGTGGGCATAGTTTCCCACATCTTCATGAACTCTTTGATAGGTGAACTCAACAGATACTTGGCCATGTTCCGCCTCCAGTGTACACTTTTCTTGTCTCACCCATTCAATTTTCATGCAAAGGAATCTTCTAGCACCTTTGAGACTAACTGAAAGAAGGAAATGGGTAGCATGAATTTTTGTAGATTTGAGCCTCAGATGCACAGGATGGAGTGGACAGTCCAATGATAGATCTATATAAGCTGGTTGTGTGTGAGAATGTCAACTGAAATTCAAAACCTTGCAGGAATGGAGATTAATGATGGCTGTTTGAGGACAAAGGCAGGTGGAAGGGATGTTGCCTAATGCCAAAGAGAACAGATCACTATACAAATGAGTATTGAAATGTAGTGTGGGAACCAGACAGGAGATGTGGTGAACTGGTCAAGGGTGTCCCAATGAGGATGTGTGTGTAGTGTGCCAGGAAACTATTGAAGCTTATCGCACTGCTCTCTATGGTATGGAACGGAATGGAAGGGTACGGAATGAGGGGAGAACATGTCTTAACACATGGGAGAATGCCACCGATGCCATCAGAAGTCCCCTATCTGTTCCCAATCCATCCCACAACACTGACTTTCAAGAACAATTCTGAACAGTTCTTGAAAACTGGCTGCTGTGGGAGCGTCAGCCACGTTCTCCCACGTGGTAAGACTTTGTAGTTGTTTTGTTCAAGGACCATTGTTCTGAAGTCTGAGATGGAATGCACAAGAAGACTGAAGTGTTCTGCAAACGTTTTTTGCTATAGCCATAGTCCTGAAGTGATATAACAATGCAGTCCTATAACTCTAAAAGAAAGAACGGGTGGTGGGCATAGAGAGATGGTCAGTCTAGCAATGAAGTAATGAAAGTCAGTAGAATATTTCCATGACAAATGTCATGTATCCATTCCAAATCTTGTTAGGGGACTATCCAAAAAGTACAGCAGGAGTAATTGAGAGAATGGATACAGATTTATGACATTTATCTTCACCTATATAAAAAAATTCCCAAGGCCAAAACCCCCCGCAAAACCTACTCATGCCTCATAAACTCATAAAAGATTGTTGCTCTTATCAGGAATTCACAAGAAAAACACTGGGACAGAAAGAACATTTTATGAAAAATCAGAAGAAGAAAAAACAACAACCAATAACCAAAACAGTCCTTGAACAACAATAACTAAAAACAACCATAAAGGAAGACTGAAAAGAGAAACAGAAGAATTGGAATATATCCACAAATTCCAGTCTATGGACAGTGGGCTGAATAAAGACAATGGTTTCCTGGCACACTACACATGTAACATTTGTTAACATCTGAGCTTCACAAGGGCTTTTCTTGCTATTTTATCACATCTCCTTTCTAGTTCCCAGCCTACATCATACTACATCCTAATGATACCCTCCACCATTCATAATGTTATCTATTCACCTTGGTTTTAGGATCTTTCTTTCCTCACTTGTCCCCAACTGAAGTTAAAACTGAAATTGTCACCTCATTGCCAAACGCACAGTTTTGCATTTCTGTTGCTACTCAGACACACAACCTGCTCATTCATAGCTATAAAAATCTGTTCTTAGGCACTTTACTCCATGTATTTGATGAAGTAGACTTAGGCTGCATCAGCTCTGCAGAAATAATACAGTTCGACACCACTCCCATGGTTCAGTACTATGGAATTCTGGGATTTGTTGTTTTCTGAGATATTAGCTGCCTCTGTCAGAGGGCTCTGGTGCTACAACAATTTACAAATCCCAGGATTCTATAGCATTGAACCATGGCAGTTAAAGGAGTGTCAAACTGCATTATTTCTGCAGTGCAGATGCATCCCTAGCTTATGCTACCAACTTCTTTCTTTCAGTCTCAAAGGAGCTACAAGATCCTTTAGCATATTGATCAAGACTAACAGGGCTATGTCTCTGAATTCTGATAACTACAAGTATAATTCCAACCAAATACCAAGACTTTTAGCCAGTCTGGAGCAGGTCTACCTCAGACTATTGTCTAGTGTCACTATTGTGCTGTGTTTAGGTTCCGTCCGATTGGAATCTTGTAAAATGAGAATGATGAAGACAAATCTTTGAAGAAAGTTTTCAACCTGTTTTCTTAAACCTTTCATTTATCAACAATGGTAAAAATAAATTGTTCTGGTTTCGTTTCCTATAAACATTTTTTGCTCCAAGAGAAGCCAAGTGTTCCATAAACTTTTGATGGATGTGCAGCAAAGTGTATCTGACTAGCTGGAACATTCAAAGCAGGAATGTGTGACACCCCAGATGCTTTGAATCAGATTCCAAGCTATCAAAGACACATTTACTTTGCTCATTTGAAACTGATTTTCCTCTTTGTTGAACCTGCCCTGATGCTTGAACAAGTATTGAAACCAGTTCCTAATTTCTGGACTGAGGAAAATTAATATCTACAAGCTTGAAATTAACATCCTCATTAGTTATATGAAACAATATTTTGTAGGCCAAATAAGCTGCTTTGAAATCCTTTAGTCATGCAATTGTTTCATCAAGTATAGCAAATAAAATATCCAGACTCCAAATCGCTGGTTCTGAAAACAACAATCAGATAAAAACATTGATGATAGATCCAGTCTCACTTTCTGCAATATATCTGCCCAAGTAATATTGATCCACATGCATTTTAACAAAGCCCAATCCTCCTTCTAACTGTGATACTCTTACCAAGCCTCCTTCCTTGTTTCCCTCCTCCATTCCCACATTTGGATGTACCTATCAGCACCTGCCTGCAGCAATAAAATTGTATCTATCCACCCTGACTTTGCTCTTCCTTTCACCCATATGGAAATGTGAGAAAGATAGGAATGAGCTGACTCAGAAAAGCTTAAGTAAAGCTTGTATATTACTGTGAATAGTTTATGTGATGGTTTTGCATTTGTTTATGCTTCAGCGGAGTTGTTACAAGCTGTACATTTTGCATTTCATTGTCATATAGATACATTATTTTTCTCCTCTATGGCTATGCATGGGTACATAGATAGACATGGGTACATCTCAGATACAGACAGACAGACAGACAGACAGACGGATAGATATCTATTTGTTTTTGGTTTTGTCAAGTAAATTCAAGTTGTTTCTCACTCATGGTTCCTAAAGCAAATCTTTCATACAGTTTTTTGTTTGTTTGTTTGTTTGTTTGTTTGTTTGCAAGATTTGTTCAGAGGGGATTTGCCTTTGCCTTCCTCTGATAATTAGAGAGTGTAACTTGCCCAAGATCGTCTAATGGGTTTCATGACTGAGTGGGGATTTGAACCCTGTTCTCTAGAATCCTAATCCAATGCTCAAACCACTACTTTATGCTAGCTCTCACACATATATATGTTATTTAAATCAACAATGCTCAGCCCTTACAGAGTTAAACATGTCTCAGACAGAACAGTAGTGACAGGATTAAGTAGTTTCAGTGATCCAAAGTCTCTGCATCTTATCCACCTATCTCTGAGATGTAAACTGGTACCCTTAAGCATCTTTCCACCTCTTTTCTTCCTGCCCCCTTAATCTCTCACTCCTACCACAAGTGCAACAAACTGAGTTAAATTTTAGTGTAACACACTTAGCTAACTTTCCTACCTTTAATGAGGTGTTACAATAAAAATTATGTTCGTTGCATTAGCCATTGGTGGTTAATGATACATTAGCTCATTAATCCTTAATGAAAACTGAAGCTGCTGTATACATGCAATCCCCATCATATGTAGATAGACATGCATGTCAACTGATCATAACACTTTTTGCCTCTAATGAGACAGATCTGGTCCATGAAAACCTATGAAGAAATGTGTTTAAGCTCCCACAATAGCTCAGTAGTTTCTGTCTCATGAACTATTTTGACACATTTTTTCTTTATGTTCCATGTGTGGAACTCCATTCTTGAAGACGTGAGTGGGACCATCCTTGCTTTAAAAATTACCCCACCCACCCAACCCCTATTATTATATCTTTGACCTTACCTTTTAATCCTAGCTCTCAAATCCTCATTTTCAATTGCAACTAAGCTTTCAGTGCATGTAATGACATTTATTTATATTTTTTCCATCCAAGTTCTCCCTTCCTCCATTGGTTTCCTCAGTGTCTATTTCTTAAAATTGCAAGGTTCTAGGGAATAGGGGTCAACCAGAGGGTTTATGGGGCCTAGGGAAGATGTGAACCTGCAGGAGAGGAGTGGATTGTTAAAGTCTTGGAGATGACATAGATGGACAAATAGGCAACATGAATCAAACAAAAATCAGTGGACAACATTTAATAGACTGGGAGACATTTTTGCTATACGTGTAGAAGAAAGAAGGGGAGATTTTGGTTGTGGACTTTGAAATCTTGTTAGGTTGGAAGTAGAATTTTTAAAACGTTGGTATTTTTGAGAAAACATATACTGAGTGCTAATATTCTTAGGTTGGGGAAGTGGGAAGTCAGTTTTTGTTTGTGATAGTTATATTGTTTGTGTTATGTTGATGATTTTATTATGTTTTAGTTTTAAATGGGGGATATGGAGAGTTTAGGGGTGAGGTAGCTTAGTTTACTTTGGGTTAGACTGGTAGTTTCCTTTTTTCCTCTCTCTCTCTCTCTGTGTCATAGAATCATGAAGTTGGAAGAGACCACAGGGGCCATCCATTCCAATCCCCCCACCATGCAGGAACTCTCAATCAAAGCATATTCAACAGATGGCCATCCAGCTTCTGTTTAAAGACGTAGAATCATAGAGTTGGAAGAAACCACAAGAGCCATCCTGTCCAACTCCCCTGCCATGCAGGAAATCTCAATCAAAGCATCCCCGACAGATGGCCATCCAGCCTCTGTTGAAAGACCTCCAAGGAGGGAGATTCCACTACACTCCGAGGGAGTGTGTTCCACTTTCGAACAGCCCTTACTGTCAGGAAGTTCCTCCTAATACTGAGGTGGAATCTCTTTTCCCGGAGCTTGCATCCATTGTTCCGGGTCCTGTTCTCTGGAGCAGCAGAAAACAAGCATGCTACCTCCTCAAGTATTTAAATAGGGCTATCATATCACCTCTTAACCTTCTTTTCTCCAGGCTAATCATACCTAGCTCCCTAAGGTGTTCCTCGTAGAGCATGGTTTCCAGACCCTTCACCATTTTAGTCACCCTCCTTTGGACACGCTCCAGTTTCTCCAAATCCTTTATGAATTCTGGTGCCCAGAACTGGACACAGTAAGGAAGGAGACTCTACCACAATCTCAGAACAGCCTTTGCTGTCAGAATGTTCCTTCTAATGTTGAGGTGGAATCTCTTTTCCTGTAGCTTGCATCCATTGGTCCAGGTCATGTTCTCTGGAGCAACAGAAAAGAAGCTTGCCCCCTTCTCAGTATGATATCCCTTCAAATATTTTGTGTATATATAGGATTAGAATTTTATATGTTATGTGTGTACGGGGTGTTCGTTCAATTTTTTATTATATTGTGATTTGTTGTTAAACTTAATAATAAAGATTTATTTAAAAGGACACATTTATAGAAGCTTTGGTAGAATGTACAAAAGCCTTGAAATGTAATTAATTAATTACTCGATGAATAAGTTAATTTTACCATTGTCAGTTTTATATTACAGCAACACTCAACTACATTTAGATGTTCAAAATATTACCACTAATGGTACAACCCAGAAAACAAAGGAGTGCAAAGTGGAAACAAAATCAAGAAACAAAGTGGAAGCAAAATCAGTGAGTCAAACGTGCTGCAACTCACTTACACATGGGGGCTTTTCTTCTTCTTCTTCTTTTTCTTTTTTGGATTGCATACAAAGCAGATTTCACTAAAGGAGTGTAACCTTCTCTGGCAAGTGCCATGATGAGATCGTATAACAAAGAGTGAATTCTTCACTTAAATCAACACATCTTCAATATTGTCCTTTTAGAAAAGGGTCACATTAAAAAAAAATCCTTAGAACTAGCCATAAAAGTCTGATTGTATTGGAAAATAAGACAGGAAGAGCATACTCCAAAAACAGTGATTTTTGTTATTGTTTAATCATTCTCTAATTCCATGAAAATTAAACAATGTTACATTGGCTTTCCCATCAAGAAAGAGTGATTGACATATGGAAGTGCGAGTCCAGGAGAATCCTCTGTGCTGTGATTTGTACTGGATCAGTTCAGCACAGACATTCCAGAATACAAACCTGGACAACGTGACCCACCAAATCAAATATCCCCCCGCCCCCCGGCATGTCTGCTGTTCCACCAAGAGCTCAGTAAATTGTTTTTCATGACTGCCTTAGGGATTTGCCAAATACTGATCAGGCCACAATACGTGATTGGAGAACAGTATTTGCTTGGTATGCACATACACACGCACACCCCTGCACACATGAAAATATGCAGAAATGTGTTGTAAATTTAAAACTTTTGGTTAGGGTTTTGCCCTTTACAAAATAATGAGTGGGACCAACACACCTAAACTAGGGTTTTAATCTCAACTTATGTTTTTATGTCTGAATATGTTGCCTATATTAATGACTGCCAAAAGCCAGGAGAGTTCTTTTAAAAGGAAGTGGACATTTGGAAATATCTACTTTCTTTATAAAGAGTGATATTTGGGCTTGTGCCCCTCCACTTGAATATAAGAAATATGGATTCGTTAACTGTATCCAAGTTGGCGGGAGCATGAGAACCAACCTGCTCAAAGACAGATCTTTAAGTCTTTAAGCGAATCAATGAGTGTTTTACATTGTGCTTACATACACCCACACAAATGCCACATCAATGTTCAAAATAATTAATCTATAAAAGGCATTCCTGCTTCCCAATCCCCCCTTACAATGCACAAGAGCTTAAAACAATATACAGCAATTACCAAACATGGCCAACAGACATGCAGCTGCACAGGTCATCAGCTAAAACTGTATGTAACTTTTAAAAAAACACTCAAATCTAGATGTGACATTGTATATTTTAAAATAATCTTAAAACCTTAGGAACTGCACTGCTTTCACATTTTTACTATGAATATGTGTACATGTGGATGTATGTGGCACAGACCCTATTTAATGTAAGAAGCAACTTTTTTTCTGTTGGAAGGATCGCAAGTAACAGATAAAGGCCTCTGTTTGAGATCCTGTGCAGTCATGCAATTCCCTCAGCAGTATTAAACATGTGGCTGTCTTTGCTTATTTCATTCTAACAAGCAAGATTTAATAATTTCAAATGTGTACTCCCTATTGTTCCACATTAAAAGCATTTTAATGCATTTTGGGGACTTGTATACACTTCATGACTTCTTTTCAGAAAAACAACTGTTTACTACAAAGCAACCTGTTTTTGTGCAAAACACGGGTTTTGTACAAATTCAACATTTTCTTACACAATGCTAGGAAAAGGGTAGGGAAGGAGAAAGAGAGGAAGATGCCATGCTAGATGGATGGACTCAATTAAAGAGGTCATGGGTATGAATCTGCAAGACCTAAGAAAAGTAGTGGAAGATAGGGATTCTTGGAGATGTCTCATCCACAGGGTTGCCATGAGTCCAGTTCGACTCGAGAGCAGTTAACAACAACAACAAAGATCTTGCACACACAACAAAATCAACATGATTTTGCATGAAGTGTTCATAGAACCTAATTTTTTTGCACAGATGACTCCCACACAGGCCGAAAAAGTCCTGAAAACCCCAACTAGTGGTAGTTGATCATTTTCCTAGTGGGATATCTCTGTGTAGGGCAAGAAAATGTGTCAATAGTTTTTACATACCTATGTATGTGAAGGAAATAATTATCCTTGCTCCATCCCCTCCATCATCATTCTCACCAGTGCCTGTCTTTCTGAATCCCTTCTACAGTTTTCTAATTGTTGATTCACCTTATTTAATCCCCCACCAAGGGAGAGGTGAACTTAGGGGGGGGGGACAAGAAGCTTTGGGGAAGAGGGGGTCAGGTTTCTGAATCATGAATAGAGGAGTTTCTATGGAGTTCATCACACAGGGAATCACGCAATCGTGATTAAAATTTTCACATGATGTTGCGATTAAAGTATCATTATCTTGGGAATAAACAGGCAATGAACAGCAACAAATCATTCACAGGGAAATGTGTGTGAAAATGTTGATCGTGATTGTGCAATTTTCATGCAATTTTTGTTGTTTAACACCCCCCCCCCCCATTTTCCTTGTGTGATAAAGTCCTATGTCATGGATATCCACCTGCTGCCTATGGAAGGCAACTGGAACAACTTGGAAGGGATAGTGAGCTAGCCTAATTATCTTTCCACCTCTTACACACATACATAGAAACATTACATGCTTTAAAAATGACTGAGGAAGACTTGCCAGAGGTAAAAATGCTAGGCTCATGTACAAATATTCTCGTGTGCTATAAAGCATGTGCCTTTGAACTATGAAGACTAGGGATGGACTCCTGTTGGTTTATGCCAACCACTCTGAGGGAGAGATGCTGGTTTTTAAAGTCTTTTATTCCTAACTGCTAGACCTACATCCTTTTATTAATCCCAGATAGAGTAGACACACTGAATTAATTGTTGAATGGTGAATCAACATAGCTATATCCAGTTGTCTATTCTACTTAAAACTAGCAACGGGATTTATGCCTCAAAATTAGGGGCAAAGAGTACTTCAATAAAGAAGTCTTAAAATCAGCTCCTCTCCTTCATTGGTCTCTGATTCTCAGCCCTGGCACAGTAAACAATATAACCAACTCAAATTATAAAATACACTGAATACATAGTGTGGAGCAGACCCTGTCTTATATTTTTATTTATATTAAACACATTGGGATAAGGATCATGATACATGGATGGAGAATGGTTAAGCTGTTTAACTATATCCCTGTTGTTTTTGTTATATTATTTCTATCCTACCTCTGGTCTGGGACCAAGGCTACTTATAAAGGTTAAAACAGATATAGCTTTAAAAAAAAGTAATTAAAATGTATTTTAAATGGGGGGAGGGGCCCTCCATCGGTACTGACTGAGGCTCTGTTCTTTTCTTTTTCTCTTTATTAGCCTGTAAACAGGGCAGGCATATTTGGAAAACAAGCCACTGTGGGAATGCATAATGAAGAATTATAAACATTGTGGTTCCAGTCCAAAGCAGGGCGCTGCATGTTGTTGTTGTGTATCTTCAAGTAATTTCCAACCTATCATGGGTTGGTATGAATAAAAAAGAGTGAGAAGGCCAGCTGCATGCTTCATATTCTTCATTCTAAACCATATCCCCATTCTGAGCCCACTATAAACTCATTATCTCCCTACTTTGCCATTGTTGGCTAGTTGTGAGACCTCAGGTGCTGCCCTTTTGTTCCTAGCTCACAGAAACTGGACAAAAACACCTGCTGCTGCATTACACAATGTGTCAGGCAGCTTTCCATAATCATGATCTTCAGATTATGCATGTCTGTTTAAGCTGTTGTTTATAAAGAAAACTGAAGCAAATGGCCATCATGCTTTAATTATCTCAAATGCAAAAGGAAGAAGAGATGAGCATCCATGTGAGACAACAATTACAGATGTATTGGCTCAAACCAACAACACTATAATTCTGAAAAGCTGCTTGGCCTGGATATCTGGTGCTGCTGGTCAAGAAACAGCTAATCTTGTCACCACGTATGAGGAACTGTGCATTATATTGGCCAATAAACCAGAAAATAGAATCTTAGATGCACTGGTTGTGGGCAGAAGCAAAAACAAACATTGATACCTCTGCTAGGAGCTATATAGAATTAGGCTTCTAGATCTTCCTCCCAGTGACCCAGAGAAATGGGTCACAATTCTAAAAGTTTGAGAACTCACCCCAACCAAAAGAACACAGAGAACTAGCCTTCCAAGAGAATGGTCTGGAAATCCTCTGCTAGGAGCTATATAGAATTAGGCTTCTAGCTCCTCCTCCCAGTGACCCAGAAAAATGTTGATGAGGAAGAGCAGCTGGGACAGACTTCAGAGACAGAGCAGTGGAGCCTGGGAGTACCACCAAAGGGAACAACCACTGCTAAGGAGGCGTGTGGTGGTTGTGGGGGACTCCTTGCTGAGAGGTACTGAACCACAGTGGTTTGCAGGCCTGACAAGATGTCTCGGGAGGTGTGCTGTCTCCCTGGGGCAAAGATCTGTGATGTGACAGAGAGGCTGATAAGACTTGTCAAGCCTACTGACCGTTACCCCTTTCTTTTGGTTCATGTGGGGACCAATGATACTGCAAGGCACAGCCTTCAGATTATCATATGGGATTATGAGACTTTGGGTAGGAAGTTGAAAGAAATGGATGCACAGGTTGTCATCTTGTTTCTTCTGCCAGTTGAAGGCCACGGTCCAGGAAGGGAGAGGAAAATAGCAGAGGTGAATAACTGGCTCCGCAGATGGTGCTGCCAAGAACAATTTGGATTTTTGGATCATGGTCTGAAATTCCATGAGGAGGGACATCTGACAAGGGATGGGTTGCATCTCACACCAGTTGGCAAAAACATTTTTGCCAATAGTCTCAAAAATTTGATCAGGAGGATTTTAAACTGAGTTATGTGGGGGTAGGGTTGCCATAATTCTCTACTATAGACCGGGACAAAATTTAGACCAAAATGTAGGACAATTGTAGGATAAAATTTAGCCCAAACTGTAGGACATTTAAGAAAATTGGAGGGCCTTAAATGTCCTATATTTTGGGCTAAATTTTATCCTACAATTGTCCTACATTTTTCCCAGTTTATAGTAGACATTTATGACAACCCTATGTGGGGGAGGGAGACAGTATTCTGGAAGGTAAAAGTTCTGGAGAAAATAATCAAACTGTCATAGAGGGAACAAGACAAATAGTCCAAGGACCCAAAAGTGAGAGGCAAAAAAACTTGCACAGGCAGAAAGCAGGGGGGACCCATGGTCTGCGATGTCTCTACACTAATGCACAGAGCATGGGAAATAAGCAAGATGAACCTGAACTCCTAGTACAACAAAGCAAATACGATATAATAGGTAATACTGAAACCCAGTGGGATGCATCACATGATTGGAATGTAGGAATACAGCGGTATAACATTTTCAAAAGAAATAGGCAAAACAGGAAAAGAAGAATAGCCAGTGAAGAGATCCAGAACATCGATCCTGGAAGCCAGGTGGAGAGCATTTGGATAAAAATTAAAGGGGAGGGAAACAACAAGGATTTTATTGTGGGAGTGTACTACAGACCTCCAAATCAGATGGAGGAATTGGATGATGTCTTTCTAGAACAGATGGCCACACATTCAGAAAGGAGATATGTAGTAGTGATGGGCGACTTCAACTACCCTGATATTTGCTGGAAGTCAAGCTCAGCCAAATCCTCAAGGTCTAGCAAATTCCTCTTTTGTCTTGGAGACAATTTCATTGTCCAAAAGGATGAAGAGGCAACAAGGGGATCGGCTATTTTGGAATGCAAATTAATGGGGTGCAAATGGTGGGATCCTTAGGTGGGAGTGACCATGTTCTCCTGGAGATTGTTATACAATGGAAAGGAGAAGCTAGGCATAGTCAGACATGCATTCTAGACTTTAGGAAAGCTGATTTCAGTAAACTTAGAGAAATACTGAAGATGACCCCATGGTCAGGAATGCTAAAAGAGAGGGGAGTTCAAGATGGATGGGAGCTTCTCAAAAGGGAGATACTGAAGGCACAATTTCAAACAGTTCCAGTGAGGAAAAAAAATGGGAGATGTCTCAAGAAACCAGGATGGATGACTAAGGAACTTTCAACTGTGCTAAGTTTTAAATGGAATATGTATAAGAAATGGAAAAATGAGGAAATCACCAAAGAAGAATTCAAACAAATAGCTAGCACATGTAGTAAAGTCAGAAAAGCTAAAGCACAGAATGAACTCAGGCTTGCTGGAGAGGTTAAGAACAATAAAAAGAGCTTTTGGGGGTATGTCCACAGCAAAAGGAAGAAGAAGGAAATGGTAGGGCCACTGCGTGGAGAAGATGACAAAATGCTAACAGGGGACAGAGAAAAGGCAGAATTACTCAACACCTTCTTTGCCTCAGTCTTCTCAGAAAAGGCAAAGGATGCTCAACCTGAGGATAATGGAGCAGAGGACGGATAGGGGAATTTCAGCACAGAATAAGTAAAGAGATAGTAGGGAATACCTTGTTAATCTAAATGAATTTAAGTCTCCAGGACCAGATGAACTACATCCAGGGTATTAAAAGAACTGGCAAATGTAATATCGGAGCCATTGGCAATAATTTTTGAGACTCTGGAGAACAGGAGAGATCCCAGCCGACTGGCGGAGGGCAAACGTTGTCCCCATTTTCAAAAAGGGGGAAAAAAGAGGATCCAAACAATTATCGTCCAGTTAGTCTGACATCAATACCAGGAAAGATTCTAGAGCAGATCATTAAAAAGAGAGTCTGTGAACATCTAGAAGGCAATGCCATAATCACAAAAAGTCAACATGGATTTCAGAGAAAGAAGTCATGCCAGACAAATCTAATCTTTTTTTATATATAAAATTACTAGCTTGGTAGAGGAAGTATATCTTGATTTCAGTAAGGCCTTTGACAGGGTTTGACATGATATTCTTGCAAACAAGCTAGTGAAATGTGGGCTAGACAAGGTAACTGTTACATGGATTTGTTACTGGTTGACCAGCAGAACCCGAAGGGTGCTCAACAATAGCTCCTTTTCATCCTGGAGAGAAGTGACTAGTGGGATCCCACAGGGCTCTGTCCTGGGCCCAGTGCTGTTCAACATCTTTATCAATTATGTGGATGACAGAACTGGGGGTATACTTATCAAATTTGCAGATGACACCAAACTAGGAGGAGCAGCTAATACCCCAGACGACAGGATCAAAATTCAAAATGACCTTAATAGATTAGAAAGCTGATTCAAAGCTAACAAAATGAATTTCAACATGGAGAATTGTAAGGTACTGCCCTTAGGGTGGAAAAATGAAATGCACAGATAAAGGATGGGGGACACCTGGCTGAATGAAACTACATGTGAAAGGATCTGGGAGTCGAAGTAGACCACAAGTTGAGCATGAGTCAACAATGCAATGTGGCAGCTAACAAGGCCAATGCGATTTTAGGCTGCATCAATAGAAGTACAGTGTCTAGATCAAGGGAAGTAATAGTGCCACTCTAGTCTGTTCTGGTCAGGCCCCACCTGGAATACTGTGTCCAGTTCTGGGCACCACAATTTAAAAAGGTTGTGGAGAAACTGGAGCATATCCAAAGGGGGCGATTAAAATGGTGAAGGGTCTGAAAACCATATCCTATGAGGAACGACTTAGGAAGCTGGGGATGTTTAGCCTGGAGAAGAGAAGGTTAAGAATTGATTTCAATGGGACTGTGAGCAACTCCGGAAAAGTGAAAAACTGAATGACAGGAGCAGAATGTTAGGAACAGTCCTCCCTACAAAAATCAGATTATCAAGCTTGGACTGTCTGCTCTGGCATGAGATAAAGTATTCCTTTAAAAAAACAGAAACACATTTCAGTTGACATGCTAGACAGAAACATGATCACCGATAAAATACTTCAATATCAAAAAAATCAGTATTTGAATCTTACTTGTTGGATCAGATGCTTTCCAGATCTTCGTACTTGCCAGAAACCCTTCAGATATTTATGCAGACCATGTGTTAACTATCAAACAAAGCTCTACAAACCCTTCACACTGATGTGGAGATATTATTGACAATGCACTTCCTTTTAGTTGTGCTCATTGTACACTTTCTCTCAACTGCACTCATTGTGAACTTGAGCATGTTCTGTATCTGGAAACCTGTCTCTGTGAGCTTGCCACTGTTTGTATGCTGCATGCACCCACTCAAAAACAGTGAATGGATTAATGAAAATGCTCACCTTTGTTAAGCTGGATGCTCTGTGCATTGCTGGTGTGTAGTTGATCTCAGGCTTCCATCTGACACAATATTTCTACCTTTTGTTGTGTTCAGCATATCTCCTGTAACAGCAGTCCACTTAAATACATTTTAATTAATTATTTAGTAGAAGCTGTAGCTGAGAGGCTTTGCTTCTGATAGATTTCAGGGTCACTCTGTGCACACCTAGGTGGTATTGTGGGAAACTACTCACTAAAAACTTGGAAAACCCAGTGCCACATAGCTAGACTTGCCAGGTGAAATACAAGAGATGTTTAATCCTTGTATACAAGCGGGCACTTCAGCAGGTGCTGCCTGTCCTGCAAGCAATAGCTGTTGAAATTCCTTCATCTATCAGTCATTAAAATTACAGGAGCCTTGTTCTGTATTCCACCTGAGAATCTACATAGAGCCAACAGTTAGCCAGATGGATCAAAGGCCCAACTATACCACATTAGTCTTGAAAAGGGGAATTAAAGCAGGATAGTATCATGTGTGCCTGTACCTTATCACACAATGATGTGTCTGTCCAGTAGCTTGTTTGTAGTCCATCTATTGCTGAAGCGCTCCTTTTCATTGACAGGAAAAACCCATCAATGCCTCCCAATCACACTGCTTTTGCACTGTTGATGGACATGTATTAAGTTCCTGCTGAAGCAGTTCCAGTATGCAGGCAATAATATGGTGTAAGTGGCCGTGATTCAGCTTCTCTCTTCCCCTCCATTTGCTGTTCCCAAGTGGGCTGTTTTTCTTTTCTTTTCTTTTCTTTTTTTCCCCAAATTCCCTTTACTTATTTATTTATTTATTTAACTTTAGGTATTGTCATAAATGTGCAATTGTGCTAAAAATAAATATAAACACAGACTAAAAGGCAGGCTGGGAAGAGCATAAGGCAGGGAGGAAGGCCTATGGAGGCTAGTGTGTGGAAGACAGAGGCTGGGGCAGAAGCAGTGTAATAACGACTGTCCCCAAGCTGGCATGTGTGAATTTCTAAACTATTGCAAGTGTTGCACTTTATGAGTGTGGTGTGATCAACGTTTTGTGCTTCTAATCAGGTGAGTGCGTGTTTTCAATTAATGCAAAATATGTGTTGTAGTTTTGCAAATAGAAGGATGGTCTCTGATAAGTTGGGTAAGAAAATGAAATTGTTGGAAAATGTCAGCATTCTTTCTTCCCTCCCTTTTTGCTGTTTAGAGTTAGGGGTTGAACAGACCTCCATGGCCCTGATCCAGCATTTCCATGGTGCAAAAAGGGCACCCTAGCCATGGCGATAGCGGCTTTTTGCCGCTTCTTTGATGCAGCGTCTGGGTGGTGTGATGCCGCCTGATGTCTGGTCAGGTGTGTGGGGTGGGTTGGAATGGACGCAGTGTCTGGGTGGCCAGTGAGCAGATGCCACACCCCACTCCACCCCGAGGCCAGCTCTTTATGCTGTTGAGGCCCTATGTGGGATTTAGATGGCACAGAAGATGCTGGATGTAAAGCTCTGCTATCTTCCCTCATTTTAAAACTTCCTATTTGCTCCTACTAGCATTGAATTTCATGGCAATAAATACCTTTTGTAGCCAACTAAACAAACCATGTAATTAAAGTCATTTCCTTTTTGGAAATTACTCACAAAAAAAGATTATTCTCTCCCTGTCAGGTCGCCATCTCCTTCCTCTTATACATCTTCATCTAACAAATGGTGAAATGTAAAGCTGTCTTCTTCTTTTTTTGTTTGTTCATTAATTAGTTAGGATGGAGGCTCCTTATGCAAATGTAGATTCAGCAAAAGCACATTTTTCATTAATTTCAAGCTACCTGCCTTGTTTGGCTTTTTTGAGTCAGTTTCAGTTCTCAGAGAAGCAGTGACACATTTTAAGCCTCTAGCAGGCTTAGCTTTGATATTTCTTTGATATTTAAATATTTTGTTTCCTAAACAAAGGCCAAAGCCTTAGGAGACTTTAACTGCCCAACAGAAATCAGGGTCCCTTTCAAACTATACAGTTTTTAAAATATGATTCCACTTTAATTGCCATTGAATAGACAATTCAATCATAGAATCTGAAGTTTGTGGGGGAGAATTTAGCATTCTCAGCCAGAAAACGCTAGAGCCTCTTTAGACTATAAACATTAAGATGCAGCCATTATAGTTAAAGTGGAATCATACTGTTGTAATTGTGTGCGGTGACAGGAGTCCTCACACTGAAGAAGAAAAATTAGTTCCAAGGATAAGACTGTTGGTGAAAATGTAGGAGATGAGTTTTCTTTGTTTCATTAGCCCCCTTTAAATAAAACAAATGGTTTACAATGAATTAAGAAACAGATGTGGGACAGCTTGATTGCAGAAAATGAGAACAATAATAATTTTGCCCAGGTCTGTCTTCACTTTAGCTTTTGTAATTAAATGCACTTTCCCTCCTCAGTCTTCAAAGGGAGCCATTTGGAACTGAGCTATGTACAAAGAACCTGGATTTGGAATCACGCTATGTACAAAGAGCTCATCTATGAAATGCAAAAACCTTGGCTCTGGTATTTAGAAAAGTCTGAGAAAACATACATTGAAGAAAGCAATTAAATGTAATTTCTCCAGTAATGATATAACTTGCATATTATGGTACTGAAGAAGAGGAATTAAAATGTCAATATGTATAATCCACGATGCACAATAGTTTCAATTGAGTTTTTCAGGTAAAAGAGGAATAACCTTGTTCTTCCAACTGTTATTATATTTCAGTGATGCTGTTAAAAGGCACTGACAGGGAGAGAGGGGACTACTTACCACCTAAAGATGTACTAGCTGTTGTCATCAGCCAGAATTAGAATACAGAACCAGGGTTACTTATCCAACTACTGGCAGCCGTGATGAAAGTGTAACAGGGTGTTCTCACTACAGGATAAGGTTTCCCTTCTCAGACCATCTACATTGGTGGTCCTAAAAATGAACTCCTATATTTTTATTATCTTACACAATGGAAAAAATTATTTTGTGGGTACTGGAAATTAAGGCGGCTCTTATCCCAGCAAAGCAGAGGACATGGCAGTAGTTCAGTAGCAAAGCACATGCTTTCTGTGCAGAAAGCCTTGTGCACAGTCCCTGGTATCTCCAGTTGAGACAAGTATGGTCTTCTATTTGAAAATCTAGACAGTATCTATGAATCAGTACCAATAATAGTAAGGAGCTTATAGCACCGACTTTTAACCCGGCTGCTTTCCAACGAGATGCAGTCGGGTTGTGGGATGCAGTCAGGAATTATCACATGGAAAATGCTGCCAATCTTGGCGGGCAACTGCATCCTGTCTCCCAGCTTCTCTCAGTCGGCCAATTTGCAAACATGAAAAGCTGCCAGGTCCTCTGTGTTGTCTTGGATAAGAGTGGATTCCATCTCTGTAGCTTGAAACATCTCCACTGGTATGACATCTATTGCTAGCCTGCACACAGACTGCAGAAATGTGAGGCATTTAGCCTTCTCTGTCAGAGAGCTATGGTGCCATGATAAACCACAGTTCCCAAAATTCCATAGCATTGAGTCATGGCAGTTAAAGTGGTGTCAAACTGCATTATTTCTGCAGATCAGATCCAGCCATATTGAATTATTTCTTCCAAGTGTTTTGAGAATCTCTTCCATCTCACTGTCTAAAATTGTATGTTCATTGTCAACAGGTTTTTCCTTGAAGGAATATCCTATCTTTTCATCTTTTTAATATAGTTCTTTAGTATATTTAGTGTAGTATAGTGTCTTTTTATTTTGTGTTACTCTTGTGGTTTTTTTTTTTTAAATTTTGTATTACACGATTGGTTCTAGAGTTTTGGTTTAAATTTCCCTTTGTTCTTGTGGGTCAGATCTGGTGGAAGAGTTCTCTTGGGGTCACCATAAGTAGACAGGTGACTTGAAGGCACATACACAATGTAATCACAACTCTGTATGTTTGTTATGCTGTAGATCTACTACCTCCAGCTTCCACACACAGTAAAGTAGCACATGCTGCAGGGAATACATCAACTAAATTCTCTTTGTAAATATTTCATTATTGTAACATGGAAACTCAAAAAAGATATTGATATTGAAAACTGTAAGATGGGTTTTTTTTTCATTTTGAAAAACCATAAGCAAATAAAACAGTTAATGTCAGTGTTTCCCATATGACATGAAAGCCAAGGGGCAAAAGGGTGGTACTGGAACATTTTAGCATTGGAACTGTTTATGAAATATAAATAAGAACCAAGTTATCTTTTCTTTTTCTAACCATGCAAATTAAATGTAAAGATGTATTTAACTTAATGCCTGTTTTGCCTCATCGTATTTCAGCCAGCCTGAAAAAGGAACACACATTGTGCATGCAGAAAGTCCAAGAGAAATTTTGCAAGTTGGAACAAGACCACCTTTGGAAAGGAGTGCTCTCAAAATGGAGGATTTAAAGTCTAAATGGACCTTAAATCCTCAATTAGTCTTTTCAATAAAGATAATGGCAGCTTCTGCCAACCTAGAAGTTTGAAAGCATGTAAAGTCAAGTAGATAAATAGGTACTACTTCTCAGTGGGATGGTGGCAGCGTTGGGTGCAGACATGCTGGCCACATGACCACCAGAGCACAGTGAACAGATAACAATATACTTTATACTTTAAACAAAGTAGCATTAAGCCTGAACAGCTAATAAAACGAGCTCTTCAGGTTTTTTTATCTGCAAAAATTCTAATAACACTATCAAAATCAATTTCTCTGGCAATGCTTGATTCAGTAGTCAGTCTTGCTAATTAAACAAGTCATGTCTGAAACATGGTAGACTTTCAAAAGTTTTTGTTAATTTTGAGTTTGCTAAAAGATCTTTCTGTTTGTGCTACTGCAATTGGAATTGTCAATAATACTCTGGAATTAAAACAAACATTTTGAAATACCTCACAAAGCTTGTAGTCATTTAATGCATTTAGCAATTCTAAATGTATCAGTTCTGGTTTTACAAATTTTGCTGCATGTACTAGCAGTAAATGTTGCATTTCTGTTGCAAAATGTTAATTATTAAGGTCAGCAGGATAATGGTGTGCAAACTCTTTCAACTTTTTTTCTAGTTCACTTCCAGACACTGTGGGATATTTTCACAAGAAATCAAAATTTTCAGACAGCTGCTTAATAGCATTAAAATGTACCTTTAATCTGAAATAACATTATTGATTAAAGCATAACACATATTTTTTTAAAGTAGGCCTCTTCTGGTAAATACTCTGTGTCAGCCATTTCCACCAGGTTGGCATCAGGTGTTGTGTTATCATGCAGTCTTCTCTTTTGACTCACACCACCATGCCCATGGGAGATGCCATCTCTTTGGCTTCATTCCAGATGCTTTTTCAGTTGTTTCATGACCATCAAATCTTCAAGGGGAATTTCAAAGTTAGATTCAATGTGGCATCTCTGGCTGGAATGAAATTGTTACCAATATCTATTGAAACTGGTACTTTATTGGTATCTATTGGTACTTTATACCAAACAGCTGATATTAACACACAAACAAGACTTTTTGGGTATGCTAATGCACCCTTCATTCCTTGTCTTAGCTGTTAAATTAAGCTCTAAAGGATCTTGCAGTGCTGACTGAATGTTGGCAAGGTGGGAGACAAAAGGTTTGATACTTTCAAGTCTGTCAGATCATCTCGTTTCTGACATTTAATGTAGAGAACAACCTATGTTTTTTTTCAGTAATGCCCATCATTTAGGACAAGAGCTAAACAAGTTATAAATCATTTGAACTGTTTCAAAATATGTTATGACTTCCAGTATACACTCCACTGCATTGTTTCAACAACCAGATCAACAACCAGGATTCAGAAATCTGTTTAAATCTGTTTTTAATATTAAAATTTATATAATAATAATAATAATAATAATAATAATAATAATAATAAATTCTAAGACTGTATCTACACTGTGGAAGTAGGGCAGTTTGACACCACCTAAGCTACAATGCCTCAATGCTATGGAATCCTGGGATCTGTAAAACTTTCTGACAGACAAAGCTAAATATCTTAGTATACTGCAAATCTCAGAATCCTATAGTGTTTGGCCATGGCAGTGAAAGTGGTGTCAAACTACATTACTTCTGAAGTGCAGATGCAGCCTCAGTAAATACACCCCATTGCACAGGGTGAAATGATCTGTTTGTTTCATGGGAAAAAATAGATAGGTCACAGTAAAAAGCCAAGAAAATATATGAAGATAGCCTTTGTAAAACAATGCAATGCAAGGGGCCTGTTTGGTTTGTTTTTTGAAGAAGGGGGTCACCAGAAATTCATGTCCCTTTGCTTGGGTCTCTGGGCCCCAGCCCGATATACCAGCTGAACCCTCCTCTTCTAGACCCTGCCAAAGCATCATGGTTCACGTGCAGCTAGAATGGAACTTCTATCTGGATTTAGTTTGTTGTGACCAGATTGTGGAAGTGTTTTTTTTTTAACTACAAACTGCAACATCCAGAATACCACACCATACTGACTTGTGCATCTGGGGAACAGTAGACCTACCAAGTTTTTCCAAGCTCTGGCAATGCGTGAGGCTTTCCCACTCCTCTTTCTCTTATTAGGAGGCAAGATTTTGTTCAAGCAAATGAAATAGATGTAACCTTGAGAAACATGCCTGCATCAGCTTTCTGCCCACTTGATTCAGGGGCTTTTGTTTCCAGTGGTTGTGGTTTTTTAAGATGCCTTTTTCCTTGGCTCAAGTTACTAACCACTACAGAGAACCGTATCTCATAGGGTAAGACTTTTTGGAAACACTCTTGGAAAGCTTATTTTTCTCCTTCTTCCTCCATGTGCAATTGTTTTAATGTTAATTATAGCTGATCATTTATTAAAATAGCTTGAGGAATATAATAATTTTCATATTGCAGCTGTTCAAACATGCATTTCCCTACTAGTTCACATAATGTTGTGGCAAGCAGTTTGTTGTTGTATCCATTTTCCATTAAGATATCTCTTTCAAAGCTTTCAGACATTTCCCAGACATCCTTGAAGATGTGTGAAAATATATCATTCATGTTTTTTGTATATACCAATGAATATTCCAATGAATGACATTACAATAATGAAATCTGTTAAAGCCAAAAGATAGCCAAGTCTACATTTCATCTAACTATTTGGGGGCAATGCACTCAATCACTGCAAAGTCACATGCTGAGTCCTTCCTGGTTCCCCATTCATCCATAAGAGGAAATGTGTTCACAATGCAAACAGCAACATTGCAGTTGGTGCACAAAGGAGCCCTGATGGCTCAGTGATTAAATGCCAGTACTGCAGTCACAACATAGTGAGTTCAATCCCAGAAGGCTCCAAGTTGACTCAGCCAGGTGTTAGGAAGGATCAAATTAGGGGAATTTTAATTAGCTCAAATATTACGAGAGGTGTGTCCTAACAACACACGCAGCAGGGTCGTGTCCCTATGTGTATACCAGAGGTCATCTAGTTCAACCCCAAGAAACAGAGACTCGAATGCCAAAGGAGGTGCAATTAAAATATGAACATTTATTAAAGCCACACAACAAAAGGTATCACACACACACACACACACACACACACACACACACACACATTCAAAGCTAAAGCGAGGGAGGGGTGAGTTCAGGAGTAAAGGAAAAAGAGAGAGGCACCATTGGGAATATTTACTTTCGAAGTCTTTTCCAAGGCGATGGATTGAGGGATGGTGGGTGGTGAGACATGGCCGCGGGAACGGGAAAAGAAAGTGGCAGCTGCGGTGGCTAGGAGCTGAGTTCCGGCGGGCAAAGCTAAATAGAGGCCCAGTGACAGTGAGCTTGGCTTTGCTCAAGTGATTTCAGCAGAACAAAATGCTCAGGAAATGCAAGCTCGGAGCAGGATGCTCTACAAGCAGGGACCTCAGGCTCGGAACTGAATCTACAAGCCCAGAAATCAGGCTCGGAACTTCTGTTCTACAAGCCCACTGAAGGGTTGGAAGCGGGGTCCTTATATACTGCTAAATATAACCTCAGGCTATGGCAGCCTGGCGGACAAAAGGCTTGATGACTTACACAATAGATACACAAAGCATAGGTCTGCCACTTATTCAGGAGGGGACAAATATCTAGATGGCTGAGCCGTTTAGGTTAATCACTGGCGCATTAAGGAGGGAGCCATAGCTATTGTCCTCCTACTTCAGGTAGCTTGCGAATCCTGTCTAGCAACTCCCAAAACTGCTGCTGAAAGGTTTAAATCTACCTTTTTTTCCTGTGACCATGCCTAGCAAGGGCTGCTGGCTACATGGTCTGCTCGCTTTGGGGATAATGGTGGCTAGTGATGGGGTCAGTCAGGGGTCATGGCTTCAGATCGCATGGCACCCAAAATTTATATAAAACCATACTTGATAACACAGGTATCCGTTCATAGATCAGTAAAATGAGTACCCTGCTTGTTGGGATGCTTAGAGAGTGCTTAGTTCATTATGAAGTGGTATAGAAATGTAAATGTTATTGCTAAACACTAAAGATCTCAATTTCATTCTATTTCAGCATTTGAGCAAGTACCTCTTTATGCTTTCTAATTTATCACAGGTGCCAGAGTAGGCAAGGTGCCAATCTGGTGCCACATGCAGCCCATCAAGCCTTTTATGTTGGCCCTTGGCTTCTTTAGTTTCCTCAGTTCTTAGACTTGCTGTTTTTTATTTGAATTGCACTTTTTGTGCAACTGCACCAGAGCTTTAATCAGAGTGTGGCATTAATTTGTTAACTCATTGAATTATTGATGGGTTTCATATAATTTTCTAGATTCTCAGTTAATGAACTTAAAAACTTTCTCAAATGAATTAGATCATTAGAACTTGTTAGGACGGGGGCCTCTTCCTCTACCACATTCAGCAAAACAGGAAAAGAAATGGTAGAATTCAAGGCAGGTTAATCTGTGAGATATCTTTGGAAAGACAGCAAGAAAGGGAGAGAGATAATTTAGTGGTGCTGGGTTTATGGAGCATATGAACAGATTGGTTTGGGAAATAAAAAAGAAAAATGGGAAAAAAGGAAAACATTAATTTTGGAATGGAATGTGGATGGGTGGGGTGAGGCTGATTTGTTGACTTGGAAGAAGACCAAGGCCCTCAAGCAGCCAGGACTCTTTTAGAATGTCAGACCTTTTAGACATGAAAATTTGGTGTCCTCTCCATGGCATTGTATGGAAGAAAGGTGTTTTGTAGTCTTGTGGAGAGGGGTTCAATTGTGATTTTGTTCAGTAATTTTTCCTCTTCTATTTCTCATATTCTGAACTTGTTTTTATTGTATATTATTATATATTATTGTATAATATACAATAATTATATAATTTTAAATCTGGTGAGCTGCAATGAACCCCTTTTGCAAAACTCACACTGTCTGAGGATCTTGAATAATTTACATTAAAGGTTTTCCTCAAATTCCTACCCCATTTCTTTCCCTCTTGGCTTCTCTCTCTCCCTACTTTTCTCATTCTGCTTGTTACCTATCTCTTCCTTTAGTGGATCTGCTGGGTTTGGTAAGGTTGGAGCTTAGAGCAAAAAGCTAAAGCAATCAAAATAACATCCTACTATCCCTTTCAATTTCCTTTGCAAAAATATATTCAGTCTTCTAAGTAACCTCGACAGACCAGCGATAAATGCCGGCATTGGGGGCATGACATCTGCATGCGCATGCCCCAACTCCGCTCCCATGTCAGTGTGATGCTGCACACCCCACAGGGTGCTATGGCACTCTTTCTGAGGTGCAAAAAGGAACTGCTTTTTGCAGCTCCTTTTTTCACCACAGAAAGGCCAGATCTGTTCAGCCCCTAAGTCCCAATTTCAATTAAGTGATACTTATAACTTAGTAGGACAGGGATGCTCCATCCACTTTTAATAATCTAATCTTCCCCAGATAATCCAGCAGAGAAATGCATAGGTTTTTCAAATATATTCCTTCTTATGCAGACTTCAACCAGTTTTTTTTAGAGTCAGGATTCATTTATTCAAGATGTCACAAACTGACATTGAGAATCCATGCTCTTCAAAGTGATCTATGCAAATTGCATTTATTGATTGTAAGTAGAAAGGCAGAAAAGATTCAGTTATGCAGGAAAATATTGTGCATTAACTCAGAGGATCTCAACCCATTTCTGATTTGAAATTCTTCATCATTAATTCAGTGATCTTTGTAATTATCCATGTATTGGTCTATTTGTGGTGGATCAGTGTGTTCTAACTGCAGTTCATCACTCTTTATTAACCTTTAAGAAACAGCATTTGAAGAGTGAATGAGATATACATGTTGGAGGGGCCAAAAAGTAAAGAGAAATGCAGCTGTGACAAACTGAACTGAAGAGGTTGTAAGATGAGATCCCATGCTTTTGGATAGTCTTTCCCAACGTAATGGTTTGCAGATGTGTTGGACTCCCACCATTGCCAGAAAACACTCTCATTTTGGGCTTTGTAGTACATGCAGGGGGAAAAATTCAGGCTGGAGGCAGGCACCTTTAAAGGACAAAAAGAAGGCTTTGGAAGGAACCAATTAAAAATGTGTTCCCCTTAAGGTCAACTGTAACAATCTCCATGCCCTTCTCTGTAATACCCATGATCTGGCCCCATATCTACATTATGACCAATGAATTAACTATAACTTGACTAATTAAACATTTCAATTATTGGTGCTTGTGGCAGTGAATTAAAATTTCAATTTCTAATATTTAACATTATTTTTTTTTTATGTAAAGTAGTCATACCCCACTCTTCAGTCACAAAGGCTTTTACAGGTTGATAATTTGACAATCCTCTGCCCCCAGGCTTACAATCTAAAAAGACATGACATAAAGGGAAAAGGGAATGCAATGGTGAAGGGGATCAAGTACAGCCGATACTGCTGATTCTTCTCTCCCTCCAAGAACAGGGCTAAACCTCCAGATTAAGATTCATGATAATGTTAGCTACAAACAGTCTAAAAACAATGTATTTTTTCTCATTGAGCAGCGGTAGTAATAGCAATAGCATTTACATTTCTATACTGCTTAATAGTGAACTCAGCACTCTCTAAGAGGTTTACAACATGTAAGCCAATTGCCCCAAACAAGCTGGGTACTCATTTTACTGACCTACAAAAGGATGGAAGGCTGAGTCAACCTGAGCCCTATGGGACTGAACTCATAACATTGTGGCTGCAGTACTGGTATTTAACCATTGTGCCACCAGGGCTCCAAGTGGTGATCTTTGTGGTAATTCATCTCATTCATATTGTTTTGTTTTGAAGTCTGCAAATTCCATTCACCCAACTATTGGCATTCTGGTAGCTAGCAATCTCTTTAGGTCTTCCATGAAATGCACAGGCCTCCTGCTAATAACATTTGTTTTTATCTTCACCTATAAAGCTGATTCTTTGTGAATAAGGCATTTTCAAATTTCCCCCTTACACTTATACTACATGATAGTCTACAGAGAACTCCAGATCACCCACAGATGTAGAATGAGCAAATGAATGCAGAGCTAATAACTATACTATTTTTCCTACTTTTAGTATACCTTGATTTTTTTATGTGCATTGATCCCTTTATTATTTCTGGCAATAGAGGTAACAACAAACTCTTGTTTACATTACGAATCATTCTAATAACTTGTTAGTGAAAGGGCACATGAAGAGACCATACTAGGCTATATGTGGAATACATGATAGATAATACAAGAGAGTATGCTTATCAAGTTTGCAGATGACACCAAATTAGAAGGATTAAATAATCTTCCAGAAGGCAGAATGGGGATTCAATTATTCAGTTCAAAAGAACCTCAATGGATTGAATTTCTGAGCCAAAATTAACCAAACAAAGTTCAGTAGGGATAAATGTAAATCCTTATATTTAGGTGAGAAAAAGATAGGTATAAACATAGGATGGGTGACACCTGGGTTCACATCAGTCCATGTGAAAAATCTTGAAGTCTTCACAGAATGCAAGCTAAACATGAGTCAATAATGTGATGCAGCAGCCAAAAAAATCCAATGCAATCCCTATTAGAAGACTGAGGGGTGACAAGATAGTCGTCGTTAAATAGGCAAAGGGTGCTCAACCTGAGGATAATGGAGCAGAGGACAGAATAGGGGAATTCCAGCACAAAATAAGTAAAGAGATAGTACAGGAATACCTGTTTAACCTAAATGAATTTAAGTCTCCAGGACCAGATGAGCTACATCCAAGGGTTTTAAAAGAACTGGCAAACGTAATATCAGAGCCATTGGCAATAATCTTTGAAAACTCCTGGAGAACAGGAGAAGTCCCAGCAGACTGGAGGAGGGCAAGCGTTGTCCCCATCTTCAAAAAAGGGAAGAAAGAGGATCCCAACAATTATCGTCCAGTTAGTCTGACATCAATACCAGGAAAGATTTTGGAGCAGATCATTAAACAGAGAGTCTGTGAACATCTAGAAGGCAATGACATAATCACAAAAAGTCAACATGGGTTTCAGAGAAACAAGTCATGCCAGACAAATCTAATCTCTTTCTTTGATAAAATTACCAGCTTGGAAGGGAATGCTGTGAGATATAGTAGAGCTTGATTTTAAGTAAGGCCCTTTGACAAAGTTCCCCATGACTGCTTGCAACAGGCGGGTAAGATGTGGGCTATAAAAGGCAACTGGGTTATGGATTTGTACTGTTGACGCGGACGGAACCAAAAGGGTGCCGCAACCAATGCTGACAAATGGTGTAGCAAGCCTGGAAAAGAGAAAAGTAAGGACGAATGGTGTCCCACAGGGCAATCTTTGACGCTGGGCCAGAGTGCGTATGCACATCTTTATACAATGAACATGTGGAGTATAAAAAACAACTGTGAGAAGATATAATCTGGATAGTCAAATGTGCAGATGACCACGAATGAGTAGGAAATACTAATACTCCAGAGACAGATCAACATTTCAAAATAGCACCCCTGACAACAAAAAGGCTAGAGCCACACGAAACAGAAGTAAGCTATCACACTGAGACAAGGGTGAGGTAACTGCAACGGTTACATGGGACAGAAAAAAATGAATGTGCACAGATACATACGAGGCAGATGGTAGGTAGACGGCGGCGCGTGATCTGACAAGAGAGACAACAGTAACGATGAGGATCTACAGAGAGAGTATCCAAAGTAGCGACCACACAGGCGGAATTGATAAACATGTGGGATATCCACCGTGGCGATGTCGGAAAAAAAGGGGGAAGAAGGAGGGGGAAAAAAAAAAAAAAAAAAAAAAAAAAAAAAAAAAAAAAAAAAAAAAAAAAAAAAAAAAAAAAAAAAAAAAAAAAAAAAAAAAAAAAAAAAAAAAAAAAAAAAAAAAAAAAAAAAAAAAAAAAACAAAAAAAAAAAAAAAAAAAATAAAAAAAAAAAAACAAAAAAAACAAAAAAAAAAAAAAAAAAAAAAAAAAAAAAAAAAAAAAAAAAAAAAAAAAAAAAAAAAAAAAAAAAAAAAAAAAAAAAAAAAAAAAAAAAAAAAAAAAAAAAAAAAAAAAAAAAAAAAAAAAAAAAAAAAAAAAAAAAAAAAAAAAAAAAAAAAAAAAAAAAAAAAAAAAAAAAAAAAAAAAAAAAAAAAAAAAAAAAAAAAAAAAAAAAAAAAAAAAAAAAAAAAAAAAAAAAAAAAAAAAAAAAAAAAAAAAAAAAAAAAAAAAAAAAAAAAAAAAAAAAAAAAAAAAAAAACAAAAAAAAAAAAAAAAAAAAAAAAAAAAAAAAAAAAAAAAAAAAAAAAAAAACTAAAGGCCAATGCGATTTTAGGCTGCATCAAAGAAGTATATTATCTAGATCCAGGGAAGTAATAGTGCCACTGTATTCTGCTCTGGTCAGGCCCACCTGGAATATTGTGTCCAGTTCTGGGCACCACAATTCAAAAAGGACATTGAGAAACTGGAGCGTGTCCAAAGGAGGGCGACAAATGGGTGAAGGTGCTGGAAACCATGCCCTATGAGGAACGACTTAGGGAGCTGGGGATGTTTACCTGGAGAAAAGAAGGTTTAGAGGTGATATGATAGCCCTGTTGAAATATTTGAAGGGAGTCATAGGAGGAGGGAGCAAGCTTGTTTTCTGCTGCTCCAGAGACTAGGACCCGAAGCAATGGATGCAAACTGCAGGAAAAGAGATCCACTTCAATATTAGGAGGACTTCCTGACAGAGGCTGTTCGACAGTGGAACAAACCCCTCGGAGTGTAGTGGAGTCTCCTCCTTGGAGGTCTTCAAGCAAGGCTGGATGGCCATCTGTCGGGGATGCTTTGATTTGGATTTCCTGCATGGCAGGGGGTTGGACGGATGGCCCCTGTGGTCTCTCCAACTCTATCATTCTATGATCTATGAAATATCTAAAGGGATGCTTGGAGCAAGCCTGCTTTCTACTCCTTGAGAGAGAACATTGGGGTGGGGGGGTATTTGTGGGTTCAAATTACAAGAAAAGAGATCCCACCTAGGAAGAATTTATTTACTGTAATTTCTTTATTGTAACAACTGCTTGACAGTGGGATAGCCTGCCTCAGAGGAAGGTGGATGGCCATCTCCCAGGAGTACTTAATTGTGTATTCTTGCATGGCAGAATGTTGAATTAGATATCCCTCTCTGTAGTATTTCATGGGTTCCCTCCTACACACACTTGCAACAGTAAAAACCACAGAGAGATTCCCAATCAGCACTTGAGCTACATGTGCAAGAAAGAAGGACTTAATTGCTCCCTTTCCTATATAACATGGAATCTAGTGAGTCCTGGGGACAATTTTCTACCCCTGAGACCCTCTGTGGGCCAGAATGTCTGCCAAAAAATAAAACAAAACCACAACAACCCCAAAGTAACCAGATGTGTCCAAAAGTCCACTTCTGATTTTGAGGAAAAAAATTAAAAAGTTAAAACTGTATTAGGGGTCTGGGACCTATTTAAAAGGTGAATTACCACTCTGGGAGATTTTCAGATGAAGCAGTTCCTCCCCAACCACCACCTCTTCTTCCATAGCCAAATAAGGGAGGTCCAAGGAGGGGGGACTACAAAAAAAGAAAAACATCCTTGAAGGGGTATATGAAGGGGTACCCAGCTCTCCATACAACAGCCCAACAATACAGTACCTCCTTACTTAACTGCATTTTTAGAAACAACAATGAGATACATCAAATGTATTTTAGCTGTTTGTGTATCATCTAATTTGGTCCAAAGAATCATTAAGAACACACTATTGAATTTACCTAGCAAGAAATTCTTTCGCATGTGAACAAAGTTCATTCTGAGTAAACACAGAGAGGATTGTGCTGTGGGAGAAAGTAAACAAAAAATATTTTTTGTCTGAAGTCCTGTTGAGTCTGAGTGAACATACTGTGGTTAATCCTCTGGTCAGCTTGATTTCCAGCTTACGTTTTAAGATGTCCAGCATTTAATTTAGTGAAATTAACAATGTAAACCTGTATTTAATAGATATCCTATTACCTAGAAAGTGGTTGTGTAGACCTCAAGTTTTCTCCATGCATTCTCAAATACAATTGTTTTAAGCAGACTCAAGAGCTCATGACATAGTAATCTTATTTATTGTGAAGGTGCTACAATGTATTTTGTTGTTCAGAGAGAAATATGTTACACTAGTTAACATTCATTATTATGAAAAATAGAATTCTTCCATTAGCATAATTTCTATTCACAAACTTTCTCATTCTTTGTTGACTAATCAACATCTCCAGAAGAAAGAGATATGGACAGAGTTTGAGTAACAAAACTACATTATTCCAAATATTTCAGAAGACACTTTTAAAAATATTAATGTTGTCATAAATCAGAGCAGCTAGTGGAAGAGGGTTGGCTCACAATAGCATTGATTTTTTTAAAACAAAATTGTTGCTATACCATAATTTAGGACAGGGGTAGGCAATCTTTTTGAGCCGGGGGCTGGGTTGCTGTCCCTCAGACAACTGGGGGACCGAAGCCAAAAAATAAATAATGAAATTTTTTTTAAAGAAATTATATATATAAATAAACCAGGACAAATGTAGGACAAAATTTTCAAATGGAAGACACTTTTTTAAAAAAAAAAAATGGAGGACACGCAAAAAAATTGCTGATTTTTTAAAAAATGTTAATATAAATGCATGTTTCTGAGACTTCTATAGACAATTGCCCCCCAAAGGCCCCGGCGGCAATCGGCGGCAGGACCAGGCTGGGGCCGGTCCCAAGGCCTCGCCAGGCTGCATCCAGCCCGCGGGTCGCAGGTTGCCTACCCCTGATTTAGGATATGATGGTTTTAAAAGTTATTTTAGAAAATAAAAGACAACTTGGTTCCATTTCAGGAAAAAAATTCAAGAACTCTTGTGGGACAATGCTCACAATCAGTTCTTCAGACCTAAAAAGTGCTAAAGCCTTCAAATCTGTCACCATTATTAAAAGTCTGGATTTTATTCTTCTCAAACTTGAAACCAAGTACTTTCATTTCTATCAGAACAAGACATCCATCTTCAAATAAATAATTGTCATTTCTAGACTTGTTCTTGCTTTTGGAGTTTGTTTTGTTTTGTGTGGAAACCTGCTCAAAGACTGAGGGGCCATTCAGACTACCTTTTGTACCAAATTGTAACCTGGATTAAAAATTGGAAGTTCCCATTGACACCAGTTTAAACACATCAGAATTAGGGTCTTTCACACCTGATCCAGGGCAAATCCCCCTTAGAGCGTTTTTTCCTAAAGTGGATTATTTCATGTGTCTTTTAGGAAAACCCGTTTCTTCCCTGCTGCCGGCAGACAATAGAATGTGTCTGCTTGTGCTACATTTTGTTTGCTTGCTGCCAGCATGGCACCTCACTTTGCAAGTGGCATTTTTTAAAAAATTATTTTGTGTGTGTGTGTGTGACAGAATATGCGAATGCTTGTGTTTCCTTTTAAATTTGGCAAATAGATACAATGTGTGAATGCTTTTGCTGCATATGTATATGTGTATGTAAGGCATTCTGGAGTGGCAATCAGAGGGAAAGCAAAGAAAGAGGATGCAGAGATGGCATTCTGAGCTGAGGCATTATTATTATTATTATTATGACAGATTATGCTCATGCTTTGGGCTGGAAGGGAAGGGAAGAATATGGCATGGGGGGGGGCAATGGCTTTGGAGGTGGCATTGGGCTTGAAGGGAATGGAAGAGGTTCCAAAGAGGAGGAAATGCTGGGCTGGAAGCGAAGGGGAAGCTAGAGGCTGGCATTCAGAGGGAAGGCTGTGGAAACCCGTGACTTTGGGGGAGTCACACTCTCTCAGCCTCAGGGGAAAGGCAATGGCAAATCTCCTAGGAACCAATCTTGCCAAGAAAACCCCAGGATGGGGTCGTTTTAGGGTTAACATAATCGGTAATGACCCAAATTCACACCACACACACACACACACACACACACCTGAAGGTTTTTAAATTTGACAAGTTGACGGAATATGTGCACACTGCCACCAGTTTTTTTAAAAAAAGGAGGGGGAAGGCACCCATTCGGTTGGCCAATGGCTGTAGCATATGTCGCCTTTGACAAAAGCGGAAGTGAATTTGATTGACAACAAAGGAGGCTCAATTTTAAAGCGATCAAGATAAAGGGTAGTACAAACTTCTTTCTGAGCAGATTTGGTATGGGGGCAACCAGATCTGCCCAGTTCTATCCAGAGCAAATGGGCTAGTGAGAATGGGGCCTCGAAGAGGTTTTCAGGAAAATACTTTTAATTGGGGGAAAGATGCAGGTTAAGAGTGGGAATTAAAGGTAAACTCATACTGTAAGCAGAACCTAGCTTGCATATAAGCAGTCAAACCGAGAGAAAAGTTACTTTTGGAATAGTCATCTTTTGGACTACACAACCCCAAATCCCCAAATTTTCTCAGATAATATGACCAATGCCATAGGACCTAAGAGCTGGATTCAATGGCTATGTAGTCAGTGAGCAAACTGAACGTTAATGAATGTTCTGCAAAAGAACTGGGCACAGCCATTCATGCTGCCAATTGTAAACCTACCTTAAAAGGTTTCTACCATGCATATTGAACAAAATGCTTCTGTCCTCATGTCACATTCAGTAGAACTCAGCAGTAGAACACCTTCTCTGCATGCAGAGGGTCACTGGTTCAAACCCTGGCATCTCCATAGAGGGATGGGAAAGATTCCTGCCTGAAACTCTGCAGCCAGTCTATGCCCATAGCCTTGGGCTAAATGAACCAATAGTCTTATTCAGTGCAAGACAATTTCATCCATACTTCCTATTTCCATTGTTGTTTCTAGCTCATGGCAATTCTAAGGCGACCCTATCACTGGGTTTTCTGGGCAAGAGTTGTTCAGTGGAGTGTTGCCATTGTTTTTTTTTTTTGTGTGTGTGTGTTTTTCAGGCTCTCCTATATTCTAGAAGAGTTTATTCCTGATGTTTCACTAGCATAGCTACCCCGAAAAACCCACAGAAAGCTATGGATGCCGACCATGAAAGCCCTCAACTTCACAGTTGCCATTGCCTTTCTCTGAGGCTGAAAGAAACTGATTTGCCCAAGATCACACAGTGGATCTCCATGTCTGAGGAGGAATTTGATCCCTGGTCTCCTAGAATCTCTGGCTGCTGCCACAGTGCAGAATTAACACAGTTTGACACCACTTTAATTGTCATGGCTCCATCCTATGGAATCCTAGGATTTGTAGTTTGTTGTGGCACAGAGCTCACTGACAGAAGGCTAAATATCTGATAAAACTACAAAGCCCAGAATTTCATAGCATTGAGGCTTGGCAGTTAAAGCAATGTCAAACTGTGTTAATTCTGCAGTGCAGAAGCAGACCTAGTTCAACACTCAAACCATGGCACCAGATTGGCTCTCACACTTTCTGGCTGTGCATGTGATCTGGCAAACAAGTGAATTCTCATTCTTTTTGCTCTTTTTCAGAGTGGTCTTTTAGAAGGCATGAAGTTATTATTTTACAGTCCTTAAATTACCTTTCTTTTTTGTTTCTCTTCAATGATTTCCTCCTTTGCTGCTACCCCTACCCCTTCTAGCATTCTTTGTGTCATAGCTGAGTTATAGTTGAGGCGATCTACAGAGAGTCAAAGCTAAGGGGCTGCTGAACCTGGAGCCAATGTTGAGAAACAAAACCAGGAATCACCGCCAAGGAACATATAATGTCCCAGCCCAAACAGGAAGCTCCATGGCCAGCCTGGGTGGGCAGAGCCAGTCAGAGCTTGAGAACTTTTCACTGCCAGGAGTATGTTCCAAGCTCCATTTTTGATACTTCATCACCACCACTCAGGGGCTTCCATATACAGAACTGCAGGTTCCTAGCTAACTCCAGCCCTAGGAGCTTCTGACACTTGCCCAAGGGATACAAGTCTTTGAAAGAATCCCTAATAAATCTCAAAATCTCCAGACCTTTTGGATTTCTACTCCCAGAAGCCCCAGTCACCCAGCATAGCCTTTGACTGGGGATTCTGGGAACTGATCCAAAACAGCTGGAGAACCAAATGTTGAGAACTACAGCCCTACCAGTAGCTAGAACATCACAACATTATGTTTCAACACTGACTACTGGATGCCACCAGTGAAAGCAAACCAGTGTAATCTAGTATGAGGAAAGAGGCAAAACAAGTTTATAGCAAAGGCAAGAAAGCTGTCCTGCTTTACTTCACTGCTGTGGGGTGTGTAGTTAGGGATGGGTGAGGAATCCATAGGTGTGTTTGGGTATTTTCTTAATTTCTACCACCTGGAAATGGACACACACTGGATGTGCTTTGTGGTTGGAAATCCACACATTTTAGGATTTGGGAGGCACATACATGGAGCAGGAAAAACACATTTGATAAAATGTTCAGATTGGAGTGTGCACATAGAGGAATGCAGGCATGCACAGTGACAAACTCACTTTAATCAATGGATGAAGGCATATAAGCAAAGCATACAGCATCAAAAAATATACACATGGATGCATGTATTTTTAAATGCTCCATATTCTCAAAAAAAGATGAGTTTTTTTTTCTCCATTTCATAAAAAAGCTGCACAGAACAGTATTGGAGGAGGCTACTTTCCATAAACTTTCAGGAGCCTTAAACTACTGACAGTGGGGACACCCTTTGCAGGAGATTAAAGTGTCCCCTCAAAGCAAATCCTCCCTTCCATTTTGGTTCCATCCTAATTTTCAGTGGCTTAGAACAATGGTACTCAAACATTTTCCTCTTGAGTACTCCCCACTTTACAACTGCATGCAGACATTGTGTTCCCCCTCAACGTAGTATATGAATAAAAAATATTTTGTATATTTAGTGTGCGTATTTTCAATTGCCCATTTATGTATATTCACATTTTAATATTTTATAAGGAAATAACAATTAAAATTGGAACAATTTTATTTATGTCTATTCAATATTTAACTCGACGTATGTGTAAAAATTACACATTAAAATGTTTGGGAGGAGGAGGAGGAGGGATCAGTGCCTCAGTGCAGTGCCCCCTTGAGCAACTATCACAGCCCCCAGAGATCCTGGCCCACTGTTTGAGAACCACTAACTTAGAAAGCTGAAATCTAGTTCTCAAGATCCAGCATCTTTCATATGTGCTGGCTTTTATTGAATGGAATTAAATCATTGGACTGAATATTTTTTGTGTTTATGTTCTTAACAGCTTGCTTAGATTAGTGAACTCAGTGGGTCTTAAACTTAATTTAAATTGTCAATGGCAATGGATTTTATTGTTGGTGGATACTTTATATTGGATGCCATGTGCCAAGTTAACTCAAAGTATCATCAGAACATCACAATAATGTGATCTGGTCTAATGAAGCCACAGTCAAAGTCCCTGTGTTTCTCATTTGTTTGGATGATAATGTCATTTGCCACCCCCTTAGACTCCTCTGTTCTCTGGGCAGTGACCTCCTCACAGTAGACCAAAGGGCAGGGGGAATCCTGAGCTGGTGTGTGTGCTGTGTCTGGCACAGGTATGTGTCACAGATTAATACAGCCACCTGCGTTTTGGCCTTTTCCATGAAGTGGCTATGGAAAGAATGGCTAATAGTCTCCATGCCAGTGGGATGGAAATCTTCTCCAAGTTTTATTCTGAACATTAGCCTAAGCTATCCAAGGTGCTGACTCTATTTAGAAGAGAGAGTTTTACACCTGAGGCTGCTGTCACACTGCAGAATTAACGCAGTTTGACATCACTTTAACTGTCATGGCACTATCCCGTGGAATCCTGGGATTTGTAATTTGGGCAAGCTACACTCTCTCATCCTCAGGCAAACGTCCTCTGAATAAATCTTACCAAGAAAACCCCATATGTTCACTTGAGGGTCACCATAAGTCGGAAATGACTTGAAGGCACACAACGCACAGAACAAAACACTAGAGCACTCTTACAAAGAAGATTAAATATCTCACAAAACTGCAAATCCCAGAATTCCATAGCATTGACCTATGGCAATTAAAGCAAGGTTGAATTGCATTAATTCTGCAGTGTGGATGCAGACTCCAATAACTCAGACTAAAACCTGGAACAGATTCACAGCCCCACTGACATGGAAGCCACTAGTTGCCACTCGGCTGTGTAGACTGACATGAGGACTTGAACATCAACATTTCCCACTATATCTGTCTTTGCTGTATCCCGTTCATTAATCCTTCCTTGTCAGCCAAAGGAATTTGGGGATCAGGTTGTGATCAGCTGTTAACACCCTTCCTCCTCACAGTTTAGCACTTTGAAAAATATGGCTGTTCGCCTGCCCAAATAAAACCTAGAGAAGCTAAATAGTAGCCAGGCATGGCTGTTCCTTTTTTCATTGACATTGAGTGAGCGGCTACAGGTTCCAAGAGCAACAGTCGAGAATAGAACAGGAGAGAACTCATGGCAGATGTTTCGCCTCAAGGCTCTGTGTTTTTATGGTTCCACCTGTGTTTGTCCACTTCCCGCCAAAACAATCTCCTCCCACCTCACTGGATATGAAGGCAGATATTGTAATGAGTCAAAACAGAGAGGAAAGGAGATAGCCACTGGTCTGCTTCAGGCATTACTACTGATGAAATTTCACCAAATATATAATAAAAATCATAATGCCAGCTTCTCTGCTTCCATGAAGAAAAACACCAATCTGACATTTGCATCAAGCCATAAGGGACCTGCACTTCCATTTATATTATACAACTGGTGTTACATGCAATGAACTGGAATGCTAACACAGGTGATCTTTCCTCCATATACAATGCCACATGTCTGAAGCTACAAAATGTTCTCACCTCTGTCATGGCAGTGTGAATTGCAACGAAGGTCCAGGAAAAACAAATATTAAGATTTCACTGTAGCCCTTTAAAAACCTTTCATGCAAAAATCTTCATAACTGAAGTGTGTGTGTGTGTGCTTTCAAGTCACCGGTTCATGTATGGTGACCACATGTATTTCATGGGGTTTTCTTGGGCAAGGAATACTCAGAGGTGGTTTTGTCAGCTAGAGATAGTATACTGTAATTGTTTCATTTTTTATCCATTTGAGATTAATTCATTATATATTGTTACACTTTCCTAAGTAATATTAAGAGTGTGCTAAACAAAAAGCAATATGACAGATCCAGGGCCAGGCATACTGTATTCTATAAAGGAAAAAGAAAATATAATATAACATGACTATCAGGCTCAGGTTGAATGCCACAGCATTGCACACATGCAGGTGGAAAATATTAGGAAGCATTAGGAAGGAATTAAATACCTCAGAAACATATCTTAAAGGGAATTAGTCCACACATATAAGCTTTCCTGAAGGAATTGTAAAATAACATAATTTTTTTTAAACGTGGTGAGTGTTGTAACTCATTGGTCATTCTGTAACAGAAATTTCAGGAAACTTAAAAATCTAGGATTTGCAGAGCAATAGGATTGGCAAGAGGACCTAGTAATTGAAAATCCATAAGTTTATTTCCAATTGTCGACAAAGGAAAACAATGAACTCAGTGGAATTCAAGTTCCAAAAAGCTGAGGCCCCGAACAAGACAAAATGGCTCTTTTTATATTATTGAAGACAAAGAAGCTTCTTCAATACACCTGATTGGCTAATTACAATTTAAACATACAGAATTCTTACAATCAGAACAGAAATACATGCATACATTAAAACTGCATCATCACTCCTTACCCCCTCCTGTAGGAATTTAGTGGTTTTCCTCTTAATCTTGCTTCTGAATGTCCTTATCTCAGTACATTATGTTATGTCTTTTTTACTGGTGCCAGCTTCCATCTAGGTCAAGACGCACTCATTATTCCTTTGCTCTAGTTTTCCCTAAACTCCAAGCCTTTATTTCAAAAACCATCTCTCTGGCTGACAAAGGTGACTCCATCTTTCTATAGTTTTTTTTACTTCAACAAGGAATTCCACCACAATTCTACATATTGAAATACAGTTTGTATTATTAAAACCTTTCACATTCTCTCTCTTTGGTCAAGACTGTATTTTCCTAAGTACAGAAATGGCACACAAAGATCTTTAGAAACAAATTTGCTTATAACAAGTTATTAAACATTTAATAACTTTGATGGTTCAGTTTATCTACTCCTCCTCTCCAGCAATTTTTTTCTACATACTCAGGGTTAAACTCTACCATACCCTCCAACTGTCATGATTTGGAATTAATCCTCTACTGTCTCACTTTCCCAGTTGCTTTTAAAATGTCCCAGTTTCTTTTTCCTCCTCCTTCTTTCCCCCTTTGTCCTCAGCTTACTGCAATTTCTGCAGACTGAATTCAAAGTGCAAAAATAGTTTGCACTCAACTCAGCTGGGGAAAGGAGAAGAATGGTAGAATCTTGCCCTTCCCAGGAATCAGGCAAAATGAATCTGCTGCAGCCTCTCCTAGCTTGTGTGTTCTTCCTCAATAATTTTGGCCATCTTGACCAAACTCTTGTGTTGCTTGACCATGTGGGTCCCAGTTTTCATCTGTGAAATGTTAGAGGGTAAGAACTACATGCAAGATTAAATGCATCTTTGCCTCTTATATGCAGGGATGTTCAAAGATAAATGTGAAGAGGAAACAGAAACACCACCACACCTTGCTGGGGTTCTGTGGAAAAAATCTGTCTTCCATTGGTAGTGTTGCCATTGGAAGGCATAATGAATTTCTGCCAGAGCAAATGCTGCTCTTGTTAACTACCCTCTACTCCGCCAGACCCTGTGGATGAGTCATTTCTAAGTCTCCTTATCCTATTCTGCTCTGCTTAGGTTCTGTAAATTTAGGCCCATGACCCCCCTGATTGAGTCTAGCCATCTGGCCTACCTCTCTTTCTACTATCTTCTACCTTTCCTAGCATTGTTGCGTTTTCTAATAAGTCATGCTTTCTCCCAATGTGGTCAAAATACAACAGCCTCAGTTTCATAATCTTGGCTTTAAGGGAGTGTTCAGGCTTGATCTGCTCAAGGACCCATCTGTTTGTCTTTTTGATTGTCCACAGTATCGTAAGAACTCTTCTCCAGCAGTGGTGCTTTCTCAAATGAGTTGATTTTCCTTCTGTCTGTTTTCCCCACTGTCCAGCTCTCACATCTGTAGACTGTGATGGGGAATATATTATATTGGCTTGGATAATTCTAACTTTAGCACTCAGAGCAAATACCAGTTTCAAAACAGGACCTGTCTTCAGGAATGTAACAAAGAATGAAGGAGTTAGATTTCATGCAACAACTACTTGGATCCAATTAACTATCACTCCTCCACCCTTTCAACCCCACCACTGTAGTCTGATTTTTTTTAAAAAAAATGCAGGTGGTGTTGTTGGGCCTGCGTGTGTTCACTTTATTCAAGTAGTTATGTGAGACAATAACCTAATTATCCGAAAAGCACCAGATCCTGTCTGAGATAAGAAATTAAGCAGGGTCAGCCCTGATGTGTATTTAGATGGGAAACCACCAACAAATACCAGGCGCTGTAGGCTATATTTCAGAAGAAGGAACTGGTGTATTCCTTGCCTAATAAAACTCTGTGAAATTCATGGGGTCACCTTAAACCAACAGGTGACTTGAAGGCACATACACAAAATGTGAGAGAAAGGAACTGGGTTCCTATATTTAGTCAGCCAGCCACTTCCTCAACTTGCATTTGTTTTCAAGCTAATATGAATATTAACGAATGTATAAAGACCTTAGAAAAACAGAAAATGAACAAAATTTGAAAATTCTAACACCACCAGCCTCATACTGCCACTCGCTTTTATTGAGTTGCTGTGTTATTTCTTCCTGTTTTTACATAGCAATATTTGATTTATTTTGAATGTATTGTTTCATTGATTTTTTTTTACAGTGTGGAGGTTGGTTTCTGAACCAATATGAGTGGTTTATAGCTGTTTTACAATACAATATAATTGTTTTTTTATTCTGCAACGATTATATGTATTCTGGCAGCTGCTAGAAGTATGTCTAAGACTGATTAATAAAGCAATTATATACATACTCAGAAGTAGGTGTTGATGTCCTAATAGACTTATTATCTAGTAAATATGTTTAGGATTAAAATGTGTATGAGAAGAATGGAACTATCTCAGTCCAACAATATTTCTTACACACAGTTTGTGCTGTCGATCTGCCTCCTGTTGTGATTTAGGGTTGCCAGAGTAAAAACTGAAGGGGCTTCCTATACCTGTAATGGTTGTGTAGAAGGGGGAATTTCAGCAGGTATTGCTTGTTACTTGGTTGTGTGACACTGATAGGCAACACCTGCTGAAATGTCTTATTCTACACAGTCATTAATGGTACAGAAATCCTCACCTGTTTTCAATCCGGCAATCATAATTGTGAAATAAGCTCTATGCTGCCTGATGAGTTATTTGTTGTTGTTTTTAACTTGGTACATGTATCAATATGCAAATTAAGTAATTTAACATTAGGTATAATGTTTTAGGATTTGTATTATTAAGAGTTTTCATAATTTTGCATGATTTATTTTGGCATTATTTGATCAATAAACCCAACAATAACCTTCCTAACCTAACAAGATACAAATAATAACAACAGATTATGGGCTGAATGTTAAGAAATTTTTAAATATGTTTTCAGTATTTGTTTGTACTTCATAAAGAGGGCATTTCTGAATCATGTTGTGCTAACAAAACAAACGTGTTTTGAATCTTGGGCCTTCTAGTTTACGATGTAACAGCAGGATAATTGGCTTTTGGAGAGCAACCATGTGCTGATATAAAGCTGGAAGAGGCACAGAACATTTTCAAGGCAGAAAGAAAGAAGAACAAAAAAGGAAAACCCAAGGACAGGTATACAGGAAGATTTTGTGAAAAAAAAGAAATTCAAACTCTGATACACAAAGGTAAAAGGTGGAGGAGCCATAACCATTTTTTATAACTGACGATGTTATCTTGTTCCTGCTTTTCTATAAGATTGAATTCATCTGATGATCCACAGACATACACACGTCCCCTCCTTTTATAAATTGTTGTTATCTCCTTGTTCTTTGCATAATAATAGATAAAACAAAATTGACACTATCCTATTAAAGTGGCTTTTAAAATAATATTATTCTAAATCAGCAGTGTGCCAGAACACCCACTAATATGCCTTTCAGAAAGGCTTGAGATTTTGTTGAGAACTAGAGTATTTGCATCTTTCAGGTTGGTTGCCTGCAAATTTTGTTTTCTTCTTTAAAAACAAAGCTTGTAAAAACAAGATTATTTTGTGGTGTAGACCTTAGCTGATTCTGCTGATGTTGATGCATGGCTTTTGTAAAAGAATCGACAGCATTCTCCATCTTATTTAATCATATGAAGATGTAGAGATGTTCATTTCATACCAGATTTTATATCATACTAATCAGCATTCCAGCTATTCTTAAGTGAGCAATACAATATGAGAATGGCAGAGGTTCAAATGTCCACTTGCATTGTTGAGCCTGCAGTCATCCAGTAATCTTGTATTCAAATGATTAAACTCCAAAATAAATGAGGAAAGTCTACAACATCCTGGGTATATTGGTGTCATTTGTCTGTGATTCTGAAATAAATTATTTACTGTAGATTGTACGGCCTTAAACAAAATTCAATCATACAACTTCCAGGCCAAATAGAGAACATATAAACATTTAGACTGAGGTATTTTGTTATCCTGTTTTGCCTTCATTTATCAGTACTTAATTTAACCTGTTACGGCCTTTTTAAAATATCATATTTATAAATATTACAGAATTAGAGTTGCTAAGTTTTTTTTGTATTTCATCTGTCCTTGGTGAAAGAATGAGTATCTTGGTATAGTTAGTAATGGTAATGGATATTGTTAATTTTTTACTGCTGAGAAATTTGCAAACCAGGAACTGTAACTGTAGATGAATATTCTGAAGTTTTTAAATCGTTTACACACTTGGTAAATGGTGGATCCTTGCTGTTTCCCAGGAAATACGATCAAGTGGAGAAAGATTGTGTCATCCCTCCATTTGTAGCAAGCTTAATATGTATAAATAATAGATTTTTCAGCAATATGGTGGCATCTTTCTTACAGAAATGCTTCCCAAGGGAGCTTTTCTGGGTCATTCCCATTTAACTTTCTTTTGACTGGAATGTGAGCATATAGTCACTTTACAACAGCCATGGTGTGTGGCACAACATAACCAAGAACTACGACTAATACTATTATTATATTATTTATTATCTCATTATTATTATTATTATTATTATTATATTAACTTTATTTATAACAGCACTGTAAATTACACAGCGCTGTACATTCAATCTTTTAATTGGACAGATCCCTGCTCTCAGGCTTACAATCTAAAAAGACACGACACAAAGGATGGTGGTGGGGAAGGGGCCTCTTAGTAGGTACATATAAAATACATAGCAATACAGGAAATGAGTCAATAAAACAGGGAAGAAAAGAACATCAAATAGCAAGTGACAATTATGCAATGCCTGGGAACGCTGCGCTGAACAGAATGGTCTTCAACTCTGTTTTGAAGCTGGTTAAAGAAGTGATGGTCCTTGCTCGCGGGGGAAGAAGGCTCCAGGAGTGAGGGGCAGCGAGTGAAAAGAGGCGAATCCAGGATGGGGCAGAGGAAATCCTGGGCTGGGACAGCAGACCTTGACTACCAGAATGGAGGGCCCTAGTGGGAAGTAGAGGAGAAATAAGGTCTGATAAGTAAGGAGGGGCCAGCCCATGGAGGGCTTTAAATGTCAACAGCAGGAGCTTGTACTGAATGCGGAAAGGGAGGGGGAGCCAGTGATGGGATGCCAACACAGGGGAGATGTGGTCAGAGCGGTGGGTGGAAGTGATAATGCGTGCAGCTGAATGCTGGACAGAAATTAAAGGACGGAGGTGAGAAAGAGGAAGCCCAGCCAGGAGGACGTTACAGTAATCAAGTCATGAGATCACTAGGGCATGGACCAGGATCTTGGCAGTAGAGGCGGAGAGATATGGTCGTACTATTGCTTTGTACTGAGAATGGTGTGAAGTTGTCAGATTTGATCCATCTATGCTGCAGATAGCCAAAGCACTGTGTAAACTGCCATGTTCAGAAGATCATCTAAGTGAGGAATCTGCAATGTTTTCAAACCTAGGAGATATCTTAACCTAACTTCTCAATCACTTTCACCATATATATTTATGAGGGTACTGATGCAAGTGAAACCCACCTTATCTTAATTTATTACCTAATCATAGGTACAGACTGCTAATTGATGTACATCACATGCAGACCCCTTTCTTTGTACCTTCCTTACATAGGTATGTAGCCCAATCCAGGACTGGCCTTGCTATAAGGGACATTGGATGTTCAGGTGAAACCATAAGAGTGGAATATTCAAAGATTATATGATTACAAGCTTAAACATCTTTAAAATATGACAGGATAAATTTATAGAAGATGCATCTCTCAATGACTGTTAGTCAGAATGGCTACATTTTTCTTCCAATGTCAGAGGCAATATGCAATTGTCAGGAAACATAGGCAGGTGGTTGGCCACTGTTTGAACAGAACGTTGGTCTTGGATCTGAACCAATGTAGCAATTCTTGTATTCTTATGTTCCAAAACAGGAATTGATTTCTGAATAATGTAACAAGACTTTCTAAAGTCTTCTAAAACTAGAGGAAAGGTACTGTTTCGATTCTACACAAGGCAGTAAAATGTCTTGGACAAGCATTGGGAGTTGTGAGGAATACCTGCACCTTCACTTTTCTATGAAATGTCATCCAGAAATAATCTACTTGGTATAGCTACTACTGAATTCATTGTTTTACTAATAGATTTGTCTCCCTTTCTATATCTATCGGTCTATCTATTTATCTAAGCAACAGATTTTAAAGTGTAGATTATCTAAAAGTGACACACTTGTGGTTTTTTTTAATCCCATACCATCACTAAGTTAGCATACATGGCTAAAAATATGACCCTCCTTCCCCCACAAACCTGCAAGGAATTGTTGAAAATAATTGAACAAAAGACTGACCAAATGCAATTATGATGTTTGGCCTGCAGCTTTGAAAACAATGCTTCCAATGAAGCATGGTTACAATTTGCCCAATTGCACTCAGATGTCAAATCTGGCATGTATTTCTCTCAAAAACGGGTGCTCAAACTGACAGCAGACAAGATGGTAATAATGACCAGGATCCAAAGCACAATAGGCATAGGGACTTTGCAATGCCCTTTTTCAGTGATGGGACTCATAACCCTCAAAGAATGCCCCTCTCTGCTCAAAGGCTTCCCCAGAGTGGCTACCAATTCAAGGAAATGAAGGTATCATTATATAAAAGCATTAAACTGGCCAACTCTTACGTAAGGCCTTCTATATTACACCTGCCAGTGAATACCACATTTTCTGGTACAGCTGGGAAGAAATCATGCAATATTACAATGTTCCTTAACATTAAAGAGCATAAGACATTGATACACGAGGGAGGGGGGATAAATATTTTTACAGGTACACTTCCTAAACTATATTTTCATATTCTCTTCAAATATCAATGTTTTGTCAGATTAATGTTCCAGGCTCCTATGTTAACATGCACAGATGCAGAAATATGTAATTTTGTAAACTTTAAGGCCAAAGTTTGGCTAGTCCAAAGAAAATGGTTTTGCACTCCAAAATGCCTCTTGTTCTCCCACTTCAAATATTGACATTTGTCTGGGTGACTTTTGCTGTTTAAATTGTCCATGGATCAATGTAGTTCAGCTTCCACTGCCAAAAAGCAAGACTCATCTCAGCTGGAAATTCCATAATCAAGGCCATTTTCCTATATATACTCCTCATGCCTTGTTTTGATAGTGTAATAAATCAACTTCATATGAACACTTATGTGACCTATTACACATTCTTGAGTGGACAAACGTATTTGTCATCTTACTTTATAGTAATGTACACTCTTTTTCCTACACATTTTAATTTCTCTCAGTTTTACCCTCCAACAAGCCAACCTTATGTATTTCTGTATAGGCTGCAATGCTATATATATTGACCTTTAAGGTCTATTGACCTCCACAGGATTTACTACTGAATTGACTTGCACATACAGTGGGCCCTTGGTATTCACTGAGCCTTGCCCAGGACCCCCTGTGGATATACAAATCCATGATTGCTCAAATTCCACATATAAAATAGCATATTAAACTATAAAAGTGCAATATCAAGGATTGCATTTTGAAATTTATACTGTATTTGTTTTGAATGTTTTCAAATCAAACCAAAGGGTTCTAACAAAAAAAGTGAATAGCCAGGATAAATACGAAAATAACTGCACCCTGGAGCGTGTGTGTGTATATATATATAATTTCTAAAAGGGTATAAATACCCCACTGAAAAGTCTGCAAATGCCAAGGGTGAATATATAATGATAATAAAAATTTCAAAATTCAAAACCAGAGTAACTAAACCCTGGAAGAAAAAAAACAATAAAATATCAAAATGAGTACAACCCCCCCTTTTAAATTGGCAAATGCAGAAAATAAACTGTTATAGTAATAAAAACACAAGGCCAGATGTGTTTTGACTACCATCTTCTTCAGTGGCCTGCCAACATTTAAAATATAAAATATATATCAACTCCTTAGCTCACACAATGTGACCAGCTGAGCCAACTTAGATGGGATAGTACCAACTTAGATGGGATATCTGATAACAAGAACATAACACAACTAGAAATACTGGAACTCAAATTAACTCCTAGGCAGGTTACAAACGGCCCTCAAGGGGCCGTTTTCCCGCCACCACCATTTGCTGCGTAGGGAAGCCCCAGCAGCCAGACCGTGAGGCTTCCCCGCGCAGTGAAAAAGGAGCGCCGAAATGGCGCTCCTTTTCAAAACGCGGAAGTGGCGCCGCGAGGGGCGGAGCGCACCCTCGCAGTGTCACTTCCTCCATGACACGTCTGGACACACAGTGTCCAAGACATCAAAATGGCGGCGCCCATGTGGATGGAAGCCACCATTTACGACACGCTCCCGCGTACTGGGAGGAAGGGCCGTGAGGAAGGTAAGAACCTTCCTAACCCTAATACGGCCCTTCCTAACCCTAGTATGCGCGGAGCACGTACTTTATGACGGTTTGTAACCCGCCCTAGTTGGTGATTTGAATCCCCATTGGCCTTATGTGTGTGTGTTGGTGGTTTTGAGATTTTTATTGTTCTTCCACATTCTAGCTTTTTCCCTAGGTTCTTTCCTTGAGTCTTGGCAGGATGATTCTCATTACCAGCTCAGCTGGTTATATAAGACACTCTGTGAGCAGGACAAGCTCATTGCTGCTTTTGAATTGAGTACAGTCACATTGTGTGAGCTAAGGAGTTGATATATATTTTATATTTTAAATGTTGGCAGCCCACTGAGGAAGACGGTAGTCGAAACGCGTCTGGCCTTGTGTTTTTATTACTATAACAGTTTATTTTCTGCATTTGCCAATTAAAAGGAGGGGGGGTTGTACCCATTTTGATATTTTATTGGTTTTTTTCTTCCAGGGTTTAGTTATTCTGGTTTTGAATTTTGAAATTTTTATTATCATTATATATTCACCCTTTGCATTAGCAGACTTTTCAGTGGGGTATTTATACCCTTTTAGAAATAATATTGGTTTTTTTGCTCCAGGGTGCAGTTATTTTCCTATTTATCCTGGCTATTCACATTTTTTGTTAGAACCCTTCGGTTTGGTTTGTTTAGCTTATATCTTGGGTTTTTTCATTTGTAGGGACTTCGGTTGGTTTGTTGAATGTTTTCAAGCCATGGCTGGTAGAATCCATGGATAAAGAATCTGTGGTATGGAGGGTTGTCCATTACTTTTGGAGGAAACACTGAATTTATCTGGAAATTTAACCTTTTAAAAACACAGTGATGTACTGGTTAATGTGAGAAATTCATAGAATCATAGAGTTGGAAGAGACCACAAGCAGAAAACAAGCTTGCTCCCTCTTCAATGTGACATCGCTTCAAATATTTAAACACATCTATCATATCACCTCTTAACCTTCTCTTCTCCAGGCTAAACATCCCCAGTTCCCTAAGTCGTTCCTCATAGCACATGGTTTCCAGACCATTTACCATTTTAGTCACCCTCCTTTGGGCATGCTCCACTTTCTCAACATCGTTTTTGAATTGTCATGCCCAGAACTGGACACAATATTCCAGGTGGGGCCTTTGTAAGTCAACTTGAGTCTCATTTTGGGGAGGAAAGCAAGCTACAAATAATGTTAATGAGTAATGCTGGTTCAAGCTTCCCTGAATCATAAAACATACTGGATGACCTTGTGACCAATAGTATTATTACCAGGACTAAAGCAGACACTTACAGATACTAACAGCACTTTAAAACAATAAAATCCAACACAAACAATACAATACAAACAAACAGCTTCATTTATATACTGCTTCATACTGAACTAGCAGTGTCTAAGTGGTTTACAACTGTAAGCTAATTGCCCCCAACACTCTGGGTACTCATTTTAGCGACCTTGGAAGGATGCAAGCGTGAATCAAGCTTGAGCGTTTTCACTGGTATTGAACTCACAACCTTATGGTTTTGAGTGAGTGCCTGCAGTACAGACATTTAACCACTGCACCACCAGGGCTCTTCTCAATACAAGGTCATTTTTCAAACAGTCACAAAGGAACCCAATAGGGGTGGGGGTCTTTGGCGTTCAAGATGTTTTGCACTATAACCCACACAGTCCCTTATCACTGGCCATAATGGGTGTGTCTTCTGGGAGATGGAGGTCCAAAACATCTGGAAGGTTGTAAAAAGTAGAGTGGGGGCCACATATATTTCCCTGTGTGGGATGTTACAATTTAGCCACATTACATCCATGGAAAAGGTCTTCTCCAGTATCTCCACCAGTCTTGGAAACCACCAAAACAGATAAATTTATAACAATAATTTGTCTGGAAGTGGTGAACTATTCACATTTTCTATAAGACTCATCCCTCCCACCAAGATTCAGTTGTGTCTATATGTGCCTTACATGTGCCTTAGTGTCATTCAGGATGCAGTGATTCATCTATTTTAGAAACTGATGGTGTGTGCAGTTCTATTTCAGCACCTCAGCCTGTGAATACTCCTTGGCTATAAATTAAGATTCTCCCACACAAGGAGATGCAGAAATAATAACGGCACTTTTTTTCTCTTATATCTGAAGACAGCTCAGTTAGCTAATTAGTCAGTTTTCCATCCCAGAGTGTGGAGATCAGGACCATAAATCTGTATCAAGGTCTGGCAGCACATCCCTCTGAGGAGTCCCAAAAGCAAAGGAACTGTGTGCTTACTAGTGAGTTTTTCTGTAAGCCTCATGGAGATTTTTGATATTTTTGTTCACATTGCATCTGTTATTTGTTTAGTATAGAGGTGAGCCGCATTGGAAGAACTGGAGATATTCTCCTCTAACTCAGATGGTTGCACTGGTTATTATTATTATTATTATTATTATTATTATTATTATTATTATTATTATTATTATTAACCTTTATTTATAAAGCACTGTAAATGGTTGTGGAAGAGTTGTGAATGACAAACTGTCAGTAAATAAATGTCAGTCTGACACATCCAGATTAAATGACTTGTCAAAATCTGCATTTGGCAGTAAACCATTGCAACTGGAAATGAATGGGAGAAAGATGTATGCTAAGCAAAGGTCGCTAAGCTGCTATCTTTTCAACAAGTATGTCTTAGTCCATTACTATTTTTCTTCATACATATACAACTTCAGAAAGCCCATTCATAGCTATAAAGTTCTGTTCCTAGACACTTCATTCCATACACCTGATGAAGTAGGCTTAGGACTTTATCATACGTGGCTTTTCAATCACCATAGAAGTTGCATAATAGTGCCTCTGATGCTACCTATCATATGACACCATCTCCCTTTCATTGTTGCTTTGTTCTCAAAATGTGGTTAGCCTGCACCTTGCCACTGCCTGAAAAAATTGTTAATAAGCTCCCAATCGCTCTGGTATAGCACTAGTTCTCAGCTGTGATAAGTTATCCTGTAGGAGTTCCAGGACTGGGCAAAAACATGGTGTCTGTGTCTCCTCCTCTCCCCCGCCACCCTCCCCTTTGCTATTCCAGAACAGCCTGTTTTGGGAAAGGTATATTCTTTTCTTTTTTTAAAAAAAGTTAAACTGCATTAGCATAATTCCAGAACACACACAAAAGGCATAGAGTAGGGGGGTGGGAGTACATACGAGGGCAGAAAAGAGAGTGTGGGATCAGAAACAGCCTGGTCACACTACAGGAGGGACATGCAATAAGGAGTGTTCCCAAACCAGGGAGAATGAGAGTCATATATAAAGTCCCCAGTCTATGAAATCTTATGTTACCATCTTCTTTCTCTCAGTTACTGCTTTACCTCATAACTCCCATGCTTGCCATGATCATGCTTGTGAATGAAAAATTATACCTGTTTGTAGTCACTGCATCACCATACATCTTAATAATTGCACAACAGCCACCATCACAGTCCCTTCATGCCTACTCCTTAACCGCACTTCCCTCCCCTATCCAGTATAGCCTGCTATTTTTCCCCACTTTTTCACACAATTCCATAGCTTTGCTGCTATTATTTAAAAGGGGGGAGGTTAAAAAAAGATATAGGTTATAAAAAATAATCAGGTTGCTTGTGAATAATGAGAGGGAGTGGGGACGGGGGAGAGAAAAGGACACTAAACACCACAGGACTGCCAATATCACAACTGCCCTGGGAGCGACATTTGGCAACTAGCAGGATTTGGAGCTCATTGACAGGTTTCCCCATCCATGAAAATGGACATCCTAACTGTACTTGGGGATGCAGCAGCTACAGGTTGGAGGCAACGTCATGAGATAGATATTGCCAGAGCCACTTTTTCCAGGTCTAATTGTGGTTTAAAAGCTGCATGTAGTCTCAAAGGTCCTAAAATCTATTTGCATGCTAAAATAAATAATTTCTATTTTCCAGCCAACCAATTAAAAGGTCTCCCACACACTTGTTTGCACTGGCTATAATAATTGTTTAAATGTCTTTAAAATGAAATAAAATTTAAATGTCTATAAAATTTTGCTATGGCCTGCAGGACAGTGCCTGTAATCCAATGTTACTCCTTCAGCTGCATCTTTCTAAAACAGAAAAGACAAAATTACCACACTGTTGACTGACTAAGAGGGGTTCTTATTTTCTTGACCAGGGAATGCTAATTGTTGCTGGTAAATGCTTTAGCTCTATGTTGATACCTTTTGAAGCATGGCTTTTCAGACTATATTTTTATCATGTTGCCCCCTCCTCAGGAAAAAAAAACGTTTTATTTACATTTTTAATTTTTCTACCTGCAAGTGCTGTAACTGTCATTACTTTAGAAACTAAGCTGTAGCTATTCCTTCTGTGTTGGTAAACTGCTCCTGTTCTGATAGTTTTCTCTCTTGTCATCTTATGCAAGCCTATCAATTCAGACAATAATTTTCAAGTAATCTTTCAGGCACAACACTGACCTCTTGTGTGAAATCCATTGCTTCGCTATGTCAAAAACACAGTTGTTACATGATTATATTCTTCAGATATGTCAAAATATTTATATTGCTATTTTACTCTGTGTTGTTGGTAGACATTAACTGAGAGTCTTGAAAGATTAGTTGCTATGTGAAATGCAGATGACAAAGCTTGATACTACAAATGCCAAGTATCTTCTTTAAAAATTTCCATTGTAGCCAGAAACTTTCCTTCTATTTTTCGTTCCTTCTCATTGTCCATATCCATAAACACACACACATACCTTATTCTCATATAAAGGAGGCTTGTAGGTAGGTGAAAGAAAGAGTGTATGTGTGTAGGAATGGAAAGCAGACATGAATGATAAATATGGAAAAATGGTAGGAGAGCAGTTGGTAGACATGGGCTTGATTCCCTTTTAAACCGAATCGCAAATCAATTTGAACCAGTTCAAATGACCCTGATTTCCACTTGTTGGAGTGATTTCAATGGAGGGTGCCATGCGCTTAGACCCATTTAACCTGCATCTCTTTGACACTGATTTTTTCCATAACTTTTTGGATAAATCGATTCCACACAAGTGTGAACCAGATGTGGATTGGAATCAATTTAAATTTGCCCTTCAATCAGCAAAATGGGTCCATTTTGAATTGATTCATTGGTGAATGTGAACCACAAGTGGGTTATTTTACAGGGAAAAAAATGTGATTGGAGCAAATGTAATATGAACCACGCTCTGCTGTCCAATCGATCTATTGATTCAGATTGCAAACCGATTTATTTGTAAGTGGGAATGAAGCCATGGTGGAAAGGTGGAAAGATGAGTGAAGGGGGGGAGGGTTTGTAGGAATATGAAGGCTTTATAGAAGTTACAATCTGGAAAACAGCTCCAGCCCAAGACAGTTTGCTACTTAAGTTAAAGCAGAAATTGATTTACCGTGTTTCTGAAGTCAGGGCCTGCTGTAGTCCAGGCTAGATTAATTGATGCTGGAAACTGAGGCAGGAAATCCCACAAACCCCTTTTCTCCTTTGTGGAGGGGAGGGACAAAAAAAATGATAATGGTGGTTATGATGAATATTGAATGATTCCATGGCTGCATCTGCACCGCAGAAATAATCCAGTTTGACACCATTGTAATTGCCACGGTTTAATGCTATGGAATTCTGGAGTTTGTAGTTTTGTGAAATATTTAGTCTTCTGTTAGAGAGCTCTGATGCCACAACAAACTACAAATTTCAGGATTCTACAGCAATGGGCCATGGCAGTTAATGCATTATTTCTGCAGTACAGATGCAGTCCATGACATGCCAAATCAGCTACTTGAGATAGCTGCCTCACTCTACCTAGTGTTTGAGCTGCCCGTGGAGAGAAGGGAAAGATGCTTGAAGCAGAAGGCAGATTAAAGAGTTAATATTGTTTCTTGACCCATTCTTGTACTCAAAGATGGCCAGTCTCACCCTCATTTTGACTTGACCATTAGTAGAATACACCCCTTGGAGGTCCTTCACAGGCACAGGTGGCTTCTGGACCAGCCAAGGTGGCATTCACTATCCACATTTAAAGCCAAAACCTACCCTTCAGTCCAGAAGCCACCATTGCCCGCAGAGAATAGGCCTTTTTGGTTCTTGTTGGCTGTTTGTGCAACTGAATTTAAACCCAATGTGATACTTTTGGCCTACATTTTAAACACCACAACACATTATTTGAAGCCTGTCACAGTCAGTTTCCAAAAGCTTAATGGAATAGGAAGGTTTTTACATATCAGCATAAGAAGAGTGAAAAAGGAGCCCTCCTAGCCTGAGAGCAGCTACTGAGAAGACCATTTGTTAATTGAAATCTTCAGTAGAGAAAATATTTGAAAAAGAAAATGAAATATTTTGATGCATTACAAATGAAAGAATGTGATGCATTCCATCTGACAAAAGAACCTGAGACTGCAATTCTGTGTACTTATTTGGAAACTGAGGCGAGTTACAAACTGCCATTTAGGACGCGCTACGTATGTCCTAGGGTTAGGAAGGGTCGCCCCTTCCTAACCGGCCCTGTTCCCAACACGCGCGGAGCGCATTCTAAATGGCAGCGCCCATCCACATGGGTGCTGCCATTTTTACGTCTTGGACGCACAGCGTCCAGATGCGGCGCGCCAGATGTGACGCTGCGAGCACACGCCTTGCGCTTTGCAGTGCCACTTCCGGGGGCCGAAAAGGAGCGCCATTTTGGAGCTCCCTTTTCGCTGTGGCCGGAAGCCTCATGGTCTGGCCGCTGGGGCTTCCCACCGCAGCTAATGGCGGCGGCAGGTGACCGGCCACTTGAGGGTGGTTTGTAACCCGCCTGAATTACAACAATCCCTGTGGGTCTTCTGAATTAATATACATAGGAGTGCTTTAGGCATTCTTGCTAATTTCTGGAAATAAGGCTGAATGTCAGATTTCATTGTTCAGAATTAAGATAGCCATATTAGTTAATTTTAATTGCTACATATACAGGTTGAGTCTCCCTTATCTAGAATTCCAAAATCAGAAATATTCCAAAAACCAAAACATTTTTCATGGGTAGTTGAGATAGTGACACCTTTGCTTTCTAGTGGTTCAATGTACACAAACTTTCATTCATGCACTTATTTAAAATATTATATACAATAAACTTTAGGCTATATATATGAAACATAAATGAATGTTTATTTAGACTTGGGTCCTATCGCCAAGATATCTCTTCATGTATGTATATGGAAATAGAAATATTCTGAAATCCCCCTCCCGCAAAAAAAAATCAAAATCAAATATCAAAATCCTAAGCATTTTGCATACGGAAGACTCACCCTGTATTTGTAAGTACAGGCTACCTTTTAAGGCCATATTCTTTCAATGTGGTTAACATAAAAAGAATAAAAAGTTAATTCTGATAAAATGCAACCATATTAAAAGCAGCAGTCAAAACATTTCAAAGGCCATTTCATAATTTTATGTAAAATTAAACAACCAAAAAGGAACAATAAAAAACCAGTAATTTAAAACATCAGCAATAAAAGCTATTAAAAACACCCAGTCTTTACTAAAAGCATTGCTTGCACCTTTTTGTTGTAGTTTTTGGAAGGAATGCCTCTGTCCCGTGGAACTTTGGTCAAGCAAATGTGCATGCAATGACTTCCTGATATGGGTCTTTATGTAACCAGTCAATGGGCTTTAGTGCCATGGCTGCCAGAGAGATTGGAGCAAAGTTTTTCATAGCTATTACAGTAGATTGTGCCCATGATGAATTGATTTGATTAATATGTTTCACTTCATTCTTTCCTTTTAAAAAATCTTCCTGGGGGGAAAAGCATGCAATGAAACTGACAAACAACTAAAAGCAGTTAAGAACATTCTTAAATAAAATACTTTTCAGAAAAAAACAGAGGCACCACTTAAAATGCCCCTCTCATTCCATCCCATTTGTTCTTTTTCTAAATAAATTTATTCTAATTCCTACTATATTTTGTTAAATATAGATATATAGATGAATATTTGTTGTTGTTGTTGTTGTTGTTGTTGTGTGCCTTCACGCAGTTTCCGACTTATGATGGCCCTATCATAATTTAGTATTTAAATCCTGTTTCAAAGGGTGGGGGGTCAATTTATTTATTGAAAGTATGTATTATTCCAACATATTGTAGTTATGTAAGCTGCCTTGATTGCTGCAGCAGAAAGTCAGGGTATAAGAATAAAGTTCATTTATCATTTATTTTATTTATTTTTGTGGCATGATTTGTTCAGAGGAGCTTTGCCATTGCCTTCCCCTGAGGCTGAGAAAGTGTGACTTGCCCAGTGGGTTTAATGGCCGAACAAGGATTCAAACCCAGTTCTCCAGGACTGTAGTCCAACATTCAAACCACTACACCACAATGGCTCTCCATAGATAAATATAGATACAAATATACAGTGTCCCCCTCTTATCTGTGGGGATTCCATGCTGCCCTCCATGGATGAAAACAAACACAGGACCTCAAGTCCTGTGATTAGCAATGGCAGCACATGCATGTGCAGCTGCTCTTCTGTGGCTATGTGCATACATGGCCATTAGCGGCAATGAGGCTTGCCATCTGTGGATGCTTAAATCCATGGATGGTACGCCTATGGGTGGGCTGTATTTTGTTAAATATATATTTTATTAAATTGTTCTAATTCCTATCAGCTATTTTACATATTTACCTCCAATGTGTCCTTTAGAATTTATTTATTTAACATCACAGTTGGATGTCCATATTTGCAGGAGATCCATTCCAGATTCCCCCCCCCCCCCCCAGATATTGAAATCCATGCATTTTCAAGTCCCATTCATTTTAATGGTGGCATAGCACGCCTGTGACCACGGTCATGGACACATGCTGCCATTAACAAAAACTGAGACTTGCCATCCACGCATGGTTAAATCCAGGGATGGCAAGTCCACCCATAAAGAGGGCGGGCTGTAGTTCATTGAAAATTAATCTCTAAAATGTGGTGGCATTGTTATTGGTATGAAATATTTCAAACAAGCAAACAAATAAACAGAAACAAAATTTTAACTGGTTGAAATTTAAAACCATTTAGTATTTCTCTTTGAAATATAGAAACATCTTTGTAGCCTGTATGTAAACCTATAGGGAGGTTTTACATACAATGCCAAAATCAAATTTACATTTCATGTTTAAATCATTTTCAAACATCCCTCAAAAGACCTGTCATTAATAAGAAACAAATATCTGCTCTTTGTTCTAATTCCTTATGCATTTGCTCTTGGATTCTTTCAAAAGATGTTCTGTTCATTATGTATTATAATGTGGAATATGTTGCTTGCCATTTTTTCAAAAAAGAATGTTTTCCTGTTATTAGACAGTCCATTAATCCCTAATCAGAGTGTAGAAATTTATGGTACTCTGGTATCACTCTCAGATGACAAGTCACATGCTTCTTGGTCCTTCCTCCACCAAAAGTGCACATGTGTTTAGTACATATGCACCTTCAGGTCATCTGTCAATTTACTGCAATCCAATTAATTTCATAGGGTTTTCTTAGGCAAGGGATACTCAGAGGTGGTTTGCCACTGCCTTCTTCTTAATTATGGTCTGCAACATCTGATATTCTTTGATAGTCAATTGTTGTTATGTGCCTTCTGACTTATGGTGGCCCTAAGGCAAACCTATAATGGGCTTTTCTTGGCAGGAGTTGTTCAGAGTCAGGTTGCTTTTAGGAAGGAAGTTAAGCGACAAAATAATCCAGTAAATTAACCAGAATCAAGACCCATTTTGGTTCCTATTCACTGCATACTCTCCAACATTTCACAAGTGAAAACTGGGGCATGTGTGGTCAGACAACCTCAGAGTGTGGTCCAGATGGCAACCGGTTATTAATGAGGAAGAGCACACATGTTAGGAGGGGCTGGAGCAGTTTGCTTTTGCCTGAGTCTGCTGGGAGGGGCAAGATTAAGACTTTTACTCTCCTCTTCCCTGTCCTTGCTGAATTAACTGAGTGCATATTACTCTTCTACTATGAATTCAATTTATGGCCATTGAAGTAAGCTGAGAACCATGGAGGAATGTGAGAGGAGAAAAGAGAAACTGAAACATTTTTAAAACACCTGAAAAAGTGATGTGACAGAGATTTATTCCAGACTGTCCCTGCCAAACTGGGACAGTTGAAGAATATGTCCATACTTGACTATCATTCATTACACTTCATATGCCAACGGTGGCAAACCTGTGGCACGCGTGCCCTCTCTGGCACACAAAGCCATCTCCAAGGGCACCTGGCAGCCACAGCACTTAGCCTGGCTTCTTGTTGCAGCTTGGTTTGCCTCAGGAGAACCACAATGTGGAGAAAGCTAATATGAAATTAGATTGTAGGGATGTGTTTAGGATTGCTAAGGTAAGGTGTAAAAAGTGCTTTGAACATTCAGAAGTGTTACTGTGTTTCAAAAGAAACAAAAGTTATAGGGAAGAAAAAAAAGAAAAAACTGCCATGTGAGCAAATGACTAAAATTTAAAAAAAAAACAGATTAGCGTAATATTTTAGACCATTAAAATGTTATAAAGTCCTTCAGAATTTTTTCTGCGGATATTACAAAATAAAGGACTAGGGGGACAGAAAATCCCAAATCATCTTGGCTACATGTGATAGCTGTGGGTAGTGAGTCAGGAGTCCCAAAATAGACATGGCAGTCTTGAGGTCTAGATGCACTGATATCTGATGAAAATGTAGGTGGTATGCTACATGCAAACAGAAATAGAACAAGTTCTTCAGACCCAAATGTTTTCAGCTAAAAGGTTTCCTACGAAGTCCTGGCCTCTTACACTATTGCTGGATATCTATGTGGGCTACATGTAAATTTTTCCACTGAAATAACCCAATATGCACAAAATAAGAAAAATGTTTCTTTTTTATAGCTTGTGTAACCACAGATCAATCTGAAAAAAGAAAAAAAAATATTGATTGCTGTCTTTCTTTTAACTAAAATAACTTCTCCTTACACCACCATCTTTTCAAAGCCCCTCAAGTTCTTCAATGGTTTCTCCATCACTAAGAAAAATGTTCTAACAAGATAGAAATTATACTTCCCATACCACAGTAAAACTAATAGCAAAAATCTCAGTGATCCCGTAATAAAACAATAGTGATTCATAGCTATACAAATGGGGGGAAAATGGAGTTAGCACATACGATATATGTGTGTGTGTGTGTCTGTGTGTCTGTGACTCAAAAATTCTGCAAGCAAATCAAAATCCATGTACCATACATTTTGGGAGAATCTGTCTTTTTTTTTTACTCTGACAAATATTTGCAATTAACTTTTTCATTCAGGGTGATGATCAATCTATAATCATGAATACATTTTTTTAAAAAACACTTTTCTTCCTTTGTAAATATTGAACATTGATTCATGATGCAGCATAATATACATCTAAATTGCCCAATGCTGAATAATACACATCTAATATTTTTAATGAGGAAAAATTAAAAAGTCTTGGGGCACTTTAAAGACTAATACAATAGTCTAGCCATCACATACATAGTCTATCAAGAAGTAATTCTCACTATGTTCAATCTAATGTACTGCCATCTTAGATAAGTGAGTGTAGGATTGCAGTCCAAGAATCAACAGAATCAGCACTTTTTACCTTGTTGTCTTATCTGAGATGGAATATGTCTACTCTTTTTACTGAGTTTCATGTATTACGTGCTTCAAAAGCTAGCACAATTCATTAATAAAGTGATCCAGAAAACTGTCTCTGGAAATAGTTACATATGTCTGTTGTTTAAAACAGTTTATGGCTTGATTTAAGCAACAGTCTTCAAACCTATCTATCAGTTATAAATTTATTCACCAGACTTAACTAGAATGTCTGCCCAAAGCATTCAAGAGTTTAGGTTGCCAGCCATAGTAGGGAAGGATTGAAATTATCTCTTTCTTTTCTTTTCTTTTTTTAAAAAAGTATATTTACTTTTTAAAATCACTTCATTATGGCAGCCAAATAAATAGCATTGCCTCAAGGAAGACCAGATTTTTGAAAAGCCCACAAGTTGACGATTTGATCTTCTTAAAATATTCCCATTCTAAAGTCATCCTCAGTGTCGTGCCAGTGCAGAAAGGATTTCAGTCACAGCTATAGTGCCATTAACAAGACTAGGGGTATTTTTATATAAGCATTTGTAAAAGCCTAGTTGGCCAATGCAAATAAACTTGTGTGTAGTTTTTTGTGGGTTTTTCGGGCTATGTGGCCATGTTCTAGCAGAGTTTCTTTACAAACATGTGTGTCCATATATAAGCATTTTACTACACAGTTATAGAACTATGATTGTACTTGTATTGCCATATCTTATGGAATCTTCACATATGCAGTTTAATGAGGCACTTGAGTTCACCAGCTGAGAATTCTAGATGTCCTTCCCTAAATTGTAAATCCCAGAATTCTGGGGGATATTGCTATGGCAGTCATAGTGCTATAACTGTGTAGCATGAAAGGTCTCATTATTGTTAACTTAATAGTATTCCATAACTTTCTTGATGATATCCCATTCTTTCCTAAACACAAAATATTCAATTGTATTCTCTTAAACTCTCAATGCTTCTGGTATGTAGTAGGGTGTTCAAAATTTATAGTACAACTGAGCTGTCTTTAGAGGAAGAGTTGTGGCCATGTGTCTGGCAATGGTCTTCCTAACAGAAGGCTTTAAAGCAGGAATCCTGGTAGGATAGTTGTAGTGAGGTGGTGACTGAGAGTGGGAGAGCTGAGAGGGCTAAGGGGAACCAGGTGGGTGAGGATATGCAAGGAGCTCCAGGGGCGGGGCTGGAGGAAGCAAGAGGCATGGTTCCTGGGCAGATAAAAGGAGAGGGCCAGAGACATGCGGGAGGCAGGGAAGGACGCGGAAGAACTGGTCGGGAAGTGGTGGCCGAGAAAGGGCAAGAACTGGTGCTCAGAAGCCCAAAGCGGGACGGGACCCCAGTTTCCCTGCAGGGGAAGACGGGGGTCAGGAGGAGAGGCCCTCACGAGGAGATACTGCTGCGGGATTCGCAGGAGGAGGGAGTATTTGCCTGTCCGGAAGCGGAGCAGTGGAATCAGAGGGACTGGAGGGACCTTGAGGACGAATGGTGGGACCCGAAAGGGGAGCATTGGGAGATAGGGCCCGAACCCAGAGAGCGGGAGAAGGCAGAGCTTGAGCCCTTGGAAAAGCATTCAGGGGGACGCCGGAGGCAAGCTAAAGAGCCTGAACCATCAGAGATGTATCCCGAGGCCAGGAGTCTGGAGTAAGGCTCTTGTGGGGACACTGGGAGAGAGGCCGGAGTGTTTTGTTTCAGTTTGTTGGAAGTTTCTATTGGACCTGGTGAGGGATTTATTATCATTAAAGGTTATTGTTGCTGCACGCTGTGGAGTAAGTTTGTTGCACACGTGGAGGAGACGGTGGTGGGAGGAGCCATTTACGCCGCGTCATACAACCAGCCTCCCCAGCCCCGCCCACAATAGTATCGGTGAAAAAGGATGGTAACTTTGTGCAATTTTGTTGCTATTCTATTTCTTCCTGTTGCAATTGCAGGTCTTCTGTATTTTGGATTTTTTTAACCTGTTCGTCAGCTCTGATTATAGTACAGTGACCCTTGTTATATGCTGGGGTTTGGTTCCAAGATCCCCTATGGATAACAAAATCTGTGGATGCTCAAGTCCCATTAAATAAAATGACAGAGCATAATGGTGTCCTTTATGAAAAATGGAAAATCAAGGTTTGATATTTGAAATTTATATTTATTTATTTTTGAACATTTTCAAACCATGGATGCTTGAATCCATATATAAAAAATCTGTGTATAAGAAGGGCCAACTGTACTGTGTTGGCAAATGCATGGCATGCCTGCCAGTTCAGACATATGATAGTCTCTCTGAGGGCATCAGGGGACTCTCTTTTGGGCCCCACACATGCAGTGGAGCTCATGGCAGGCATGTGCTCCTGGCTCACCAGACCCATCACAGTTTCTGGGAGTGCCCTGCCCAGAGATGCTGCAAGTGGAGGAGAAGGCTTTTCATGGCAGCCAAGTAGCCCTGGTGGCGGAGATCTGCCTCTCCCAAAGGGCATGCTGGCCTGGGCCAGGAGGATGGCCAAGGTGCTAGGGCCTATACCATCCACCTGGCCTGGCTCTGACCAGAGGACATGCCCTTGAAAGGAAAGGAAGACAAGAGCCCTGTGACTGGCCACTCAAGGCCCTCTCTCCCCATTGCCTGAGGGAAACATCTCTCTTTCAAGGTGTGTGTGCCTTCAAGTTGTTTCTGGCCTATGGTGGTCCTAAGGGAAACTTATCACAAGGTTTTCTTGGCGGGTTTCATTAGAGGGGGTTTAAGAGAGTGTGACTTGCCCAAGGTTACCAGTGTGTTTCCATGGCTGAGCTGGGATTTGAGCCTTGCTCTCCAAAGTCGCATGCTCAAACTGCTGCACCATGCTGGCGCCTATTACATATTTGAGGTTCTTGTTATATGCTTTTGGTCCTTTTTAAACGCTTGCTGTTGTGTGTCTCTGAGTATACAGGTTTTTTGTGGGGTTTGGGGGCTATGAGGCTGTATTTAGAAGAGTTTATTTCTGATATTGTGCCAGCAGTTGTGACTAGCATCTTCATAGCCTGGAAAACCCACAAAAAGCTATGGATGTCGGTCGTGAAAGCCTTCAACTTCACATGTCTCTAAGTCATTTTCAACTTAAAGTGACCTTAAGGCGAACCTTTTGTGGGGTTTTCTTGGCAAGATTTGTTCAGAGGGGATTTTTTGTCATTGGCTTCCCCTGAGGCTGAGAGAGTGTGGCCTGCCCCAAGTTACCCAATGGGTTTCCATGGCAGAGCTGGGATGTCAGCCCTGGTCTCCTAGGATCCTAGTCCAGTGCTCAAACCATTGCACTGCAGAAATAATCCAGTTTGACACCACTTTAACTGCCATGGCTCCATGCTATGGGATTCTGGGATTTGTCATTTGTCGTGGCACCAGAGATCCCTGACATAGAAGGCTAAATGTCCAAAAGATCCTCCATTTTGAGCAAGGCTAAGAAGGATGGATTCAATATTTATATGAATGGATGTGGGTTTTGTTTTAATTTTTGAACTTTTATTTGTTCTAGTCCTCCATTTTTACCTTGCATGTTTTCCCCCTGAAAGTCTTGCCCCCCAGAAGTTTTATCGGCAAATATCATCAGAGGGGATTTGCTATTGCTAGCCTGAGGCTGAGAAAGTGTGCCTTGGGCTTTTTCCCTGGAATTCCTGCCCCCAGAAGGTGGAAGTCCCACCCTGGAAGGCAGAAGTCCCCCCACTGGAAGTTCTGCCTCCAGCGTCTGATGACACCCGGTGCAGGAATGCCACTGAGTTTGGGCACTTGCCATCACTGTTATAGTACCCTTTTTTTCCCTGTTGCAAAATCCCTTGTGCATGTATGCTACTTTAAGGATTAGGTAAGTCTGGGTGGATGCATTTTGGGTGTCTGTGTGGTTCTCAAGACAGTGCCTTAGCCCCTACTCTCACTTTATTTCCAGTTGGGGAGTTAGAGAGGCCATCATGGATAAAACCTTCTCAGGAGATGTCCTTGATCTCTCCATTATTTTTTCAGCCCAAGAAACATTTTTACCCTCATAATTTGTACTCTACTGTAATTGCTATACAGCAGCAAGGAGATCCATTTGGGAACCATTCCTCCACTCCAGAGGGGGCTGTTTAAGGACACACACCCGAACACACTATTTTATATGATCTATCTTCTCACTCTGTTCTTTTACTGTTTCAAGAGGAGAATGTTCTACACACACACACACACACACACACCATTGATCCACATACTTTTCCTCCTGCAATTCTCAAACATTTTAGGAGGCATTTTAAAAAGTAGGGCCAGAAAATCATTAGGAATGGTATCCTTCAGAATTCACTAGAAGGGACGTGAGGAGAGAGAGGTGTGTGGCATAACAACAGAAGAGTGCTGAGAAAGAATAAAATGAAAGTAAATTAATTAAAAGAATAAGGAAGTCATTTCCTTTGGAGGACAAGAAACAGGGTGAAGGAAGCTTGTTTTCATCATAGTTATGAGAATCACAACTCCAAATATTTTAGGAAGATGCTGAATGGAGCGAGCAAAATATGTGAGCCAGTTGACTCTGTGTAGTAAATGTCTAATAAAAAGAGGTGTTCTGTCTCAAACCTATGTATTCTCGTGCTATATTGTATTCCTCTCTCCCCGCTCACTTTTAGGTTTTCTTATCACAGTGTCTGGATTTCTTCTTTTTTACTCCTTCCCGCTCTTTCTTTCAATATTCCCAGCTTGTTCTAGTGATTGACACAGCTGCCTTAAGACTTTTCTGGCCTTTCAATGGACTTCTCTCTCCATCTTATCAACATGCTGTTACAGGCTAAGCCAACTTTTTGGTTGCCAAGTTTGCTGTCTGTGGATAGGCCAATAAAATACAGAGTATAACCTAGTGTAGCCTATAGAGTATATTGCATACAGCATATATGATATGTCAGCAAAGCATGACTGAGAATAAACTCACACTGTAGAGGTGAGCAGATGTGACCTGTAATAACAATTAGCAGATGTAATTTGTTCACTTGTAATCAAGATAAGAGGATGTCCAGTAGTTTTGACCAAGAATAACCTCATAGCAGGGGCTGAGATGTCTGATGTAATCCAGATGGCCAGCTGTTAAAGACTCCAAGTGTGTGAAGTCATAGATAAAGATCTTCATTTTGATTATAAGCATAAGCAAGGTATGGTGAACACCTGTGTTTTGATGTATGTTGATTTGATAACTGACAGCCTGGATGAGATCAAGGAGAGAATAGAAGTAGCCAAGATAGAATCATAGATTAGATTAGACTGACTTTGGTATGTCTCCACCAATGAAGACTTCTGTCTCTGATAGCTGGGATGTTACTTGTAGACTGATAACCTGCCCAAACATGCAAAAAGTATGGTACCAATAAGACAAACATCTAAACTATGCTGAAATAGATATATATGCCATTATGAGTGTAATGGATACCTTTTCAGATAAGTTATAACAAATGCTTTTAGGATTTAATAATACTCAAGGAGATTAATCCTTGAATGCCTGTGTGTTCACAGATTCCTGTGTAGAGATGTGTAGTTCCTTGATAGCTGGGAATATTCTGCATCATTGGCTTGAAAATATTTGTTTAAAAAAATCCAAAAAGCAAACATTAATGTTGCCATTTTATATATAAAGATACCATTTTACTATGCTGTTGTATATAATGGAACGTGAGCAGCCACAGATTTTGGTATCCACATGGGGCCCTGAAACCAAACCCCAGTGGATAGCAAGGGCGCACTGTACTGAGAGGTAATGAATATATGATGTTTCACATGCTATGTAATGTGATGAGATGAAAGCAAGTACCCAGACATTAATATATTTGTGTTTCTTTTTAAGGTGAATGTACACATTTGTACAGTGCATATAATAAATAGTATATAAGAGTAATAAAGTGCCATCTCATTTCCCATTTCAACCAACATCACAAATTGGGCACCCAGGTGGCCCAAAGGTGATGCTGGAACCCCAGAACAGGTGGTAGGACCCTCAATCCTTCAGTTTTAAGAGATAGAGTTGGGGAGCCATGCCTGTTTCAGTGGTCACTCATTAGTTCCCCATCACCTTAGCCCTGATTAAAAACAGCAATAAATAAATAAATAAATAAAATTCCATGGTCTTCTTTGCTCTGAATGGCACTATGCAATGGTTATGTAATAAAGTAATGTGTGATTCAAAGCTGTTCACATACATCTTCCTTCTATGTAACCTGCATTGTTGCACTGTATCCTGCTACCATGCCCTGTACAGCACTGACATGGAAATTTGAGCAAAATCATGCTGGTTTACAAATGCTTGGATTACTCTGTTTGTGTTGTGTGTGTCTATGTGTTTCTCACAACTGAAGTGATTTGGCCCTGCACATGTGAAAGAGCTGCCTGGTGGTTCACAGTATTTGAAACTCCTTACCCAGCAAGGTGCCATCACTCAAATTATTATTATTTTCAGTGACCATTTGCAAATAGCACAGTTTGGAAAAACAGAATGGAACAAATGGACCTGGAGATGACATCCAGCAAAACACTAAGAAGTTATTGTGAGAAGTCACTTTCACTGGACCAATACTGAAGAGCCCATATTTACTTCTTATTACTAGCACGTTGTTGACACAATTGTGCCATTGAAAAATAAAGGAAAACATTATTTATTTCTTCCAAATGGCTATTCCAGCTCTTGTTCTTATTAACTGCCCTCAAGTCAGTCTCAACTCATATTGACCTATGGATGAGACATCTCCAAGACCCCCTGTCCTCTACTGCTCTGCTCAGCTCTGGCTTCTTTAACTGAGTCTAATCATCTGGCCTGTGGTCTTCCTCTCTGTCTACTGTCCTTTACCTTTCCTTTTAGCATTGTCTTTTCCAGTGATTCATGCCTTCTCACGATGTGGCCAAAGTACAGCAGCATTAACCTAGACATCCAGAGTTTCAGGGAGAGTTCAGGCGAGATCTGTTCTAGGACCCATTTGTTTGTCTACTTGACCACCCATGGTATCCTTGGCACTCTTGTCCAATGCCACATCTCAAATGAGTTGATTTTCTTTTATCAGTTTTATTCACTGTCCAGCTTTCATCTGTGGTGATGGGAAATATGATAGTTTGGACAGTGCTCACTTAGGTATTCAGAGTTATATCTTTGCACTTTTAGATCCTGTTCAGTTCTTTCATCCCTGCCCCCCCTCCCATCTTAGTCTTCTAATTCCTTTATTGTATTCACCATTCTAATCAATATTTGATCCAAGGTATGGGAACTCTTGACTATTTCAATTTTCTTGTTATCTAGGATAAATTCTTATAGATCTTGCATGGCCATTATATTTCTTCTCTTAATGTTTAACATTAAACCTACCCTGGCACTTTCTTCCTTGACCTTTTTCAGTAATTGCTCCAGGTCTTTGTTGGTTTCTGCTAGTAGTCATCTACACACCTTATTTTAAATCTTTTTGCCTCTGAATCTAAACCTGCTCTGCCTATGATATTTTGAATAAATAGGGTGATAGGATGCAGCCTTGCCTGACCCCTTTGCCAATTAGGAATCATTCTATTTCTCTGTATTCAATTCTAAAAGCTGCCTCTTGTCCTGACTACAGGTTACACATCAGCACAATTAAGTGTAGTGGCACTGCAATTCCTTTGAGAGCATTTCAGAACTTTTCATTATCTATGCAGTCAGAGCCTTTGCTGTCATCCATAACAGACACATTGATTTTATTTTGGTTCATTCCATTATCCTTTATGTTTGTATTATCCATTGTATATTTGCAATGTGATCCCTAGTGCCTCTTCCTTTCCTGAAACCAGCTTGCACCTCTGGAATTTCTCTCTCCATACATGGTAGTGTTCAGGAAAGCAGCCAAATGGAGTGCTGATAAAGGCTGAGGCCAGTTTGAAAAGATTAAAAAAAGAGGCTTTGCAGCAACAAGAATCCAGGTTGAAACACAGTACCAGTCCAATGTCCAGTAGAGCAGAGTCAGGGGGCAAGCCAAAGGTCCAGGATTCCAGAGAGCAGGTCAGCAAGTCAATTCCATGCTCAAAACTCCTACCTGTCATGGCCAGTCAGGCTGAGGACTCAGAGGATGAGGCTGAGTTTGTCCAGGGTCAAGGGTTCCAGGTCAGTCTGTAGTTCAGGAGGCAAGGTTTCAAGGAAGCTAGAGCAGGATGCTTCCACCAGAGAACCTAGATAGGCTCTGAAAAGGAAGCTTGGCATCTCACAGCTGTTTGGCCACACCTGCTTAGTGATTACTGAGTGTTTTTCATATAACCTCCAGGATCCACAGAGGCATGCCCTTTCTGTCCACTGGCTGAAGGTAGGTATTTCAGCATCCTGCTCTTCTAAGGCGGGTTACAGACCGCCCGTTTGGGGCGGCCTGCACCCGCCCCTTTCTCCGCTGTATCGGGGCCTCAGCTGCCAGACTGGCACCTCCGAGGCCCCAATCCGCTGTTTTGCAGGGCGCGGGGGAAGCGGCCAAAGGCCGCTTCCCCACAGCCTGGAAGTGGTGTCCTTGGGGCTTCAGCCCCAGGACACCCAGCGACGGCGGGGAGGAGGAGAAAGGGGCCGCTTGGCCCCTTTTTCTTTGTGTCGCTGGGCGCAGCCCAACGATGCAAACCCCAGAAGGAGCTCCGTTTCGGAGCTCCTTTTACACTGCAGAAAGGGCGCTCTAGGCACCCTCGCGTGGCACATAGATGTCATGTCCGCACCACCTTGTTGGAATGGCTGCCGCCATTTTGTACGGACTCCGTCCGTGCTGGTTAGGGGCGTCTGGAAGAGACGCCCCTTTCTAATCCTAGCATGGACTGAGTCTGTCCTAGAGTGACCGTCTGTAACGGGCTAAGTCTCCCAGGCCTGGAATCTCTGCTGGGAGGGGCTGGGCTGCTGAGTCACAGGCTCTGCTGGAGCTGGCAAGCAGAGGTAGGGCCTGGCTCCGCCTCATGTTCCACCTGCACTTGAGGGACAAACTCAGCCTCGTCCTCTGAGTCCTCAGCCTGACTGGCCATGACAGGTAGGGTTTTGGCATGACTCCAAAAGCATTCAGCTGTTGCCACTTGAAATTGGAACACAAAAAGAGCGTTGCAAAACAGTCCTTCTCTCAACACTTTCCTTTCAGTGCCTTGAAGTACCCACTGCATCCAATTGGGAATGGGATCAGTTTTTCAACACATCAAGAAACTGTCACATTGCCTGTAATTCTATATAAGTATTTACTATGAATATGTATTCAGTGAACAAATTTAACTCATACACAAAACGCAGTCTTGAGAAGCTTTACAGTTTTTTTTAAATTTCCAATTGACTTGATTCTCTGTGCAGCTCATGTTGTCCGTGTATCTCTTTTCACTTCTCTGTTGTTCTCCTTCTCTCTCTCACTCCTAGCCAGCTATGCATAAGACAGCCACTGATGTGTTCCTTCCTTCCCCCTGTCCTATTGCTCAGTCTGAATCAGCACACAACATTAATAATGTGTAATAGACAGTAAGTCTGTCTTGCTGTGAAAGTACTGAAATTAAGCCCTGGACACTCCAGGCCAAAATGTAACATTGTTCCAAACTGTTACCAAAGTACCGTAACTCTTTTTCAACAGTGAATCAATAATTTTTCATTTATCATGTCTGTCATTCTTCTGAGGTTGCAATAATTATATATTTGTACATCCTCATCTCCTTGTTTTGTTCATATATTTTCTAATCATGCATAAGATGGACCATTTGTAGTTTTAATTTTGCACCTTTGATTTTTTTTTTTTAATTTCAGTCTTTCCCTCCTGTTTAGAGAAGAAATTTATGCATTTTGGTGGTACATCAGTGTTTTTGACTATCTCTTCTGGCCAAATTCAATGTACAGATATTCTAAAAACATGAAGAGGACTGCTGTACAAGATAGATGTGGCAATTCTATTTCGCCCCACAATACAAAGAAATACACAAGGTATAAGCACAGATTTTTAAAAGTTCACTACATAACAGCCTCTAGCTAGATTGGGTGAGTGTGTCACTTTTGCTTTCTCCCTGTCTGAGTGTTTGTTTGTTTTAAATCAAGTTCTTGTATCACATTTATGAATAAATTTACATTTCTTTAAGTCCTTTTGAGATAAGGAAACTATAAAAATTCTCGCTCATTACTGTTTGTGGGTAGAAAGGCAACTTGAAATTGATATTTTTATCTGGAAAATGGATGGGGGTGAAAGAATTAAGTAGCTTTTCTACCCCTTTGCTACTATGAGTCCTCTTCAGATGCTTTTTTTGTGAAGGAACCTTGGAGGAAGTTATCCATGCACTTGTGCCTCCGTGCACTGTCTCAGTGAGTAGCCCCCCAAAATATAGCTGCTTTCTGAAGTGATGCTACAAATCTCATTTTCTTTTAAGATCTTGTGCTGTTTAAGCTAATCTGAGCACCAAAATGGCACATTGTTGTTCCATGGTCTTTGTGGCCAACAAAGCTAGATAGTTTGGTTTGAGGGTTCAGAAACTGTAGCTATGGCAGGAAATGTATATTTAAGTTACATAAGGATATTTCTTTCTCTCTTCCTTGCTTTCTCTACTCCAATCCCATGTTTACCCTCAGACTTGAGGTATTACTGGGAAGCCATTTATTCCTTGCATGGGATACTTGTGGTGAATTCATTAAGATTCCCCGAGCACATCTGGCAATAACTTACTATTTAAGAAGAAAATATTTTAAGAAAAACACAGGATTCAAATACCAGTGGTGGGGCCAACAAGGTCATAAGGAAAGGGAGCCGATGTAGCAGCAACATCAGAGTGTCATCAGGATGCCAAAAGTTAATGAGGAAGAATGCACAAGTTAGGGGAGGCTGCAGCAGTTTGCTTTTCCTGAAACTACTGGGAAGGCAAGATCAGTCCCCTCCTCATGTCCCTTCCCTGCCAAGTAACTGGTGTGAATTACTTTTGCACTAGGAATTTAATTCCACTATGGAAGTAAGCCAAGGACTAAGGGGCAAAGTAGGTAGAGGAGAGAGAAACTGGGACATATTGAAAAGCAGCGTGAAAAGTGGGATCACGGAATATAATGGGACTGCCCCTGCCAAATTGGGATCATTACAGGGAATGTAAACCAGTATAATACAGGCTATGGGGCTACAAACCGCCATTTTGTATGTATTCACTACGTATTAGGGTTAGGAGGGGCAGTGCTTCTGCAACCCCCTAACCCCAGTACGTAGTGAATACGTACAAATGGTGGTGGCCGTTCCACACGCTGTGCATCCGCACGTCGCGCGTGCGCTTATGATGTTGCAAGTGCGCCATTGGCGCCTCGCAGCATCATAACTGCGCCGCAGGAAGAAGCTCCATTTTGGAGCTTCTTTTTGCTCCACGGGGAGTCGCATGGTTTGGCTGCTGCAGCTCTCTCGCAGAGCAAACAGCAGCGCCGGCAGACCCGGTCTGTAACGCACCCTATGGAAGCATTTTAAATCCATTATATTAGGCTACTATTTTGATTATGCTTCCTTCTAATCATGTGCTGTTGTTGTTAACTTTATTTATACCCTGCCTTTCCCCCCAGATTGGAATTCAAGGTGGTTTACTTATTATAATTGTTTCAGTATATTTGAAGACATACAAAAGGTCAGCATTAAAATAGAATTAAACTTTAACCATGTTAATTCAATTTGAAACTACAAATCAAACATGAAAGGACAGGCCCACACCATCGGGCCTAAAGAGGAAGAGCCCTCCCCTCCCTCCTTCCAACTGTCTCTTCTGGCCTTGAGGGAGCAAAAGGACAGGCCCAACGCCATTCGGGCCTGAGAGGAAGAACCTCCCCTCCCTCCTTCCAACTGTCATCTTCTGGCCTTAGAGGGAGCAAAAGGACAGGCCCAACGCCCTCGGGCCTGAAGAGGAAGAGCCCTCCCCTCGTTCCTTCCAACTGTCATCTTCTGGCCTTAGAGGGAGCGAAAGGACAGGCCCAATGCCATCGGGCCCCACCTTGATTTAGAAAAGAGCCCTCTCTGCAGTCCATCTGCCTTGGTCCAGGCTCAGAGGGGAGGAAGAATGCTGGACCTGATCCCCTCCCCCCCACCATTCCCTTCCTTTGTGTCGTGTCTTTTTAGATGTGCCAGAGGGCAGGGAACTGTCTATTATCCCCTCTGTTGTAAGCCGCCCGGATTCCTAGTGATTGGGCGGACATATAAATAAATCCTATTATTATTATTATATACACTTAAAATATAAATTATAAAAAAGCATTAAAAACAATACAATTTAAAACAGAATATCACCCTCCACTAAGCCCTTCCTTTACAAACTTCAGTTCAAAAGTCAGTTGGAATGTTTTAAAAGTCTGCGTGGAACAAGAAGGGAGTCGTTGTAACCTTCCTAGGAAAGGAGTCCAAGGGCCACTGAAGAGGCCCTGTCTCCTATGTCCACCAGCCATACCTCCTCTGAGATCCCAAAGTTTAAAAGGCTCAAATGGGGAACTGCAATCTATCAGATAGTCTGGATCTAAGCCATGCAATAGTCCCCGTTATGGCTGTCACCCCAACATTGTGCAGTTCTATAGACTTGCCATGTTAATCACTGACACCACCATATTTGTATATAAACTCATTATTCAAATGTACCGATTCCCCCATCATTTTTTTTGTTACAGCCTGTATGTGTATGGAACAACAGCAATAGCCAGTAACATTTCCATACCATTTTCAGTGCCCTTAAGCACTCCCTAATGTGTAAATAATTGCCCCCAGTTTACCATGTGTAGCTAATTACCCCAACAATCTGGGTACTCATTTTAGTGACCATTGAAGGATACAAGGCTGAGTGACCCTGGAGCCCTATAGGATCAACTCACAACCTTGTGGCTGTGGAGAGGTCGCAGTACCAGCTTAATCACTGCCACCGGGCTCCATATAATCTCACACCACTACTCAATGTCTATTTGCAATGTGAAGCTAAACTGCAATATAGTACTACTTTGTACATATGTGTGTTGGGGGGTATGATGTGTGGAATGTAAGAGCAGCAGCATTAATGTGCATTTTGGTCCAGCCATTGACACTGTAATATAGCATAATGTGATGTCTTAACATAAAGATAAATCTTGTGGGATCGGCAGAATGGCAACTCCAGCCAGATTTTATGACCATTTCAACAGCATATCCAGGGGTAGCCAGGCTGGCCATACAGGAGAGTACAGTAACATCCAAAACCCACTAGACCATAATACCTATATGCACAAAATACAATTTGCAAGCTTCCAAAGCTCCACTGACTTTGTCAGACAACCTGGGTCTCAAAGGAAGTGTCTCTTTGTGTTGCTAATGGAATTTAAATTTTATTTCCTGGCCTTTAAGATGCTTTGTCTGCCAGTGTTCACATGGCTAGAAGGAGGAGTGACTTGCCTGCATGAATATCCCTGCATACTATCTGAACTGAGAACAACAACAACATCTTGACAAAATGCAGGCCTGTGACTAAAATTGTCTTTTCTCCCCTTCTTCTCCTGTATGATTTTTATAACCTTTGCCTGATGAAGAAGCCAGTGGAGCATCAAAAGCTTGCAATTTATATTTTATGCATCTTGGTTGTTCCAATAAAGTTATCACTGTTTTGTGAATTTCACAGCATGATAGTTCCTACTTTGGTATAGGAACAGCTGCATTATTTGTAAGATGAATTACGATTAATGTCTATGCATTATAGTATACTGAACACTAGAGGGCAGTACAATACTATTATCTCAACAAAAAGTGTATTTGCATTATAATGTACTATTATCTCAGGAAAAGTAAAGGGGTGTGTGTTAAAAGCCTTCCTAAATGTTATTGATTTTGTGTGAATATTGTACAATCGATCAACGTAAACAGCATTTTCCCAACAATCCCATTTCCCAAAATTATTCCTCATGAGGAGAAGAAATGAAAGTTATGAAAAGGACAGGATAAAGATATAGAGTAGAAAGGCAAATGAAGAGAAGGAAGAGACAAGGAAAAGCAGGGGGAGAGGAAACCTCGATCTAGCATTGCTGTGTTATTATTATTATTATTATTATTATTATTATTATTATTATTATTATTAATGGTATTTATACCCTGCCCTTCAGCCCTAAAGGCTATCATTATCAGTGTTGCTACTGCTACATGAATAATTCTAGCAATCATTAAAATATTGAACCGAAACCCAAGAGACTTTCTAATCTCCCCTCTTCCTCCTTCCATATGTCATATGCTGAATTGTGAATATTTGATTAATGGAAAATAAGTCCATCTCAAGATGAGATCCTTGGACTCATTTCAGCTAAATATTGGATTGCTTTGTCAATGGAACTACCATATATACTTGACTATAAGTCAACCTCATGTATACGTCGAGGGCAGGTTTGGGGGCTAAAATTATGGATTTTGATATGATCCATGTATTGGTCGAGGGTAACATTTAGGGGCTTGTGACAAAGGATCTATAGGATGAAGCAAATTAAAATGATGCCAAAGAACTTAACAAAATTCCACTGGCATAACTATTTGTGTTCCCACTAAAGGCTGGATTGATGAGAGAGCAGAGTGGGGTCAGTGCTTTCAGGACAGATTATACTTTTACCTTTCACCAAGGGATGGTTCCCTTTTTATAAGAATTAAAGTACAGTATTTAGATTGACCCATGGATAAGTCAATTCAAGTTTTTTGGGTCAATTGTTTGACTAAAATTTCTAGACTTATACATGAGTATATACAGTAATACAACCAACATTGCATTTGGGCCAGATATGCTGTGGCCTGTGTAGGAATAAATGCTGCACTAACATGGTGCAGAAGAGTGTAGTGTTTGAGTGCTGGACTAAGGAGTTTATCACACATGAGAAATTCCGTACAAAAATGGGGGTTTAAATTTGGGGGGGATGCTAAAGCAGGTTTTTTCACACTACATCATTGTTAAGCTAATGTTAACCTGAACAGAAAGTGGAGCAAAAGTAGACAAAAGCCTTTTTTTTTACTTTCAGAAAATCTCAATAGTAAAAAGGAATGGCTTTTGTTTACTTTCCATTCGGGTTAACACAAGTTTACCAATGACATGTGTGAGAATTAACCCACTTTTGCAGGGTTTTTTATACCTTTTAAATCTTGTTTTTGCACGGGATTTCCCTTGTGTGATAAACCTGTAAGATACTGGCAGACCAGAGTCTCCACACAGTCATGGAAACCCACTAGGCAAATCACACTCTCTCCTTCTCAGAGGAAGGCAACGACAAATTTTGCCAAGAAAACCCTGTGATAGCATTGTCTTAGGTCAGTGATAACTAGAAAGCACACCACAACAAGATACTGCACCACAACATTCTGCTGGGTATCTTACATATCTCCTCTCACCTCCCTCCCACTGTAGGTAGGTTGCTGGATCTTGGTGCCTACAAGCAGTAAGCAATGTTCTTCTTTTGACTAACAGAAGAAGAGGACAGTAATGGTTAATTACTATGGTTTTTCCCACATATCTACACTATGCAGTTAAACAATTTGATACCACTTTGATGGTCATGATCCTATCCTATGGAATCCCAGGATCAGTAATTTGGTGAGGAGAAAGGCAGGGTATAAGATCATCATCATCAATAGTATATGATAGCTTGTTTCTGTTTATGCACATACAAAATGTCCCAGAGTGACTCTTAGAGGAGAGGCCAGGGCTCACAGTGGTGCAAGTCTTGCCAGAGAGACAGATTATCGAGATCCACAGGTCTCCACACAATACAAAAAAAGTACAGTCACCCTTCCTAACTCACGGATCTGAGATCCGTGACCTTGAATATCCATGGAGGGGCAACCTCCGCTATTTTCAAAAGCATGTGCACCCAGGCTACATGCATGGGGGCATTCCTCATTCAAGCCTACGGGGCTTGAATATGCGTGAGCCACTGTTTTCACGCTGGAGGTGGGGGCGGAACAGATCTCCTGCAAAAATGGAGGCCCAACTGTATATTACATCCTTACATCCTAATGGCTAGGGAAAAGGTTCATGTTTTAATGTCAAAAAAGTAATTTTAAATGATGCTAATTCCCAATCAATAATCTAGGTCTCTAAACTTGTTTTGGCAACCATTTTTCAAAGTTGGAAAGCTCTTGACTTTGGAAAATGGCTGCTGAAGCAAGTTCAGGGACCTGCACTGGAGCCGGGCTGTACCCAGATGGAGGTTTTGGTAACACCGGGGTACAGCCGGAATGAAGCTTCAATTTAGCACTGGTAAAATGCATTTTTCAGCATTGAAATAATCCCCCTAGATAGCTAAATGATTGGCCCAAAGTGTGGCTAAAATCATAATCACTCAGAGTTTCAGATACATAGAAGGAGGATTGTGGCATGGTTTCTGAATTATACTCATGAATACATACAGTAAATGACAGTGGGGTGGCCAGGCAATTTAAACTGCAGGGGTATGGAGTACAATAATATTTAATTTCTTGTAGATGGTAGACATGAGAAGGAGCAGAAACATGGAATAGTTGGAGCAAGGTCAGGCTGACTCTATGGGATTGTTCAGGAGTTACTCTTTTTTTTACTACAACTCCTAGTTTTCACCAGCTAGCATGGCCACGGGTCATTGTGGCTGGGGAATTCTTAGAGATGTAATTCAAAAAATAACTTTTTCAAGCTCTGGTCTTGCCACGCTGGAAAGTTGCCATACCAGGGCTAGGTCTATATAACACAATTTGAGTCCTATGAACTATCCACAGCAAAACACAACTATGTCATTAGAAACTTGCATTTTTCATTTCCCTTCCTTCCTTCTTTTTTCACTAAGTAATAAACTGTTGTGGTCTGCAGTGGATGCAGTATAGTTGCATTCATTACTATAATATTTTGATAGGAATTTTTTTTTAATTTCCATAAACAAATACATCTCTATATTCTATTACATTCTATTACCTTTTTGACACATTATTTTATATACCTCTCAGTGCTCCCCTTCCCCAGAGCCATTTCCATCCTTATATTCCATCCAAAATTTCAGTTCATCTTCTGGAGGTAATCTTCCATCTTCTTTTCTCAACACTTTCTCGACAAATTCTTTCCAAATCCCCCAAAGTCATTTCTTTTCCATAATCCTTCTTTTACTTTCAGTTTACATGTCAATTTATCATTAATAGCTAATCTCCATACCTCTTTGTACCAATCCTCCACTTCTACATCCATTTTCGTTTTCCAACACCTTGCTATTATTAATCTCAGTGCTGTAAGCAAATTTGTTACCAAATCTTTTCTTCTTTTTTCCATTTCTCTGAGTTATATAATGATAACAAAACTATACTCAGTCTTCTATCTATTTTTTATTCATAACATTTTCTATTTTTAATAGCACTTTTTCCCAAAAAATTTGTACATATTTACATTGCCACCACATATGCATATATGACCCTACTTCTTGACAACCTCTCCAACAATTTTTTGAGTTATTCTTATTAATATTATGTAATCTCACTGGAGTCAGGTACCATTTCCAAATCAACTTATAATAATTTTCTTTTATCCAAACCGATAAATTTTTCAAGTGTCTTTGTTCCCAAATTCCATTCCATTCCTTGTAATTTATTTTACATCCTAATTCTTCTTCCAGTAATCCCTTTAGAGTATTTCCTTTTATTTTTCCTCCTTTATTCTCCATCAACATTTTGTAAATTTTACTAGTAAATCCTTTTATGTTCTCATTTTCTTCCATTTCTCTTCCTTTCTGAACTATTTGTTCAAATTGCGTATACTTTTTCTTTTCTACATTCTTTTACTTATTGGTGTTATTATTGAGTCTTCATTAATTAATTCTTTTTTATGTTTATACCATATTTCTATTATATTTTTCATAAATGGATTTTTATTTCTTTCCTTATAAAGTCCTTTAAAAAAGATATTCCATATTCTCATATCTACTTCCTCTGTATCTACTGCTAACCATTCTAAATCTCGATAGGAATTTTTATTTATTTAGTTCTTTGTTGACTTTTGTTCACTGTTTCCTGCTTTCTTGGGTTAGAGATAACATTTTGAAGTCAGATAAACTTACATTTTCCCTTGCTCAAAGCCTCTGCAGCTGTTCGGAGCTTGTTGCTAGTACAACTGTTCCATGTTTTTCAGGAATGGCATTCCTCGATAAGAAAGCAACATTCTTGAACTCCAGATGTTCTGATCTAGCATGAAAGCATTGATGTAATATTAAGCCTTAAAATCCAAGAATTGTCCCTGTCTTTTACCCCCTCCCCCTCCAACATATTTCCTCCAACTCTGACTTTAATAAATACTTAGTAGACTGGAAGAGGAAAAGGAACCTGGAGAAAAAAAATATCAAACAGGATTTTCTGAACTTTCTTAACTGTGATGATCAGTTCAGTATCTCTCCTGTCAGACAGACATGTATGAAATGTAAATTTACACTTAGCTTCACATCCCTTTCCATAAAGTTAATGTTAGAACAGGGCTTATTCCCTGAACCACTTAAAGAAATGATTCTTTTACGTCTTCCACAGGAAAAATTGAAGGTTACGGGAAAATCAGGATAAATGTTTGTGTGTTAATCCCTAGCTGAATATCTCTGAGTGGCCAACCAAAAATGACATCATTGCTTCTAACTGTCAAGAGCTACTCGCCTGGGAGACATTGGTTTATATTACAATCAGCTGTAGGGAATCCAACAAGGATGATCTCATCCACAGATGAGGGAGCCTGAACTTTGCACCTTTTTCATCACATGAAGTCAGCTTGTCATAGACTGGGACATGTCTGTGGACTGATGATTCCTGTAGCCCTTTTGGTTATGTGTGTGAAGACAAAGGGAACCATTTCAAAGCAAATATATAATTCAAAATAAAATATGGTTGACAAAATGATTGATGCCGCAAAGTTCATTGCAGTAGAAACCTATAAAATTGAAATTAAATAGATTCCAGGAGGCGTAATTGGAAAAAAACTTTTCTCTTGACGCAGTGGTTAAGTTACTTGATGTTAATAATCAAAAGGGAGATAAGAATTTAAATTTATATCCATCTGAATTAATCATGATATCTTTGGATTTCACTAATTTCTTCCAGTATAGCATCATTCCTAGCCTCTGAACTCACTTGCAGGGTTTCAGATATGGCAAGTTCATTTGATGCATTTCTGTTACTCCTAATATACTGAAAAGATCTCCAGAGAACATCACTTAATATATATCTTAAATGCCATTGATGCAGACAAAACAAATGCATTGACTTGCTTAATCTAGGATGTTGATCTCAAGGGAATTTCAATGCAGTTGTTGTTGGCCTTCAAGTCAACTCCAACCAATGGCAACCTTATTCTTGGTTTTCTGGGTCAGGTTTATTCAGAGGAAGTTTATCATTCTCTTCTTTCCAGGCTGAGAGTGGGTGACTTGCCCAAAGCCATTCATTGGGTTTCCATGGCTGAGCAGGAACTTGAACCCTAGTCTCCCAGATTTCTAGTCCAACACTCAGAACACTATACCATGCTGTGGTGCAATGAACACCCGGTTGACCAATCAGAAGGCAGCTGAGGACCAGCCAATAGAATGTGGGCTGGGACTTTTGAAAATTCCAAGCTGATAGAGGAGTTGTCAGTTGGGATTTGATAGTTGAGAGAACAGTTGAGTCCAAGAGAGGACTGAGTGCCATGAGTTCCTGAGGGAATAGTCAGTTAGGGCTTGGGATCCTGAGATAGCGAAGGATGGTTAGGGGTAGAGTCTGAGGGGGAAAGGGCTTCTTTCCATTACACATCCAGGACTCTAGAAAAGGGAGAGGCTGGAGTGTGATATCCTGCGGGATATTGTTAGCTTTGGTGGCTGTTAGGACTAAGTTTAAAAGAGGAACTTAATAGAAGGACTGAGTGAATCTTAGTTCTAAGAAACTAGTGATTTAGCTAGAGAGTTATAAAACCAATGGTAACTATAACAAGGTGAAAGTACAATTATATAAAATATCATATCAAAAACAACACTGTTAAACCTTCTTGTAAATAAAGTTTTATTTGTTTGATTCAAGAAAGATACACCTGGACTTGAGTTAATACCAAGCTACTCACAATACAAAACACTGGTGGCAGCGGTGGGATAAAAAGGCCCAGGGTGCCTGCCATCATAGAAAAGGATTGTGTGTCTGTGTCACACATGCTGATTCTCACAAGCATTGCAATGCATTGCAGTGTCCCCCCGATGTATTGCAAAGTATAAAAATGCCCCAAATCTGCTGAAATGTTTTCAGATGCAGAATCAAAAGCATTCTATAGTACTCAAAAAGGGGAATTTCAATCCCCTCCTTCCTCCTTGTCCTAGGCTTGCCATACGTCCGGACCTCCAAACCGGGAAAAATGTAGGACAAAATTTTCAAATGTAGGACACATTTTTTGTGTGTCCTACATTTGAATAGGAGCCTCACTGAGGGGAGGCTTTCTCTTGCCGCCTGGGCCCTGGGCCTTGCCGCGATCGCAGCGGGGAGCGTAGCCCAAGCGGCGAGGGAATCCTCCTCTCAGGGAGGCTTTTCCTTGCCGCCTGGGCCTGGGGCCTCGCCGCGGGGAGCAGAGCCCAAGCAACAAGGGAAAGCCTCCCTCAGCTTGCCATATCCCGCCCGGGGGTGGGGGCAATCCCGGGGGCAGGGGCAAACCGGGGCAGGACTGTGCGGGACCGCCCCAAACCGGGAAAGTCCCACCCCCAGGCAGGATATGGCAAGCCTACCTTGCCCCCAACAAAAAAAGTTTAAGGAACAAAATTGTATGTTAAAACAGCTCTCCATGGTAGATGGCCAAAATGCTGGGAACATTGTTTGCAATTCTACACGTGGCAATCTCATAACAATCCTCCCTGGTAGATCTAGTTCTGTGTGGATTCTGCATAAAAACATATCTCTAACATCGGGCAATTAAACGGGCTGAAAATGCCCTAGCAGCCTCTACAAGAATTAAGCCAAAATAAATAAATAAACAAAAGTCGTGATGGGGACACTTCTCTGAAGAAAACTAGTAGCAGTAAAAGGAGGCTACATTGTTTATCTTGTACTCCAGGGAGTTGGAGGTACCAATGAGAAACAGTATGGAGCAGAAAGGGTGGAGGGAATATCATGTGGCTCAAAAAGCACCTGTAGTGCAAAGATGCCTGGAATATTGATGAATTGAGTAGGTATCTCCTTACACATACACTAAGCACTTTTTACACAAAATCTATAGGTAATGATTGGCTATAGACCCATAGGTAAAGGCATATGTTAATGACTTCCTGATAATGAAGTAGACTTAAGGCCATGGGGTGAAACACAAGGGCAAAATAAAGCAGTTTCCAGCCACTTTGAAGGTGGGGTGTTTAGACAATGCATGACTCAAAAGCAGCTGGAAATCAGACCAAAGCTTCACTCTGTGGCTAAAAATCAGAGCAAAAAGAAGACAGGACAGTTCAACTCAAGACGGAAAATGCACATCTTTGCTGTTGTATATGAATGCCCTGACGCAAGTGCAGGGCTGTGGCAAAGCAAAGAAATGAAAGTGTGGTAACTCCTATGGATGTAATTACAATATACACAAACTAGACAATATACCCAAAACAGGGGGACAAGGAGTGAAGGGGGCATGTATGGAGGGCCTCTCTGATTGTGCCATGGAACGGGATGTTATGTGGGAAGACATGCAAGGTACTGAGAGTTGCAGGTGGTGTGTTGTGTGACAGTACGCATGTATGGTGGGGAGACAACAAAAATTTAGCCACCTTGGGAGCAGGCTATTCTGGCAGTGTGGTTTCAACCCAGTTTTGGGGAAAGCAGGATCAAGCTACTTTTTCCTGCCCATCTGCTCTACTCCTATGAAAGCTTATGTTACCAACCTCTTTGTCTCAGTCTCAAAGGTGCTACAAGATCCTTTTGCATTATGTCTTCCTTGTTATGCTTCTATCATGTATTTTTACCCGTTACCCGGGTACAATTTCTATGGCTAAAGCTGGACCACGATAGGTATTCTGATGCTGGGCTTCCCACTTACTTTTTAATTCCTTGAAGGATCCAGAAAATATGATCCTCCTTAAAAACATCACCTTGTTGTGTATTTCTATTTTTAAAAGCAGGATTTTGAAACCATTCCCCCTTTTCATTTTAACTTCACTGAATTCCATCTCTCTGGTTGCCAAAAAGATCTTATTTATATATAAAAGAGAGGAAAATGTTGTTAATATTTTCTACATGGATTCATGTTGAAGTCAATTATCTCTCAGTACAATATGAAACTTTACTAACAGGAACATGGAATTTAATCAGCACTTTTCTGGTGAAATGAGAGATTGCAAACAGATCATATCCTCAGAAAACAAGCACAATACTATTGTTTTTTGTGGGTTTTTTGGGCTATGCGGCCATGTTCTAGCAGAGTTTCTGTGGCAGATGCTGGCGAAACGTCAGAAAGAAACTCTGCTAGAACATGGCCACATAGCCCGAAAAACCCACAAAAAATATGGATGCCAGTCATGAAAGCCTTTGACTTTACACAATACTATTTTTTGGCTGATGTGGTTAATGTTATTTATATGTTTTACTGAGACTAGAAGTTACTGAGACTGAGGTGGCATGCTTTCAGTCATGGAATGGTTGCTTGGGAGAATTGTTTTTATTATAAGCATTTTACTATCATTTCAAAAATATATGTGGAATTCATAGAATCATAATAATATAATAATAATTATTATTATTATTTGTATACCGCCCTCTGGCAAACCAATCCGGGCGGTTAACAACAATAAAATATAAAATGACAATTAAAAACATTTTATCCCTCCCCCTCCCCCCCTTAAGACAGTATTAAACAGTATAACACATTAAAACACAATATCAATGCATAAAACAACAATTAAAAACTAAAAACCCTGATATCCCTCTGTTGATCCTCAACCATCACTAAGATGGGGCCACGGGAGGAATGAGGGAATCAGGGAACCTGGGCCGGGATGGTTAATCTGGAAAGGCCTGCCGGAAGAGATCCGTCTTGACCGCTTTTTTAAAGCTGTCCAATGATGTTATCTGACGGATCTCATCCGGCAGGTCGTTCCAGAGTTTGGGGGCGACAGCAGAGAACGCCCTCTGGGAGGTCGCCACAAGCCTAGATTTTAGAGGCTGTAGTAAGTTCCTCCCAGAGGACCGGAGAGCGCGGGGAGGATTGTACGGGAGGAGGCGGTCCCTAAGATAGCTTGGACCCAAGCCATTTAGGGCTTTAAAGGTGATAACCAACACCTTGTACTGGGCCCGGAAGCTGATAGGCATAGAATCATAGAGCTGGAAGAGACCACAAGGGCCATCCAGTCCAACCCCCTGCCATGCAGGAAATCTCAATTAAAGCATCCCCAACAGATGGCCATCCAGCCTCTGTTTAAAGATCTCTAAGGAAGGAGACTCCACCACACTTTGAGGGAGTGTGTTCCACTGTTGAACAGCCCTTACTGTCAGGAAGTTCTTCCTAATGTTGAGGTGGAATCTCTTTTCCTGGAGCTTGCATCCACTGCTCCGGGTCCTAGTCTCTGGAGGAGCAGAAAGCAAGCTTGCTCCCTCCTCAATATGACATCCCTTCAAATATTTAAACAGGGCTATCATATCACCTCTTAACCTTCTTTTCTCCAGGCTAAACATCCCCAGCTCCCTAAGGCATTCCTCATAGGACATGGTTTCCAGACCCTTCACCATTTTAGTTGCCCTCCTTTGGACACACTCCAGTTTCTCAATGTCCTTTTTGAATTGTGGTGCCCATAACTGGGCACAATATTCCAGGTGGGGCTTGACCAAAGCAGAATACAGTGTACCCATGTACTCATTCATGTACTGGTAAGGAGGGGAAGGCAATTATACATATAATTAATACTCCATCACCTGACTAATTGATTGGTTAGCAGCCTATATCTCTAACCTTGTTCTCATTAAAGTAATATTTTTTGCTCCGAACTTTAGCATAGGACTGATCTATATTCTTTTTTATTATGGTTGGGATGTTGGAAACTTTCCAACAAACTTAGTCAAATGTGAAGATCTGAAGTATTATAAACATTTAAGTCAGGTATCGAATTGCAGTTCAGTGGTCACTGTGACCTTATCCTAAACCCTAAGCACACAGTTATTTCATCCTTCCCAGAGATTTTATCATTTCTGTGATTTCCTTCTGACTCTTCCTTTGCAAGCTTAATCTCCTAACCTTAACATCTGCAAACCCAGGGGGAGTGGTATTTTGGTGTTATCTCAAAGCCATCTGACATGAGCTGACAAGTTCCCAAGATGTCTGTTTTTCTATAAAATTGCTGACGGTCGGGAGCAAATGTTCTTCTGTACTAGTTGTGAAGGCTGTACATTTATATAAGGGACATCCACATCTGTGAAAGTCTTAGTCTTTTACTTTCTTTCATGGAAGTCTGGAAGTCATCTTGTCTGCTTCCTGTGACCATATGTGGCACTGTTGATGAATCTTTCCTTCTTATCATTCACTTGCTAAAGATAAAACAACTAACCCAAAATCAAGGCATATCATAGCAACATGGTTTACACCATACAGAGCTGGCATTTTAAAAAACAATTTTGTGCTTAGGGTTTCAGCCATGGAATCTGCACATTTTCCTACTGTAGCTGTGTGGGCTGGCATGAACTTCTTCAAGAACCATTGAGAAAGAAATTTAATACTCTTCTGAAGTTGAAGTTTGAAAGCCACTTCATCAACTCTGTCTTTCAAAATGAATATATATTCTGTTAATAATATTCATTTCTGACAAACATAGAACAAATTATATTTGTTGCATAGCAGAAGCAGTAATTAGTGGGATTAGCACAGCATAGACTAAGCATGCATTTGAGGTAATGAATTTAAAATACTGCTATACTACCGCCCGCCTTGGCGGGACGGCCCGGTTGCCGCTGGGGGAAGCCCCGCGGAGGCTACAGGCCTCTTCTGGCTCGGGCAGCCTCCCAGAGGCCTTGGCGGGGGCTGCTCGAGCCGCGATTGGCCAGGACGGGGGAGGAAGGGCGGGCCTTCCGCCTGTGTCGCTGGGAACTACAAGTCCCAGCGGCCCCTGCGGGCGGAAGGGCCCACTGATTGGGTGGCGTCATAAGCAGGCGCCGCCTGAGACTGGACAGAGGCCAGGGGCAGGCCTTGCCACAGGCCTATAAAAGGCCACGAGGCCTCGGTGGAAGGCGCCATTTTGACTTGGCTCACCCACTCACCCTCCCTCTGTGCTTTGGGTTGTTGTCACAACTTTGTGTGGCGGTTGCATAGGTCTCAGATCTGGTGGGCGTGGTTTCCAGGGCTGCATAGCGCTGGATCGGGAGTCCATCCGGACATGGGGACGCTGCGAGCGAGGCGGTGTTGCCATTGCGAGGGCATCACCAGCACAGTGTCCCCCTTTGGCAAGGGATAGTTATGCGATGAGGCACAGTTGCAGATATGCGATCGATGGGATATGAACGGTAACCCATAATCTCTTGCCATCCCAAAGCTTGGTCGTGACCAAGCATTTTGGTTCATCCACTCAGTACTGGGCTGATGGATGACAGATCCAGACCTCATGCATTGGAGCCAACCCTGCATGTTGCGTTGTGGTCCTTTTGTTATGCTAATAAAGTTGTGGCCTTTCCTCCAACATGCTGTTGTTTCTTTTTGTCCGTGGCGGCGTCCCTCTTAGGCAATAGCACAGCATAGACTAAGCATGCATTTGAGGTAATGAATTTAAAATACTGCTATACTAGGCTGCCTGGAGGAAATTCAAAGTCAAATTATTTCCCTAGAAATTAATCCCAAAATAGTGCTTTCCCAGATGTATTGGACTGCAACTCCAGCTGTCCCCAGTCACCAAGGTTATTGGTGCCACTGGCTCAGGATTATGGGACTTGTAGCCCAACACATCTATGGAGGAGATGGCACCACGTTGAGGAATTTTACTCTAGCTTATTTGCACATGGAACTTGTGGGACACAAATGCTTCCCTTAGGATAACAACCACAATTTTAAATGTGTGACTGTTATGCCTTAATAAGCACAGGACAATTGTACAGACCCCATGTTGGTACTGTGCAGTATGCTCCACTGAATTTTAAGAACCTGAGATAATATGCATGGGGGAAAGGTGCAGAAGGATCAAATACCATATTGGGAACATCTGTTCTGCTCTCAACTTGAGAGCTGCACGATCAAGCTTCCTACCTTGGCTTGATGCTCATAAATGCCATTTGAACATCTGTCCTCCATAAGTGGCTTACGAAAGAGGTTGCTGATGTGGTGTGCATTAGTAATACCTGACTAGATGACACTGATGGGCTTCTTCTGGCCCAGCTGACTGGGAAAAAGTTGAAGATAAAGATGTAAAAGGTATGCATATATGCCTATGGATTTCACATTAGCTGAAATTTCCCCCAGTAGTGTGCAGAACAGCTTGCTGATTCTCCCTTTGCTTCTCTCTCTCACACACAAACAGAACACAAAGGGCAACTGAAGACCACTGAATAAAAATACAGTTTATTTATAATCCCCCCCCCCCCCCAAGGATAGAACATATACTGAAATAAAAGGAGAAACTTGGTGAACTGTTTTCTGGGGAAACTAACAATGCAGAAGGAGACACAAATGCACGTTGACACAGCAAATCATGCCTCCAAATCCTTGAAACAGGTCATATCACCAGATGTTTCCTCAAAGTGTTTGGGACTATTTGTGCTTGCCTGCAATTTCTGGGTCTGATACTGTTTGGAAACAAAATGATCTAAACTAAATTCCCAAGGAAGCTGACCTTGGTAACAGTTGCGTAGGATCAGAGGTTTGTATGAAATACTATATTAAAAATTAACTTGTTGGGTGCTGCCATTCTTTGTTGCTTATCATTTACAAACTTTCAATAAAAAGTCATTTCCTGACATGTTAAACAGTGTGTCAGTACTGAGTTACTGTTAGCATAACGTGAAATACCACGCAACCAGAACTCGGAAGTAACTAATTACAAACAACTGATTATTAAAAAAAACTGAATCCCATTGTGGGAGAAAGGCAGGATATAAATCTTTGAAATAAATAAAATAAATAATTATTTCTTATTTATTCTTTTCCTTGATACTAATGTTATAATTACATGGCATTACTATCGTAATTCAGCGAGGAATAATCTCACTCCTTTTGTGATGTAACTGCAACATACTTACTTAGTCGTTATAGGAGTTTGGCCTTACCAAATGGCAAAGAAGGAATATGACATGGTCCATGTGCTGGCTCATGTTGTACTTTGCATTCTGCTTCATGTTATCTTGTGGATGTTGAAGGGACCACAAAGTGGATGAGAAGTTACTCAACTATTAAGGTTTTTCCCCTTAAAGTAACTAAAATAATTTATCTTAGCTACTTTTCAGAAATAAGTAATTAAAGAGATAAATTATATTTATATAACTATAACAGCAACTAACAATTAGTGATTTGTAGGTGTAACTAATTGCTTTTTACAGGCAACATTTCCAGTTCTGCATAGGCCAAAGCCTACTATGGCACCTCTGCACTCCAGCTGGCATGAGTAGTTGTAACCATGGCTGGATTAGAAACATTAACATTAATGTGTCCAAATATAGTGGCATGCACATACAATCTTCATCCATCAGACAAAAAGGCTCCCTAGAAGAAGAAACCAAGAACAACAAAGAGTCCATTGGCACCTTGAATATTTGTAAATTTATTATAGCATAAGCTACTCTTTCAGGTTTCATAAGACTCTTCCATTGCTTATGGCTCTTGGAAAAAGGAAAGACATAGTCATAGAATCATAGTTGGAAGAGAACACAAAAAACATCCAGTCCAACCCCCTGCCATGCAGGAATACACAATCAAAACACTCCAGCCCACAATTCCTCTTTGCTGGTGGGGAAAAAAAGAGCAGCCATTTAAAAAGATTTATCCATACTACTGCTCCTATTAAAAAAACTCCTCTGCTTGCCACCAATGACAGGGAGAGTATAGTGGTAAGTGAGTGTCTCAAGCATCCAGGGAGTGCAAAATACTGTTCAGAGTCGAGAGGCAGCTGTATACATTTATTATTTTTTTGAAATGCTAGCCCTCATATTCTTTGGCAGTGCTGATTTTAATCAATGTGAGTGAGTTAGCAGTGTAAGAGAGATAAAGATACATTTTTGCCATTGGATGTGACAGAGATACAACTGAGTTTGCACTGAAGAGGGATATTGGTGGGGGGGGGGGGGGGGGGACAGGGAGGAGAGATATTTAGAGGGTCACCTGTTCAGCTGTCCTGGATTGTCTTTTGACTGCTTTGTCCTATGCTTCCCTCTCTTCTGACTGAGATTGATATAGTTTAGGCTTGCTGATATCACTTCTTTCTTCTTCCTACCCTCTATTGGAGAGGAGACTTCCTCCTGGCTTTGTTCCTAGATGTGGGAGAAAGCATGGCTCCCTGCATCTCCAGTTTATTTCATTAGAATTAGAATTTCTATCATCTATCTTCTTGTTGTTGTGTCCAATTAAGTCATTGCCAACTTATGGCAACCTGAAGGTGAATCTACCACAGGTTTTTGAGGGCTGAAAGTGTGTGTCTTGTCCAAGGCCACCCAGTGGGTTTTCTATGGCTGAGTGGTGAATTGTCATAATCTAATACTCAATACTCCAGAGTCATAGTCTAATACTCAAATCACTACACCACATGAGCTACCATCATCTTTCTTATTTCAGTGTATTTTGTTTAATAGATATTAATTCTCTTATTTTCCTAAATAAAGGATTCTCAAACATTGACTGCATTCCAGGAAAGTCTTGCTCCACTAGCCATTCTGATATTTCAGAGGGTTGGATCTAGAAAGTGCAGCTGCTTTACTCACTCTGTTAACAGTGTACAAGGTGATAACATAGAGATATAACTTAGAAAGCCCTTCTGGCTGACTGTGACAGGGCCTTCTTTTGTTGTTGTTAACTGCCATTAGGTAACCCTATGAATGAGAATGTAGAGAGATTTTGTAGCACCTTTGAGACTAACTGAAAGAAAGACATTGGCAGCATGAACTTTCACAGACTTCAGTCTACTTCCTCATATGCTTTTTACAAATGGCAACAGCCTTTAGAGTTCTGGCCAGCCACTTTCATTCTGCAAACTGAGGAAAAAGGGTATGTAGTGGTAGGAAGAAATGGAGAGAGGAAGAAGGGCTTCACATATGGCCAGATGGGGCACATAGGACTATGATCTTATGAGTAATGGGTTAAGGATGTGAAAAGGGAAGTTAGCATTTAAAGAGGCTACAATAGAAGAACAAAAATGAGATGGCCTCTTTAATACAGACATGCTTTACTATCATCTGGAGATTCAAAATTCCCTTACAATAACCCTAAACTGATTAAATGCAGACACAGGAATCTCAACAGCTACAAAGTATCAGACTCTAAGATACATTTCATTAAACTATAACAGTTTTGACCATTTATTCTATGAATAGGTATCAGAAAGGTAAAGATAGGCTTAAATCCTCAATGAAATGAAGCACTCAGAATTGTTTGTTAATTAGACACTGCACGCTTGTAAGAGGAAACATTCCACTACAGAGAAGATGGCTATGGTGATCCATCAAGCCTTGCTGTGCCGAATAAGCTGTTTGTTCTCAGAATAAACTATGCAACCCTTCAGTTGATTTGAGTCAGTTTAGGACCATAAACAATGGGTTTCATGAGGGTATTTAGCAGTCCAAAGTGGCAAATCAGGCCAAGTGGGATGTATGTTAAGGACTAAATTTAACTGCTGTTTCCAAGTAGAGCAGATCCATTTAATACGTGATGGAACTTATGTTAGTATTGACTTACCAGGTTCCCATTGTCAGAAAGTTCAACCTAATGTTGAGATGAATCACTCATTCCATCCTCAATATGACACCCCTTCAAATACTTAAACAGGGCTATCAAATTGCCTCATAACCTTCTCTTCTCCAGGCTGAACATATCCAGCTCCCTAAGTCTCTCCTCATAAGTCACGGTTTCCAGAAGTAGCAGCTGGGTTGGGCCTCAGTGTCTTAGGATACAAAATGGATTCACTGAGTCCTCCTGCAAAAGTGCAGTCCTATGCATCTCAGATCTTAGTCCCATCCAGTTCAATGGGATTTACCCTTAGATTACTTCCTACTATGCATAAACTCACCTGAAATTAAGTATTAATCACTTTCCCCCTCTCTTTCTTTAAACCTTGCTTTATAGTAGAAAAAGTACCTACTGCACTGTTATAGTACCACTGTTGGTATGTAATAACAGGAAACAGGGTAAAAGACAGACTTAAATATGAAGCAAACAGATTAGAGTTATAATGGGCACTGCATTTCATTTGGATTTAATCTTTCTGATTTGATCATGTTACTAAACATGAAATGGGTAGGTTTTACCACCTCATTAATTTAATGGAAGCAGTTTCCATCACACTGCAGTGCACTGTGGTCAGATCTAGACAATCTAATGGTTTGTGGTGTGCAACAAGGAAACATTGGGCAGGATATATGGTTTAAATGTGGCTAAGGTTATTGCTAATATGATTATCTCCAAGTTGCCACTTATATGATTCATTCCCGGTACTAAATAGTCAAAAAACTGAAAAGAAATACATTCTCATCAAAGGCAGTAACATACAGGCACAACATGATTAACAAACCCTCTGACAAGGAACCACTTTTTTACAAAGTTATTTTATGCCCTGCCAACCTGCTCCCCATTCCTTCTTGTCCTCTCTCTTTGGATTTTTTAAATGATTTCAGAATTCTAAACATCTTTAGGTTGCAGCAGCATGTCTGCAGTAAACAATGTAATAAAACATGAGTAGCACACACTGTAGCTGTGTTTGCCTTCCTACAACAGGCAACGGAAACAGCAACTGTCCCTATAATCCCTTTCTGAGCATTTTTCAACAGTAAAACAGAAAAGAGGAGGGAAGATTAGTCCATGTTACAACCTCTCTCCAGCATGTTAAAAAAACAACAACATATAGATCAATATGTGTGGCCACAGTGGAGGATTGTGAAAGAAAGAAAAACTTTCCTGGATGCATTTTGGAAGAAGGTTCCAAGTGGTTTCTAGTGTTTTTGTTGATTTCTGCAAGGACTACTGGACCTGATTGTTTCATTTTGCATGCACATATTGTCAGTTTTAAATTAGAAAAAACTAAAATGTTTTGAAGTCCTGTTTTCTTTTGCGATATAGGAACCTATCTGGTTTTTTTCTATGTTAGTTCTCCCTTTAGCGTGAAATTTTCTGTTAATGAAATCTGTTAACTGAACCATACCGGTACTGGTTAATAATAAGGATGACACAGACATACAGAACTACTTCGTATGCAGTCTAATAATGACATTTTCCCTGACAATTCAGAATATGAAAACCTTGCGTACAATTTTTTTAAATATGAAATATGGAACTCAATAGAATGTTTAATTCAGAAGAATCTGTTCTTAATAGATGGAGCCAAGAGATACTCTTTAGGTTTTGAAGACGCCAAAATGAGATAGAATTTACTTACCAAGTCCTCATTGATTCAGTATGTGTGTTCAAGTTGGGACTAGCAAGTAGATCTAGGCCGAGGCTGGAATCATGTTCTGTTATAATTGTGTGGGGTTTTTTTAATTGTGATAAACTGTAGTTTTTGATGTTTATTAAGTTACATAGACTATGGTTTTTGACATACTGAAATTGTTATTTTTATGTTTTTTTCTATCAGATACTATGTTATGTTTATATTTAATTTGCTTAATATTGTTTTGATGTGAACTTGTGCTGAGGGGTTGGGGAAAAGCTTTTTTTATCAAATCAAACCTTGTTTGATTTGTAACATTCTTAGGTTTCCTATTGATTGCCACTGTATTGATATTGTTTATTGTTATTGTCTGCTTTATATGGTTGGGGGACTGGGAAGGGATTCATTTGTTTTTATTGTATTTTTTATTGTACTTCCACAGTTGTTAGCCACCTGTATTCCTTGTTGATTGGGCGGGATACAAATAAATTATTATTATTACTATTACTATTATTATTATTATGTGGCCTTCCAGAAGCTGCTGGACTTCAATTCCCAGGGTTGTCAGAGTGAAACCTGGAGTGGTCTTCTGTAGCGATGATGATGATTGAGGACGATGATGATAGTAGAATCATAAGAGTTGGAAGAGACCACAAGGGCTATCCAGTCCAGCCCCCAGTAGATGGCTAGTAGTAGTAGTTGTGGTAAGAAATTTGAGGCTTGAGGCAGGATACATCATGTTAAAACAAAATAAAAATACATAAACCCATAATTAAAATACAATAAGGTAAAGGAGATATTTCCAATTTTCAGTCTGGCATCTCCTAGCATCCTTCATCATTGGCCATGTTGGCTAGTTTCCTGTTCTCATTCTGCAACAGAGTGACAAAAATGCAATAGCCAAATTAACAAATAGCATTCAGTGACAAACAGTACAGATTCAGGAGCTGTAAATCAAAGCAGAGGAGTAGCAAGATATCATCGTCCATAAACAATGTCATTATCTCACAGTAGATGCAGGTGAAACCAAGTTTATTTCCTGCAGAACAAATGGGGAACAGCCCCTGATTTATAAATCCCTCTGACTCAGATCCAACTGACTTGCAGATCGTATTTCAAGAAGGCATTTCCCAGCTATATGCACGCAGCCTCTCACTTCGCCTTTTGCTTATTGTTACAGCTCTTAATATCTAGAAGTACCCCTGTAAAACAGTAGTTTTCTCTTATATGATCCTAGAAATCAAAAAACCTACCTACTTTAAAGCAAACGGTTTGGATCCAAACCCTGAAACGCATGGGAAACTAGACCACCCCATTCTAACTCAAAATATGTGCACATTGACAGAAATTTCTTTAACACATGAGATGTACTTCAGTCTTTGATTCTCTGAAGACTAAACAATCTATGGTTTGAAGCCAGAATTACGGCTGAAGCTGTTCCACCCCACCAACTGGACCACATATTCCCCTGCATGCCATTTTTTAAACATGGGCACATCACTTCCATAACCTCTGCTTCAACCTCTGAGGAGAAAGTACTGTAAAAACAAAAGTGTATTCCGGTGCCTGATATTATGTACCAGCTTGACTTGATGTCAGATATCTGCCATTGTTTCAAGCTGACACAATTACTTACTTTCCAAACTGGGGATGTTCACAAGTGAGGTATAATAATAATTAATCCAGATTTGCTTAGATTTCCTTAATATATTACTGAATCTGTTTTCTGAGTCTTTTATTTGTAGTTATGAACAGGATGAACAGATAGTCAGAAAGAAACTTTGGCAGGAATCCTGTATGGGAGCTGCATCTTGGTATGTAGCCATACATGTGTGAGAAGTAGAATTTGTAAAGATGCGTGATGTAGCAGGACCAGCAAAGGGACCTATGGGCAAAGGGACCTATGGGCAACAGGATCAATGCACAACTAGACCAATGTTCATCTCATCCATCTCAATATACACCAGGCATCATTGTGCATCCTGTGATACATCTTCATAATTTACTAACAAGCTTTCTTAGCACCTCTGCTACATAGTTAAATGTATGCACATTTATGTTGCATGCAAGGTCATAAGATTCCAGCATTTTTATTTAAGGCTGTGATCCTATATGCAGATTATACCATATTTGCAAGAAGCATATAGATATGAAATGTAAATGCTATGCTATTGCTATATTGCTGCCTGTTACTAAGCCCATTAAACATAACACTTCCTTCACTGGATCAATTGGACTAGTAAAGGCAGCCCAGCTGCGCATAGCGCTATGTGGGAAACCTGATCTTTTTGGATGTTGACACAAAGCCCATGCTTCATTTCAGCTCCTCATAGCACTAGTGTTGAGCTATGTAGGGAGTGCAAGGGCTAATGGGCTTGTGCTATAGTGCAAGTTAAGGTGCAACAAAGGTCCACCAATGTGTCCATGTTTTACATTAGAACATAGTGCTGGGGGCTAATCTCTTTTTGATTCTCCTGTTTTTCAGGACATACTGCCTGCAATCTTAACTTCTTGCTTTAACCCAGGAGTAAGAATTGTGCAACCTTCTTGGTATTGCTGAACTGCAAATCCCAGCAGCCCTAGATGTGCATTGGAGTTCAACAATGTCTGAAAGGCTGCACTGTTCCCATCCCTGCTTTGAACCTACATTGTTTAAATCTTTGGGGTATAATTCTAACTACCAGAAACTAAGAACTTTTAAAATTCTGATTTCACAAATGGAAGCCAAATGCACAAAGCAAGCTTCACTTGAAACAGGGAGTGCAGAACCTGTGACTCTTGGCAACTCACTGTATGGCCTCATCCACCTCCTCTTCCCTATAGTAATTCCTGGATGAGCAGAAATTTAAACCTCCCTGTACATTGATGTGTGTGTGTATTTGTGTATTCCACAAAAAAAACAACAACAACAACTTCCTGTGCCACTCCGCTTGGGCACCACAATTAAAAAGGAAAGAAGAAATTGCATTGGGAATTGTTTGCCTAGTCCAGTTAAATGCTAGCTGGGATAGGGAGCTGTTAATGTCTTTAGACATCTCTGTGCAGGGAGGAAGGAACAGAGTTATTGATACAATATTTAATTGTGTGTCAGCCACATAAAGATCAAAGAATATGGCCAAATAAAAACAGATCAAAGAGGTTACTATGGTTATCATGTTGACCTGATTCTTTAGAAGTGAGAGTCCTGCATGTGGAAGTTCAGTGCAGTCCAGATTAACTCCCTTTTAAACTTTCTGTTAGTTTTAATCAAAGTTGATTTGCTTTGAACCAAACAGATTGCTGTTTTTAACTTAATGTTACAATATATGCAACCCACTTATAATAATGACATTAATCATGATAATATCAATTGTTCTATACAAAAGAACCATACATACAGCTCCTGCTGAATCACTGTGACACGAATCTGCCAGGCAACAAGCAAAATTCATTCTATAATAAAATAGAGTGTTTCCAGAGAAAGCTTTTATTGCACCAGGAATCTGCAGTCTTTATTCAGATGTTGTGGGGAGTCCAAATATTACTCTACAAGTTAGCCATTTCACTGCGGAAGGGTGGGAATCCAAAACTTTTCTCCCAGCTGATACTTCCATTACATAGAAATCAGATTTTCCAAATCAGCCACCATATTTCATTGAGAAAATGCAGGATCCTCCTGTTGTGTTTTTAAAAAAAAAAACATTTTTATTAACAATCGTTCCATTTTAATAGTAACCTAAAAGAAAACAATGAAGAAGAGGGACTGCAGGATTGGAAAAGATATATGAATTATCATTGGAAAAAGCTAAAGCACATGCTATTACAATGTATTCTTATGGAATATCAATCTACGCCATAATAAGAATAAAAAAATAATATTGAAATAAATGAGTTTCCATATACAGTACATAGAAACTTAATGGGTGCCATTTTGAAGAAAAAACAGGCTGCACCTCATTCTGCACAGATGACTCAATGGAAAATATAATTTTCAAGTGCCAGCATGGCGTAGTGGGAATAAGTTTGAGTGTTGGAATAAAACTCTGGAGACCAGGTTTTGATTTCCTGCTCAGCCATGAAACCCACTGGGTGATCTTGGGCAAGTCACATGCTCTCAACCTCAGGGGAAGGCAATGGCAAACCTCAGCTAAAAAATCTTGCCAAGCAAATCCTATGATAGGTTTGCCTTAATCACTGTAAGTCAGAAATGACTAGAAGGCACACAACACACACACACATAGAGTGTCAGCATGTAGAGAGGTCTTGTAGCACCTTTGAGACTATCCAGTCAAAGATGACTGCTCAGCCACAGCTTAAAGGTGCTACAAGATCTCTCCACATACCGATTCTACAGATTAACATGACTATGTTTTTGGATTCTACACACAGTATCAGAAAGAAAAAGAAAATGGCCCTATTGTTCCCCTTGTCTAATGGAAGAGTGAAGAGGCCAACTTTTGCCCCAGAAACCCTTTGCAGACTACACCTGCATTTCCTGGAGGTTCCATTGCATTACTTCCTGATGTCATTTTTGGGCTGACGAAGCAGAGGGCAGGCGGTTTTCGGGGTAACAGAAAGTAAACCAACACATTTGCAAACAGTTTTGGGTGTTTGGGTGTGAGTTGGGGATGAAAGCTGGGCTTTAAAATTATTTTTAGGCCTGTCAGAAGGCCACAAATGTGAGTTGTGGAGGCAGCTCACAGCCTGCATTTTTTCCCCAACCCTGCAAGGTCAAATGCTTTTTGTAACAGGCAATAAAAATGCTGTTATTTTGTTTTGGAAGGAATCTGCATCCTTTGTGTCCATCAGAGGCATTTTCTAGTTAGTGCCCATGACATCAGAAGAGAGAAACAATACATTTTCCACCTCTGTGTGGCTGGGCAAAATGAAAGTGTTTAAGGAACTTCATCCAGAGTAATTGCATTAATGTATTTTAACAGGGCATGCCTAGATATTTTGCTTTGTTGGTTGTCTTCAAGTCAAAATTAATCTATGGCGACCTTATGAATGAGAGACCTCAAGATCCCTATTCACAACCATCTTGAAGAGTCATGGCCATGGCTTATTTGATTGAATCTATCCATTTAGGATACAATCTTCTTCTTTTCCTATTGTCCACAACTTTACTACAGTTATTGTCTTTTCTAGTGAGTCCTTTTTTCTCATGACACAGCCCAAATACAACAACTTCAGTTTATTAATCTTTGCTTCTATGGTGAATTTGGACCTGATTTGCTCTAGGACCCATCAGCAGTCCATGATATTCACGGGACTCTTTTCCAGCATCACATTTGGATCCTCAAGTCCCATTATATACAACGGTGTAGTAAATTTGGTGCCCCTTATATAAAATGCAAAATCAAGGTTTGCTGGTTGGAATTTATATATTTTTGAAAAAATATTTTCAAGCCATGAATGATAGAATCCATGGATACAGAACATCCATATATGGAGGGATGACTGTATTTTCAGCATGCAAAGTGTGCCTTTTCCACTTCTTTTGGAATGAATAACGCCAGGTTACTTACAGTGAGACCCAGTGTGTTGCAGTGGTTTGAGTGTTGGAATAGGACACTGGGAAGCCAGGGTTCGAATCCTGGCCAGGCCATTGGAAACCCACTAAGTGATCTTGAGCAAGTCACACACTCTCAGCCTCAGAGGATGGCAATGGCAAATCCCCTCTGAAGAAATTTGCCAAGAATAGCCCATGACAGGTTTGCCTCAGGGTCGCCATAGACTTGAAGGCACACAATAACCACCACCATCTCACAGTGACAGTCCTCTTTTCTGAGATGACCAATTTTAAGTGGTCTCTTTTCTCACTACCTATCCCCTCCATTTCCCTGTACTTTGATGATTACTTTTCTGGAGAACTCATTTCCAACTGTTAAAGCTCCACATGCTTGAGAAGGAGAAAAAGTGGACTCCAGGCCCAAGCTCATGGAAAGTTTTGCCCTCAGTAAAAAACATGAGCAAATTCTGATATAGCTTTTCGCAGGATGGTTTCTGAGACATGGCTGTTGCTTTCCCACACAACTTATTTCCTGTATAAATACTGCCTTTTCCCCAGGGTGACAAGATGTCCTAACTGCAAAATGTAGGACATGACCAAATAAAATCTAAAGGAACTCACAGAAATATACTTTCAGGCTTCTTCGCCATGCTCAAAATGGAGGATATTATGGAATTCCTCCTGATTGACATGAAGGACCTTTCCCTGGAAAAGGAAGACCTCTGGTCACCCTGTCTTTGATGCTCTTTTCTGAGACCAATTTTGAGAGGTCTCTTTCCCCATTACTTACGTCCTCCATTTCCCTCTTTCTTCAACAACGACAGTACTTTTCTGAAGAACTCGTTTCCAACTGCTAAAACTCTCGCTTTCCAGTTGTGTTTTGGATTTTAGTGTCGGGAATCACAGATCACTGACCAAGATGTCTGAGGCTTCTGGGAGCTTAAGTCCAAAACACCTGGAGAGCCAGAGTTTGGGAATCACTGGTGCTAAAACTCCACAGCCTTCAGAAGAAGAAAAAAGCGGCCTAACTTCATGGAAACTTCTGCCTTCAATAAAAACAAACACCTGCGCACAGCTTTTCACACAAAGTCTTTGGAGCATGGCTGCCATTTCCCCACTCCATTTCTATCTTTTACTGTATTTCCTTTATTGCTAAATGTAGCCTTTCTCCCAGGGTGGCCAGGCTCCCTAACCCCAAAAGGAGGGCAAGGCACTGCAAAATGTAGGACATCCAAAAGAAAAAGAATAAAAGGAAGACATGAACAAAAACTAAAACTAAAATAAATCTCAAGACGCTCCTAGAAATACAAACCCAGGCTTCTCAGCCATGCTAAATGCAGCCTTCCTCCTAGGGTGAACAGACGTCACTGCAAAGAAGGGCAAGGCAAGGCAAAATATAGGGCATTCAAGGGGAAATGTAGGACATAACCAAAGAAAAGCTTTAAAAAATTCATAAAAATACAAATTCAGGCTTCTTAGTTATCCCAAATGGAGGATGTTTTGGAATTCCTCCAGGACACAAGGCTGAAATGGGGGACGGGGCCTGGAAAAGAAGACCAATTTTAAGAGCTCTCTTTCCCCACTACCTACGCCCTTCATTTCACCCTGTTACTTCAACAACTATTTTTGTGGACAACTGGGCTGTCGCTTCCCCACACAAATCCTGTATGGATAAATGCTGCCTTTCTCCCAGAGTGACCACATGCCTTAACCACAAAGGAGGACAAGGCAATGCAAAACGGAGGACATCCTAAAGGAGAAGAAAAATAGTAAGACATGATGACTAATACACACACACAATGTAGGATAACCAAAACAAGAAGAAAAAGTAAGACATGGCCTGTGTGTGTGTGTGTGCATGTGCATCTATACAATGTAGGACAGCCAAAAGGAGAAAAAATGTAAGACATGACCTACACACACACAAACACAGGACAAGCAAAGAAGAAAAGCAATATATATATATATGTGTGTGTGCGTGTGTGTGTCTGTCTATCCATCTATCTATTGTTGGACGACCAAAAGAAAAAAAACAAGACATGACCTGTGTGTGTGTGTGTTTATGTATATGTGTGTGTATACACACAGACATATATATATATATAGGGCATGCCTTACTTTTTCTTCCTTCTTTTGGTTGCCCTACATTTTGCAGCGCCTTTCTTTAGGTGACCCATGTGGCCCAGCCTTGCCCAGTCCCCCTCCCAGTCCATGCTTTGAGGGGGCTAGGCCTCCTCCTCCTCTTCCTCCTCCTCTTCCTCCCCTTCTCCTTCTCCACAGAGGGGCTGGACCCGGAAGGGGTTGGGGAGTGGGAGTGGGAAAGAGAAGAAGCACTGCAGCCCCAGAGAGGGAGAGAGGGAGAGGGAGAGAGAGGTTGGGAGCTGGGGAAGGTTCCTCGGGATGCATTCGGACTGCAGGCTGCTTCTGGGGCGCAGGCGAGGGAGAGGGGCATGGTGAGCATCCCAGGGAACCCGCTGCCCCGGGCGGCTCTGGCGGCCTCTTCCCTGTGGCTGCTCCTCTTCTGGCTCAGGAGGGACGCAGAGGCTCAGAAAGGTGGGTTCTTCGCCCGGGAAGGAAGGAAGGAAGAGTCCCTCTCTGATCCCCCCCTCCCTCCTTTTGTGATCCCCCTTTAAGAGATCTTTTGGTTTGTACTCCAGCTCCCAGAAGCCTCAGCCGCGGTGGCCAATAGGGTGGGATTCTGGGAGCTGGAGTCCAAGGCCCCCTCAAAGAGCACAGTTTGGGGACCTTTGATAAACTGACCCCAGGGAAGAAAGAACTCCAACAAGGGTTCCAAAAACACTTTGCAGAAATAATACACAATCACAGTTTTGAGACCGTTTCGACTGCCCTGGCTCTCAGTGCTAGGGAATCATGGGAACTGTAGTTTGTGGTGGCACCAGAGCCCTCCCTGACAGAGAAGGCTTAATGTCTCACAAAACTACACTTCCCAGGATTCCCTAGCATTCAGCCAGGGCTGTTAAAGCTCTCTCAAACTGGATTATATGATTCCTGCAGTGTGTTTTGCACCTTAGAAATGTAAATGTCAGGCTCTTCTTAGGCCTGCTCAAGGGGTCCTCCTTTTCGAGGACGCGTCCTCCATTTCAGCCTTCTTTCCAGGAGGAAATCCCAAACGTCCTCCATTTTGAGCAGGAGTAAAAGATGCCTGGATTTCTGTTTTTCTGAGAGGGTCGTTTTAGCTTTTTTTCTTTTGACCATGTCCTGCATTTTTGTTTTTGTTCCTCAGAACCTGAGTTTATCATAGGCTCAGTTTATCAATGGTCCCCAAACTGTGCTCTTTAAGGGAATTTTGGAGTATAAATATATATAGAGAGAGAGGGGGGCATGGGCAAAAGGGAAAAGCTAAAAAGATACTCCCCCTAGGCCTAGAAATCCAGGCTTCTTCTTAGCCCTACTCAAAATGGAGGGCCTTTTTCCAATTCCTCCTGGACAGAAGGCTAAAATGGAGGACGGAGCCTGGAAAAGGAGGGCCTCTGAACATGCTTAGGAAGCCTGAAATTTACATTTCTAGGAATTTGGCCCAAAACAGTCTGCAGAAATAATAATCAAGTTTGACTTCACACCACTTTAACTGCTCTGGCTCAGTGCTAGGGAATCTTGGGAATTGTAGTTTGTTGTGGCAGCAGAGCTCTCTGACAGAGAAGGCTAAATGTCTCACAAAACTACAGTTCCCAGAATTCCCTAGCATTGAGCCAGGGCAGTTAAAGCGGTCTCAAATTGGATTATTTCTGCAGTGTGTTTTGGATTATATATTGTTTTTCAGACTTCCCCCCTATATTGTTCACACCCTATAGATCAGGCATTGCAGGTTAAGGGGATGGGATCAAAGATGATATGAAGTTTGTCTCCTTCTTTAGAGGTTTTTAAACAGGGGTTGGATGGCCATCTGTGTGTTTGTGGGGGGCATACTTTGTGTATTCCTGTAAGTCAGGGTTAGACTGGATGGCCCTTGGGGTCTCTCCCAACTCTTATGAGTCTATGATTCAAGCATGGAGCTTCAAGTGTTTTCTACCTCAAAACCCAAGCTCTCTCTTTTACAAACTTAAACACTGGCCTGGATTCCTGGACATACATACATTTATTTATTTATTTATTTCATTTTTGTTTCTTCAGACTTCTCAAAGTTAAGGAGACCGGTTTCTTCTTGAGGAATTTTTAAGGATTGATACTTGAAATAACTTCCACTTTTTCCCATCTTGACAGTTGAGATAACGTAATACCTGTATAAGATTGGCTTTGATATTTAGTTGTCGCTTTTGTGAAGGCTTCTGATATAAGAGGGATGCAGGAACAGTTTGACCTGGTTTGCAGAAGGGAATCCCTGAAAACCTGTGCTGATGCCATACTTCAGTATTCTTTTCACTTGCTTTGGCACCCTTTATGTCATAAATTATAAATAACTGATGTTATTTACAAGACTTTGATTACAAAGACAGAAAGTGTAAACTCAAAGCTGGTTTCAAAAACTGCTATATGGTGTACTACTGGATGCGGCTTTATGGAAGTTGTTTGTTTCTGGGTTTCCAAGTTAAAATGCATTATAACTTTGGAACCTATGAATTAAAAAATACTTTATGAAAATAGGTTTGTAAACAGGGGAACTATTACACAGTAATATCCACTGCCTAGTTTACAAGAGTGCTTTTGGGAAGTGGGCACATTTCCTACTACTGTACTTTGAGGAGCCCTGTCTTCATTGGAGAAAAGATGAATGGAAAAGTCTTCTTTTTTGTAACTGGAAAATCTTTTAACAAAACATGGCTCTATAAATGTGCTGTTTGAAACCAAAAACAATTTATTGTAAAACTCACCATAGTTACCATAGTAAGTATGAGTCTTTCTTGGTTAACAATGTAAGCAGTCTTAATCTACTGCCTACACAGTTTGCGTTAAAAATGCAAGGACTCAAGCTTGCTTACTTATTTATATATGCCCTACTTTTCAGAAGTTGGAAAAGATGTTTTAGATTACGATTGCCTGGGGAATTATGGGAATTGTAGTCCAGATCTTCCAAACTCTGGCCTGTTACAGACAGCCAAAATAAAGCTGCTTCGAGTCACAGTGGAGGTATGGTGTTTCAATGATGCATGCGTCCTAAGAGTCCAGAAGCCACACCAAAGCCACGCTCCAGTCCTTAGGGACTGCATCATTCAAATACCATACCTCCACTGTGACTCGAAGCAGCTTTATTTTGGCTGTCTGTAACAGGCCTCTGTTTCTTTTCAGCTAAGATTGCCCCTCCCCCAAAGAATATGGTATAAAAGTAAGGTTTACAAAATAGCACTGTATATTAGAGATTGATGGGAATCTTTATGACGTCTGACAGTTGCTATCATCATAATCCAGATTAATTTATAAATACATTAAATATTTTAAACTGTGTTTAAATGAATTGCACATTCATGAACCCTATGGTCAGACACGACTTGACAACCTTGTCAACGGGGAATATCTGTACTATTACTTAAATGAATTGCATTCATGAACTATTTTTACAATACCTAAGTCATGACTGAGCTGTCATCTCCATTGTCATGGAATGAACGCCATACAGAAAAATAGAGGCACATGCTGGACCTACTCAATTTGGAAACTCCCCCAGTCTTACTTGGTTTTCCAACCTTCGTGTTGACATGAAGATACAACAGATTATTCTATCAGTTTTTCATGCTTTTCACAGTAAGGAATAAAATGTGATAGTAGAAGGATTAAAAAGGAGATCTTAAAGAACAAAAACAATTTATAAAAACAGAGAAGTGGTTTAACCAATACAGAGTTTACTACTTCGTCATCCTCTGCCATCAACCTAAGGCATGGGGCACATAGGACTTTCTTGCATAACATGAAAACATGTTGAAGGGGTCTGTGTTGGTTTGATAGAGGAAGAATAGTTTGTGGTTGCTGTGGCAGTGCAAAAAGGTTTCTCCTCGTATTCCAAGGCTTTATAAACAGGATTTGTCTGTTCCCAGAAAAGCTTTAAGAAAAAAGATTCCTCTGTTACTTTGTTAGGCAGACCTGATTTCTGACTAAGATATTGCTGCTCCGATGATGTATCTAAAATCCTGCATCTGCTCAATTCTGATTTTCCATTGGAGAAAATGTCTCAATTGCTTTTTCAGAGACATCATGCATGCTACTTAGAGGTTTGAATATAGGATGCCCATTGAAATGCACTTCCCATGGACATACAGTATCTTCATTTGGATGTGCATTCCTGCATGTGCCACATGCATGCTTTTAATTCTTCAATTAAGAATGTACAATTTGGGCATCTAAGTCATATGGCAAAAAAGAATATAACGGAAACACAAAGAAGTAGATTTTGCAGAAACCTGTTTGTAATGAAATAATTGTCTTCTCATGTGAGAAAGAGATGTTGCCTCATCCTACATAAGATTATCAGTTATATTCCACGAATGACTAGTTGTCACTGAGATTTAATAATACCAAGCCAATCTCAAATTGTGTATGGACTTGGCTTGTTTGGTAAAGATTCGCTAAGTTTATTGTTCAGGCAGAATGAACAATAGTTTCCTATATTGTCAAGGCCATACTAGGGCAAGGAGTATCTGAATTTGACCTCATAGAATCATGGAAAGTGTCCATGGGCCCGCTTAGTGCAGGATCTCCAGCTAAAGTATCCCTAGCAGGTAGCTCTCCAGTCGCTTTTTGCCCAGAGAAGGAACACCCACCACTTCTCTAAGCAACTGGTTTCATCGCTGAATGGTTCTTACTGTCAAGAAGTTCCTTCTGATGTTCAATTGAAGCCTACCCTCTTGTGACTTAAAATCATGGGGAATACAGAAAAGACGGAACTATTCAACACCTTCTTTGCCTTGGTCTTCTCCCAAAAGAAAAAAACAGTGCTCACTCTAGGGAAAGAAGAGCAAATGATGCAGCAAGGGAATTGCAGTCTAGTATAGTTAAGGAAGTATTAAGGGAATACCTCACTATTCTGGGTGAATTCATGCATTTAAGGCCAGATGGACTGCATCCAAGGGTACTTGAGAGGAACTTGCAGATATTATCTCAGAACCCGTGGTGATAGTCTCTGAGAATTCATGGAAAACAGGAGAAGTTCCAGCAGAGTGGAGGAGAGCAAATGTGCAGATAGTGACAAATTATGAGAGATAGCTAACATCTTAATAGGACAAGAGGGGAAGAATTCAAAATGACCTTAATAGATTGGAGAGCTGTGCGGAAACTGATAGAATGAATTTCCACAAGGTTAAATATAAGTGTAATCACTTAGGAAAAATGAAATTTACGTATATATAATGGGTAATAATTTGCTTGACAACAGTACATGTGCAAAGGATCTAGGGGTCTTAGTAGACCACAAGTTTAACATGAGTTAACAATGTGATGCAAATGTGAAAAAAGCCAATGTTATTCTGGGCTGCATCAGCAGAAGTATAATGTTCAGATCAAGGAATGCAATAGTACCACTGTACTCAGATGTAGTCAGGCCTCACCTGGTATACCGTGTCCATTTCTGAGTATCACAAGTCAAAAAGAATATTGACAAGCTGAAATGTATTCAGAAGAGGGTAGACAAGATGGTGAGGGCTCTGGAAACTGAGACATATGGGGATCAGCTTAGGGAACTGGGAATAGTTTTTTGTGTTTTTTTTTGGGGGGGGGGGGCCCTATGTGGCTGTGTTCTAGAAGAGTTTCTTCCTGATGTTTTACCAGCATCGGTGGCTGGCATCTTCAGAGAATGCTGGCCTATTTGTCGAATAAAGTACTGAGAGGTGATATTTTTAAATATTTGAGGGAATGTTGAAAATGGAACAAGTTTATTTTCAGCTGCTTCAGAGATTAGAACATGAACTAATGGATTCAAATTGCAAGAAAGAAGATGCTACCTAAACAATAATAATAATAATAGGTTTTATTTATATACCGCCCAATCACTGGGAATCCGAGCGGTTTACAATAGAGGGGATAACAGACAGTTCCCTGCCCACAGGCTTACAATCTAAAAGACACGACACAAAAGGAGAAGGGAATGGTGAGGGGGGGAAGGAATCAGGTCCAGCATTCTTCTCTCCCTCTGAGGCCTGGACCAAGGCAGATGGACCGGAGGGAGGGCTCTTCTTCTTCAGGCTAGCCCCTGATGGAACTGGGCCAGCCTTCTCTCTCCCTCAGAGGCTGAAAGATGACAGTTAGGGAGGGAGGAGCCTCCTTCTTCAGGCTAGCCCCTGATGGAACTGGGCTAGCCTTCTCTCTCTCCCTCAGAGGCCGAAAGATGACAGTTAGGGAGGGAGGAGCCTCTTTCTTCAGGCTAGCCCCTGATGGTACTGGGCCAGCCTTCTCTCTCCCTCAGAGGCCGAAAGATGACAGTTAGGGAAGGAGGAGCCTCCTTCTTCAGGCTAGCCCCTGATGGTACTGGGCCAGCCTTCTCTCTCCCTCAGAGGCCGAACGATGACAGTTAGGGAGGGAGAAGCCTCCTTCTTCAGGCTAGCCCCTGATGGTACTGGGCCAGCCTTCTCTCTCCCTCAGAGGCCGAACGATGACAGTTAGGGAGGGAGGAGCCCCTTTCTTCAGGCTAGCCCCTGATGGTACTGGGCCAGCCTTCTCTCTCCCCCAGAGGCCGAACGATGACAGTTAGGGAGGGAGGAGCCTCCTTCTTCAGGCTAGCCCCTGATTCAATAAGAAGAACTTCCTGACAGTAAGAGCTATTGCACAGTGAAATAGACTATTAGTAGGATGGTAGAGTCTCCTTTTTTTTTTTTTGGCGGGAGGAGGCCTTTAAACAGGGGATGGATTACTATCTTCTAGGAATACTTTGACAAGAAGCATAAATAAGTTTCTGGGGCTGACAATAGATGAGGAACATGGCCGGTTCTGCCAAGGAGCTTTTGCACTTGGATCCTGTGCATGTTTACTTGGAAGTATATCCTACTGATTTTGGTTGGACTAAATCCAAAGAGATTATGCATAGGATTGTAGTATTACAGGAAAGGGAAATAATGCCTGACTGTGATTTGGGAAACCTAGTGTGCAGTGTAACTTTAAAAAAAGGCACCACAGTACTCTATATCCCCTTCCCATTCAGTCTAAGAAAAACTAAGCACTGTCAGAGTGATATCTTTGCTGTTTTTTGCTGTATTGTTTTAACACAAGCCTTCAGATAAGAGTTTGTTGCAGGTTACCAGACAGGTTTTGTGTTTCATATCATCTCTCAGCACAGTTGTAATGTATATTCATTTTTGTTTCTCATTGGCAGTCATTTTTCCTAGAGATGCCATCTGTAATGAACTGGAAAGCAGTCTGTTTCTAAGATTGTTATAAACCAGTTTTCTAAAGAAAACAACAGAACAACAACATGACATTTGAATAATAGGATGTAAATGTGAATCACAATACAATTTCAACGACACATCCCACGCATAATCATATGTGTTCTGGGCTATTGTATGTCCCTTTGGAATTGCATTGAAAGCCATGTTAAGAGCATTTAATGTAGTTATAACAGTCTTTCAGTGCACTTTGGGAGTTGGATATTGCCAGTATAATGCAATGAAATCACTATATGGGTTGTTGTTTGGGGGCCCAACATTTAAATAGGTATGAAGCCATTACTGAAATACAAAGGGTGCCTAGCTGTCAATCTAACATTGACTTGCCAGAACAAAGCAGGCTTGTTCTATGAATTGCAAAGATACAGGAGACAGAGATATGAAACTGGATTTCTTAAACTTTTATTTAGATTTTATTTAGTATGTTGTGGTTAATCACACCTCTAAATTTTATTACTAGGAAAACAATCCTGTATCCATTTACTTGGAGGCAAACCCAATGAATTTTTCAATGGTATGAGAAATTGTTATTGTGACAGCACCCAATAATGAATACAAGATACAGTCTTGGATTGACTATATAATTAAACCTTAACATAAGACTTTTTCAATTTTGTATCACAGTAAAAGGCAGCATAAAGATGATGAATTTCACAGATGTAAAATTATGCACATTTATCATTTCAGCAGTATGAAGTTTATTTTAAAATGCTACTGTGATTTAAGAGGATGAACATCAAGTCACAATTCAAAGGATAGTTGAAAAACAAAATACTCCCAGGAGATTTTTAGGAGCAAGTTTTTTTGGAGATCACTGTGAAATATCTAAAAATACTCATATGGTTGTCCAAAACAATACAGTCGTCCCTTCCCTTAAAAGAAAAACGCAGATGTTCAAGCCGCATTCAAATGAATGGGGCTTGTGCCTGCAGCGGCATGCAATGCACACCATTGCCTTTTCTGGTGCGCGGCGCTGCAACTTCCAGCATCTTCCAGCATATGCTGGAAGCCACGTAAGGTGTGCCTGCGTATGACACAGGTGCACTGTAAAAGACTTCTGTAGTCCCACACTCTCAGCCTCAGAGGATGGCCATGGCAAACTCCTTTTGAAGAAACATGCCAAGAAAACCCTATGATAGGCTCATCTTAGGGGTCACTATCAGTCACAAATGACACAACAACAACAGTAATACTTTGACATTTATAAAACACTAAAATACTGTAGATACCCTGTTTAGTTCCACTTTAAACATATCTGATACCTATTTTTAAAAAGATTTCCAGCTCTCCAAGAGCAAACTATGCTGTCAGATTATTGCCAAAATAATGCCACTGAGGGAAGAAAAGAGAGGTATTGCCATGTTTGGAGGAGGACCACGTTGTTTGCAGAGAATCAAAAAGTATTTAGGGGTGGAATGTAAGGTCTTGCAGACAGGCCAGTGTCAGTGAGTATAGTCAGTGAATATGGAATACTGAATATTCGTTGAGGATAAAAAACAAAACCCAGGATGGGGCAGAAAGGAATAGAGAATATTCTTGAAATGACTGAATGGCTGGAACACTGATTGGGAACATTTTTGTTGTAATATTTTGTTGCATGTCCCATTTACATTGTTAACAATCTTATAAAGCAGAAGTGGGCAAAGTATGCCCTGTGGAGCCCAACTCTGAGCCCCCAAAATGGGCTAATTTTCACATGATCCCCCCCCCCCCCCCCCAAACCTACCCAAGATGGTTTATTTCCCCTGCCTCCTGCCAAACTTTGTTCAAACACAAAATGAATCTAAAACAGCCAAAAATGACATCCAGAAGTCACACTGCATCACATCAGGCGTACCAAAATGTAGAAAAATGGGCTCCACTCCCTGAACAATTGTTCCAAGGCAAGATTAGAAACTCTAGCATAGTGGCAGAAGATAATATTATAAATTGCTTGGTTTATTGATTACTGTGAAACATCTCTCATGGCTTAATTCTGTGTCTGTGTTTGTGCCTTCAGGTTGGCTGTCAGCTCATTGTGACCCCATGAATTTCTTTACTTTTCTTAGGCAAGGAATATTCAGAGGTAATTTTGCCATTTCCTTCCTCTGAAATATAGCCTATATAACATCTGGTATTTGTTGGCTTCCTCCCACCCAAGTACTAACGAGTACTAGCCCTGCGTAGTTTTCAAGATCAAACGAGATATGGGACCTTAACCAGAGCTGGACTATGACTCTGGAGATCAGGGTTCGATTTCCCGTCTGGCCTTGGAAACCCTCTGGATGACCGTGGGTGAGTCACACTCTCTCAGATCTAGGATGCTCAGTAATAGGTTTGCTTTAGGGTCACCATAGGTCAGAAAAAACTAGAAGTCACAGAACAACAAACCAGATTATAGTATTAAGCTTATGTTAATATCCAAAGAATGCAAACTTACATTTTATAGTTCTGGCTTAGGCTATGAATATGCTTCTTCACACTAATCAGATTATATAGATGAAAGTTTCCTGTCTTTGCTGAACCTAGGAAGGAGGAAAACAATATAATCTAGAGGAGGAAATCTTATTGCTTCCATGATTGGACATAGACCTGAATCCTATATATGCTTGAAATTTCTCTGTTTTAACTGTTTTAAATTGATATTTTAAGACAGTTGTTAGACTGCTTCTAAAAGTTTTTAGAGAACATTTTAATGTATTCTAGAGATGTTTTTACCTTTGTTCTGTTTAAATTGCTTTTATTTGTCCATCGCCTTGGGAGATCTTGTAGACTGGGGGAGATACAGAAATTCAGCAGTTCAGCTGAATCAGTGGGATTACATGAGTGTTGTTTCCACCCACATTCTGTAATTGATCAAAAGATTTATTGAAGCTGAAATTACTACTAGGATTTTAAGGCACAGAAAGTTGTTTTATAGTAGTCTGATCATTGGTCCATCTAGTCCAATAATGTGAGCTCTTGACTAGCAGTGTTTCATCAGGGTTTTAGTTTGGGTACTTTCTTAGCTTAAGATCCATGGTATTCCCTGGTAGTCTCTTATTAAAATACTAAGCAGTCCTGACCCTGTTTAGCCTGTAAAGTCAGATGCTTTGGGGTGTGTTTCTTTTGGTATTGCAAATGAGATTAAAGGTGAATGGATGGTTAAAATCCATGTTATTATAACTTTTAGCCTGATATTTATTCCTCTATAGTATCATACAGACCACAGCTTTACTTCATATTTTTCATGGTGAAATATTTCCTTAATGTTTGAATGAAGCATTTTTCTATGTGAAAAGATATGTTTAAAGTGACCGTTTTTTCATAATACAACATGAAAATATGGTTTCACATTTACTTTGTTTGTACCTTTTTATTGAAATCTTCTGATAAAGGGTCTGCCCTAAAGTGCTAGAATAAGTTCAGCTTTATATCACCACGAGAGGAGTTCCAGTACAAACTGAAGTTGAAGCTTTGTGGAAGCTTATAAAAGTCCATCATCCATAAATGTTGAAGAGAAGGGCATCTGAGAAAACAACCCATCTACTTTATAAATTATTCTGTAATCTGTAGTAGTCTTGTTTGAATTTTTATGTAAGATTGATGAACAGAGGATGCAAGTGTTCCATGGATCTCTGGCCAAGATCAGCCATTTTAAAACCAGATGGGTCTTTGCCAGCTCTTCAAACTATCCAGCAGCTATTGCTGTATTTGCATATCTTGGAGCTTCTCTAATTCATACCAGTTTATAGGGCAGATGGACACCAGATATCTTTTTAAACTTCAGACTGAACTTCTGAACTGTCACGAGAGAAGGAAAAGATGCCTTTAGCAGGAAGGTGAAATACCTCTGCATACTTGCATCTCTGCATGCACACACCTTACTTAGCAAAAATATTTAAAATTTTTGAACTTCAAAGAGCAGTGTAGAGTACTAAAGTACAAAAATATAACTGTACTCAAGTTAGTAGTAATTGACTTAATAATGTAGAACTATTTTAATCCCAGTTATGGCTAGGGAGAGAAGGTCAGGGATAAACTTCACCTCCCTTCTATAATTTTATAGTGGAACTATAATTTTAGAAGATCAGGAAATTCATAGAATCAGAATTGGAATGGTCCTCGTGGGTCATCAAGTCACCTCCTTACTCAGTGCAGTATCTCCAGCTAAAGCATCCACAGCAGGTGGCTGTCCAGCTTCTTTTGAAAACATTCTGAGAAGGAGACTCCACCACCTCTCTTGGCAATTGGTTTGAGTGCTGTACTGCTCTTACTGCTCATTCCAATGTTCTATGGAAATATATTCTCCTGTAACTTCAAACCATTAGACCTGGTTCTATCCTCTGTGGTAGCAGAGGACAGGCCTGCTCTTCTCTGTGTAACAGCCCTCGACATACTTAAAGAGTACAAGCGTGTCACCCCTCAGTCTTTTCTTCACCAAACTGAACAAGCCCATCTCCTGAAACATTTCCTCATATGTTTTGTTCTCCTTAGCTCTTCATTATCTGCCTGATAATAGTAATTCAAAATATACTAAATTAGTGTTGCAGTGTCCATTCTTGTGTATATTTTTTTAAATGCCAGTACAGACACAGATTATAGCATCAATATTAATAAAATATTGGTTATAACAATTAAGAAATGATTGGATTGATTAGCAACAGCCAGTTGATCCCTTAATAAGGGACGTGGATGGAAACAAAACTGGTTTTTGTTATTGTTAACTGCCTTCGAGTTCACATTGACTCATGGTGACCCTGTAGATAAGACATTTCCAAGACCCCCTTTCTTCCACTGCTCTGCTCATGCCCTGCAGGCTCATGCCCATGGTCTCTGATTGAATCGAGCCATGGCACACAGTGTCATGGCACTCCTGTGGCGCAGCATCCACATGACGCAATGTCAAACGAGCGCTCATGGGGTCTAATGTTTTTGTCTGCTTACACAAGGCTTGTCTGACCTGTTTGCTCATTTCACATGTGTATACTGTTAGTTTTGAATAAAATAGTTAGTGGACATATTAGGAACTGCTCTTTTTTGTATGTTTTAACATCTGACATAACTACTTTTGTTGTCGGAATCTATCCCTGTTCTTTCCATGTTACATCTATCTCTGGTACCAAATTTTCTATTGTTTATTGGAGTATACCTGTATTTTTCAGCCATGTTCTTCAACTACAGTTGCTCCTCCTAACTTGCAGATCTGAGATCCGTGCCTTTGATTATACAGTGCACCTGCGTCATACGTGGGTGCGCTTTATGCGGCTTTCAGCATACGCTGAAAGGTGCGTGGGGAGAAGGGGCAGCGCGTCCCATAGGGCTCGATCATAGGCAGTATTTGCTTTACGTGGGGGAGTCCGGAACGGATCCCCTGCGTAAAGCAAGGGAGCACTGTACGTGGAGGGGCGACCTCTGCTATTTGCAATGGCATGTGTGCCTGGTGTGCGCATAGGGGCGTGGCCCGTTCAAAACTATGGGGCTTGAATATGCTTTGAGCCTCTGTTTTCGTAGTCGAGAGAGGGTCCGGACCGGCTTCCCGTAAAAATGGAGGGCCAACTGTAATTGGTTTAAACATATTTAAACTTATGAAACATTGATCTGTTCATCCATCCCTCAAGACAGTTTTGATATTTCAGGGTACAAAATGCCTCCATCAGTTTGTTTCCTTTCAAATTGAATGAAAAAAAGAAAGAAAAGAGAAATGGCACCAGATTAAAAAGAGATAGAGATGTTGTTATACTGGATGTTAAATATGTCTAGGGCTCACAAACATCAATGACTGAAATGTAATTCTAGGAAGAGTCTTCAATTTATTCTATCACATTAAAAAGAACCTTCTAACAACAAAGGGAAAAAGAGAGCACCTCTTTCAAAATGGAGCCAGGATTTGGCTTTGTAGGAATGCGGCAGCATGTAATGTACAGGTTAACACCACTTCAGGAACACTAACCTTCAGTAAATTCAGAAGAGCTTTCTTCAGCAAGCAGAGTTGATGGCAGTACATACAGTAATTGTTATCAGGACTGATAGATCTTTTCCAGTTACACAGTATATGCAGAGTCCAAACAATTCACCCATTACAAAGGTCTTCATCCCATTTGATAGGAACTCAAAACACACTGTTTTCTCAGGTCTTAGCCCTCTTTCTGTCTCTGTACCAAGCTATAGCTTCCAGTAAGAATGACCTTGGTGATCTGCAGCTCATAGTTCCTTCCTACACATCTGCTCATTATTCCAGGCCATAAATGAGTCAAAATTATTTGTTTTCCCAGCATACCTGATCATCCTTCATTACAACACATATACTCAAGCGCGGTAATTATGCATGGCAGGACCATGATCCTGATGCATCATTCCTTGGGACTGGAGGCAAAGATATTGCTGTAGATATCTATGCCAATCCCCTAAAAGTCTCACCAGGCAATGTGATCTAAAGGGATGTACAGTTGGCCCTCGCATCCATAGCTTGAAAATATCCAAAGAATATATAAATTCCCAAAGCAAACCTTGTTTTTGCCATTTCATATAAGGTTCATTAGTTTACTATGCCATTGTATTTATTATTATTATTACACTTTATTTATATAGCGCTGTAAATTTGAGTATCCGTGGATTTTGGTATCCATGGGGGATACTGGAACCAAACTCCAGCAGTTACCAGGTGCAGTGGTTACTGCAGTCACTCAGAAACCACAAGGCTGGGAGTTCAATACCAGCCAGGGCCCCTGGGTTGACTCAGCCTGGCATCCTTCTGTAGATTGCTAAAATGAGTACCAAGCTTGTTGGGGGCAATTGGCTTACACTCTGTAAACTGCTTAGTACATCGGTAAGCGATACAGAAATGTACTTGCTATTGCCCACTGTATTTACTTTGCTTCTGTGGAGCAGGAAGTGAAAAAGCAAAATCACTAGAAACTGGGTGACTACCAAGCATAGCCAAAATGGTCAAATGTCTGAGTTCTTAATTTGAGAAACTGAATATGGTTCCAAGCCAAGCATCCACTATAGTTTAACAAATGGCTGCAAGCAGTATATGTCCTAGGTATATCTATTCAGTTTTAGAGACATACTAAAAGATACACTGATTGGAGTGGGAGCTGTTACCAAGATTGGAGCATGTGAGAATAAGAGCACTACTGTACACATATGACTGGGATGAAATTTAACCTTCCTATATGGCTTGAGGCATAGAAAAAGAATGTTCTTGTTGGTGTAATTTAGGCACATGATAAATTGCAAAATCTAGTGTGTGTGCAAGGACTCTTAATCCTAAACTTATTTGAGAAGTGAAGCCCCAAATGACACAGTGTGCCACACTGAATCACAGTCTCTCCTATGCCTGCATTTAGAAATGCTCACTCTGCACAAAGATGTAACTGAATGTGGCACATTCAGAAAATAGGTAGTTGGGCCCTTTATTGGCTTTATTTTGAGATCCTAATGATTTTCAGAAACAAACTAATAGCTTCATTTGTCATGGACAAAAGAATGAAACATTCAAACTGCTCTTAATTAATTGGGCTATATTGAATTGTTGAGAAGAATTTTAGTAATTCAGAGGTAAAAGATACATGTATACTTTTATTAGGAAGCATTTTAGAGTTCTGAAGTCAGTAGTCATTCAGAATGTTTTCTGGCATAGTTACATTTACCATACATGGTGAGAATGTGGAATCATTGTGAGTGTTTAAAACATGAGCATGCTTATCACAACAGCAACAAAATTAATTTTGTAAAATGGTTCCTAACTGGATCTGTGGGAAGAATTTTTTCCCTTTCATATTATTAATTTCTAGTTTGGGGGTTCCATGTAACAATTGGTTCTTCTCCCCACCCTCAGATTACACTGAGAGCACCTTTTCCTTATTTGGTAAAGAACACAAAAGAGATTTCAACAGTTAGTCATAGTGCAACTTGGCTCATTTATAATCAGCAAGGTATTATCAGTAGGAACTTAGGAATTTGTGGTTTAATTGCCATCTTTAAAAAACATGAGCAAGTGTATGATATGTTTTGGGCTATAGATGCTGCATTTTATAGCTGATCTGCAAAAGTAAGGAACAAAATCCCTGTATATTTTTTTTTAAATAGAAAAGGCTTGAATAATTTATGGGAAAGTATTTTAATGTCATCACCATTAATTTTATAATTGGTTCCCCTGTTTTGGTGTTAGTTGTGGAAGAAGCAAGGTGATGTATGACACATCACTGCCCAACTTGATTTTTGAAAATGTACTTTTTCATTATTATTTTTTTTTTTTTGAAAAATCATATCTGAAAACCTGAGGTTGCTGCCTAGGAATCAGAAATATCTTTTCAGAACTCATAAATACCAGTAGATGCAGAAGTGTTTTATTGTTTGGGGTATGTTTTCAGATTAATAAATGGAAATCATGTTACATGGCTAGCAAGATAGGGAAGACAACTAGCTTTTTTTTATAATAAGTTGAGCTTTTCCATTAAAAACAATGGTTCAGATTATTTTTTTAAGAAAATGAAAGCCCTGTGTTGGAAACATTAATGAATTAAAATAATGGGACCACAAGACGTTAGATAGACAATTTTAGAATAAATTAAAATTTAAGGGACTGCTCAGCTTCAAAAATTACATGTGCTGCTTCAATGGATACTTTCACATTATTCAGTTGAGCAGTTTGTGAACATAACCCAGTTGTGCAGAAACAAAGTCCTTATTAAGGGGGTGTGGGGTTTGAAGGGCAGGACTACCTCAATGCCGTTGGCCCTGCTAGGATTGTGGAGCCACATGCTGACTCCAGGCTTGTTCCATGTGTAAATCATAGAATCATAGAATCTGGGTTGCACTTCCCTAGGATTTTGCCAGAAACCTGCAAATTACCCACTATTGTTACCTATCCATGGAATAGTGTATCTCCACATATCCAGCATGGTGTAGTGGTTTAAGTTTGGGACTATGACTCTGGAGACCATGATTCAAATCCTCGCTCAGCCATGTAAACCTGCTGGGTGACCATGGGAAAGTCACACTCTCTTAGCCTCAGAGAATGGCAATGGTAAGTCCTCTCTGAAGAACGGCCAAGAAAACCCTGTGATAGGTTTACTTTAGGGTTGCCATAAATTGGAAATGACCTGAAGGCACATCACAACAAAACATCTTTCACTCAAAGATTATGACTATTTTCTGTAACTGAATTTTTAGCATTGTAAATTATACTCTTTGATGAGTGCAATTCCATAGACTTTGGGGCATCACTGTAGATTTTGAGTGTAATTTCAAAATATGTTTACTACTTTACACTAAATTGGCACACAATCTTTACAGTATTCAAGAATACAGTATATACATTTTTTACATAATTTGTAATGAGTTTTCTTTTCAGGTCTTTGGGAGATGCAATCTTCATATGAAGAATGTGTACTGCTGCACTCCCATCTGTTGCATCAGAATGCTTTATGTAAGAAAGTATTGCTGTTTCAGTGAAACAATACAGCCATTCCCTTTTCCTCCATTTTGATGAGAGCCATTTAAAAAACATTGAATAGCATTTCCATAATGTCAGATGTACATTATGCTGTGATAATTTATAAATTCTTCAAACAGAAGAGTTTGAAATCCCCACTGTCATGAAACTGACATATAGTTCTCTCAGAGTAAGAATGGCATAATGTGCCATTTTACCTATCCAGCATGGTTTAAAATTTCTCCAAAAGCTGTCTGCTTGGATTTTTGACAATCATAGTATGTACTAAATCTTTTCATCTGTGAAATGACTAGTGTTTGAGAATAGAAGGACAGCATTTCATGAATTTGGAATGACATTTTCCATTGTGAGTCTTCAGTCCATTATTTAATGGACCCAAATACATGATGGAAAGTGATAGGGAAAAAAGTGATCATTCTCTGACCATAAGGATAATAAGACTCATCTCGTTCTGCTCCAGGGGGGCTTTTAACCTATTTTAGGCTAAATGTCAAGGCAGTCCATAAAGACTGGTTGTGATTTTCAGTTCTGTAACATTTACAGTTTTAGCATTTATGTTATAAAACGTATAGCTCTTTTAATTACCACAGTACCACTATGTGTGAGTTATGGAATAAAATGACAAGAAACATCCCATAAAATACAATAATCCTCCCATAACGGAGAAAAGGCACAACTACAGAGGTCATACCAATCTAAATTATTAAAGCAGTGGAACCCAAACTGTACTCCATCTGAGAAAGCTTACTATGTAGAACTCATGTGGAAAAAGCATCTACAAAAGGATAACCAGACATCCTCCTTTTCAGTGCATGTCCTACATTTCAATCTTCTGTCCAGGATGAATTTCAAATTGTCCTCCATCCTGAGCATGACTGAGAAGCATGAATTTATATTTATGCAAGTGTTTCAAGATTTTATTTTGTAATGTCCTATATTTTTATTGAATGTCCCACATTTTTCAATGACTGGTTTTCCTTTGTGGTGAGGATATCTGGTCATCCTGCCTTAGAAGGTCATTGATGAGCATATTATGTTTTAAGATGGGTTTGACTCCATGAGAAAATATGATAACCTCCTGCTTAATAAAGATTCCTCCTTATCAGTGAGATTCTCACAGGATCAGATGACATGCCCAGTGATCCTGTTGACACATAAAAGCAAAAGAGACAGAGAATGACTCAGATAAGCACACTGTTATGCTCTCATTGACTCCTCTGGCTTTGTTGCTGTGGCACCTAGATAAGCAATGTAAAGCAATTTAATCCATGAAATGCCTACTATACCGGTCACTGTGGTTGGTGATAGGTGATCCTCTTGTGTGACCACTACTAGCAACTAATTTGGGAAAAAAATCACTGGTTATCGCTACCATTACTGCCACAATATAGGTCTTCAGGTGGTATGTCTGACTTACAATGTCGGTTTCAACATGATTTCTTCCATCAGCTGAATATCAGATAGGTTACCGTCTTATTAATGGACCAGATTTCCCACTGTGGAGTGGGGCACTATTAAGATGGAGGAAAGAAACATGGCCTGTTACAGACTGCCAAAATAAAGCTGCTTCGGGTCTCTTTGGAGGTATGCTGTTTAAATGATGCATGCATCCTAAGAATCCGGAAGCTGCACCAAAGCTGCGCTCCAGTCCTTAGGAATGGAGTGTGGCTTTGGTGCGACCTCCGGACTCTTAGGACCCATGCATCATTTAAATAACATACCTCCAAAGAGACCCCAAGCAGCTTTATTTTGGCAGTCTGTAACAGGCCATTTATCCAAATTAGCTTGCAGCACTAAGTCTAACATGTGAGGTATTTATCTTGTTAGAGTTATAAAGACAGTAACAGAGCCCTCTGTGGTTGCCATAGCAGCTACAAAATTGGCTTGTTGCCTAGCTGTGTCAACCTTTATAGTGATGCATGCCAGGATATTTTGCTAATTGGTGGTATTCACATACATTAATAGCTTTGGATTAGCCCCCTGTGATTTGATTGATATGAAGATGTGCCCAACATGCTGCTAGTAAATAGTATTAGAAAATAGTATTTGCAACAGATCTGTCATGTGGCTCATCTGTGAAAACCATGACTTGAAGATGATGGAAACAAAAATGGTCATGTGATATCAAGCCAAAAATCTGCATGCAGATTTGAAAGGTCTGGAAGTGGTGCCCTATGAGGAGCTGTTTAGGGAGCTGGGTATATTTATCTTGAGACATAGAAGGTTAAGAAGTGACATGATGCAGTGTTGTTTGCCTTCAGGTTGTTTCCAATTTATGGTGACCCTAAGGCGCAGGGTTTTCTTGGCAAGTTTCCTCAAAGGAGTTTGGCCTTTGCCATCCTCTGAGGTTGAGAGACTGTGACTTCCCCAAGGTCACAAACTGAGGATGGAATAAGTCTGTTTTCTGCTGCTTCATAGATTAGGACATGGAGCAATGGATTCAAACTATAGGAAAAGAGGTTCCACCTAAAAATTAGGAAGCTCTTCCTAAAAGTAAGAGCTGTTTGCCAGTGGAATATGCTGGTTGAGTTTGGTTGAGTCTCCTTCTTTGGAGGTCTTTCAACCAAGACTGGAGTGTCTTCCTCTATGGGAAGGGAATCTACTGGATGGCCCTTGTGGTCTCTTTCAACCCTATGATTCTGTGATCATCTTGTGCATCTCTGTTAGAAAGTAGGTCATACAGTACTTACTATAATGTTGCTTATTTCCAGGGAATTGTGGCTAGGACAGAAGCATAAATCTGCTCCCCTTCATGCCCAACTCTTCTTTGATTTTATCACAAAGAAGAGATCAGAAGTACCTGCTTTTGTTTTCAACTCTTTCTTGTAGACATACCATACTGTAGGGGGGAAAACATACATGACTGCTGAGATTCCATTTCAACATTAGGATGAACCTCCTGACAGTAGGGACTGTTTGACAGTGTAGCACACTCTCTCAGAGTGCAGTGGAGTCTCCTACTTTGGAAGTTTTTACATAGAGGCTGGATGGCCATCTGTCTGGAGTGCTTTGATTGTGTGTTCCTGCATTGCAGAGGGCTGGATTGGATGGCCCTTGTGGTATCTTCCAACTCTATGATTCTGTGTTCACAGAGCACCAAACGAGTACTGTATTGCATCTGAATGCAGCCTTGGGGCTCTAACACAGACAGTGTATCCTTCCTCTTTTTTCTTAGTTTTTGAGTCACCCTTTGGCAATCATAGAATATTGAGGCTTCATTTTGTAATTATAAATACTAGGTACACCCTTATTTACATTTAATCATGTTTACAATTATCTAAATTAGTGGCAATCACAACATCTTGTGGGAATCATTACACTTTAATTATTAATTGCAGAAAACATTATAAATTACAAGGGTGCAGGAATACCTATTACTTTTAAAATATCAATTTCTCATTTGCTTTTTGTTAGGAATATTATAGGGTAGGTGCTTTTATCCAAGCCAGAATGGCTGGCTGCTGCCTTTGTAGCTAAGCCACATGTACTTAATGTATTCATATATTTACTTTAAAATATTTGCTTATTGACTCTCAGATTACCAGGGATTCCAAGACAATGTACAACAGATAGAAACAGATTTAAAACATTCTTTAAAAGCAGTTAAAACAATTTTAAAAATACATAGCTGAAAGAGGCACCAAAGTCAACTTTAATTTTATGAATGACAGGCTTACGAAGGACAAAAGGTTTACTATTTACTAAGATGAAAGTTGCACTGTGTTCAGTGGGTATTACTCTCTGATAAGATTAAACTTATTTTCAGATGTTCTTGAAGATACTTGTTAAACATATCCAAGAAATAAGAAGTTACATCTTACATTGATCTCAGTTTTGGAATGTTATCTCTGCTTCTGAAACTCATCTCTGCTCAGTTGAAACATTTCCCCACTTAATTGATTCATTCTTGTTATATAATGCAGTAGCTAAGAGGTTAATGACACTGTGGTGGCTATAGTCTGTGGACTACACAGTCTGCACATGTTGGAGAAGTAGTATTTCCTGAAAGCAACATTACAGATCAATATTTTCTTTTTCTTTAAGGTGATGGATGTGGTCATACAGTTTTAGGACCCGAAAGCGGAACTTTTACATCAATAAACTACCCATACGCCTATCCTAACAGCACAGTTTGTGAATGGGAGATTCGAGTAAAGCCCGAGCAAAGAGTTCAACTTAAATTTGGAGATTTTGACATTGATGATTCAGATTCTTGCCATTTTAATTATGTGAGAGTTTATAACGGAATTGGACCCACAAGGACAGAAATAGGTAAGCTTTCCTTTCTTTTATGTCAAAATCTTGTTGGTGATAATGTAGTTCAAAATTGGGGGGGGGGGGGTCCTTATGGTAGATTTGATTATTAGTTTGAAACATACTTCCAAACTATTTGCTTGGTTCTTCTCACTCCACTCTGTCTAAGGTTGATGAAGAAAAATTTACATGGATTTGAAGCTTTTTAAATTGGTTATAAGGAATATCTGACTTCATATACGTCAGGACTATTTTACACATTTGAGAAAAAACCACATGGGCGGATTCTCAAGATACTCCCCCTCCCCCCCATCCTCATGGCAATCAGTCCAAACAATGCAGGGCCCAATCCTTGATTTAGGTGTGAGCTGTCCATATGAAGTACAGCCAGTTCAGCTTCAAATCAACATGATACCACCCTTAACAAGGATTAAAAAGCAAACCTTTTGCTCCAGTTCTTCCCAGAAAATCTAGATCCCTTCAGAGCAGTGACTAGCAGCTGTTTACAGTGTGTCCTGCTCTACCACCCGTTGTCATTGACAAATGTCATTCCTTCTGAGTTCAGAACGAGGTGCCCAGCCATGTGATTGATGCTGGGTGCCTCATTTTCAGCCTCAGATGGAGTAAACGACTCGTGGTGAGTGGCTGCCTCTACCCAATTGGATTATTACTTTCCACCACTGTCCAAATAACCTATCTTTTTCATGCCTGTCAATAGTGGACTGTATGAGAGTGAAAAAAGTGAAACTTAATCAGATGAAACAAAGGTTCTCCTGATCAGTCGAAAGGCAGATCAGGGAATAGGGATTTATTCTGAACAGGATGGTGTTACATTTCCTGTGAAGATGCAAGTCAGCAGCTTCCTGAGTTCAACCCTGAGCCTGTAGGGTGAGGTTTCAGGATTAGCCAGGCATGCATTTGAACAGTTAAGGCTTCTGCACCAGCTGCATCTATTCCTAAAGACACTGGATCTGGTCACAGTTACACATTCTGTTTGGCTCCTCCCTCCCTAACTGCCATCTTTCGGCCTCTGAGGGAGAGAGAAGGCTGGCCCAGTTCCATCAGAGGCCGGCCTGAAGAAAGAGGCTCCTCCCTCCCTAACTGTCATCTTTCGGCCTCTGAGGGAGAGAGTAGGCTGGCCCAGTTCCATCAGGGGCTAGCCTGAAGAAGAAGAGCCCTCCCTCCGGTCCATCTGCCTTGGTCCAGGCCTCAGAGGGAGAGAAGAATGCTGGACCTGATTCCCCCCCCCCCTCACCATTCCCTTCTCCTTTTGTGTTGTGTCTTTTAGATTGTAAGCCTGAGGGCAAGGAACTGTCTATTATCCCCTCTGTTGTAAACCGCTCGGATTCCCAGTGATTGGGCGGTATATAAATAAAAATTATTATTATTATTATTATTATTATTATTATTATTATTATTATTATTACTGTCTCTACTATGAGCACACACAGTCAATCCACTTGGACTAGATCTTAGAAGCCAAGATGGACAAGGATCAAGCTTACATGTGGTAAGACAGACTGATTCAAACATTTTGTCCACATCATCAGGATGTGATAAGTGAAATTGACACCCCCCACACCCAAAAAACCTGATTAATTGGTACACTGGTTACTTCCACAGTGGTGGGGGTGGAGAGGGAACCGAAACACAGAACAGACACTGCTTTCAACAGAACAGTGCTATATATCATGATGTGCCATGTATCCTCAGATAAGTTAGATTGCTAATCACATGTATTAGTGAGACATAGAGATCATGAAGAAGGAGAACAGGTTGCTTACCAGTAACTGTAGGCATCTGTGAACTCACACAGCCCACCCTCTTTGTCTCATCTTCTTTGCTGGTGTTTAATGAGAAAGCAGGGCCATAAGGCTGTAAAACTATCTGCTGCTGACATCTGTAAAGAAAAGAAAAACTAACAAAGCCCTACACAGACTAAATCAGAGTAAGTTCACCAAACAACTAACTTGGAGGAAATGCCAAAGATCTGACAAGATAGAAGGCTGCTGAGTTCAAGCTTTAAAAAAGTAACTCCCAAGTATTCAGCTGGGACTCTCTTTTCAGATAGGAAAGGGAGAAAATACACTCTCTTATCTCTGTAACAGAGACATTCCCCGATGATATGGTCCATGGTATCTCAAAACTCACAAAGTTCACAAAGGTCTATTTAGCCCATCCCAGTACCAAAAACTAAACTAAACCTAGTTGATTAAAAATGTGGAAGTTTTCCAAAGATGGCCAAATGGAATAAACTCTATGGCCAATAGTCCCCAATTCACACGCTTCCCATCTATTTACATACTGCCTATTGTACAGTGGGCCCTTCGTATCTGCTTGCTTTGGTTGCAGGACCCCTCGTGGATATCAAATCCATGGATGCTCAAGTCCCATTAAATGCAATGCCATAATGAAATGATGTCCCTTAAATAGAATAAACAAGGTTTGCTTTTGGAATTCATATTTCTGAATATTTTCAAGGTGAGAATGGCTCAATCCATGGATAAAAATCCATGGATATGGAGAACTGACTGTATTTTGTGATGTTTGAGAAATAAAGTAGCTTGGGCATGTACAAGCATGTGCGAGAGAACCTTGCAAAAAGCTATTCACTCCTAGAATTGTCCAGATGTGTCTCTGTGTGGGATTAAGACGCATATATGTCAGCTCACAGATAATACTGGAAGAACTAACATTACAGGTATGCAACCTGTTTGAACAATGTCTTGTGTACTTTTGAACCTCTGCATATGATATTTATGTAAGATTGTTAAACTGTGCTGCCAAAGGAGAATGGTGGCATGTATGCAGAGAAGGAATAAAACTTACAATGTTACAGATAGCACAGTTGATATTTTGTGGCTTGATACATTTTAATTTAGAGTTGCATTGTTTTTTTTCCCCTTTTTCTCTCTACTTAACTCATGACCTTAGATACAGGAATATTAAGGGTGGCCAAAGGTAATCTTGTTGTGTGCCGTTGAGTCATTTCCAATTTATGGCAATCCTAAGGCGACCCTATTACAGGGTTTTATTGGCAAGATTTGTTCAGAGGGGATTTGCCTTTGCCTTCCTCTGTGGCTGAGAGAGTGTAACTTGCCCAAGGCATCTGTGAACCCATACAGCCCACTCTCAGTGGGTTTCCATGGCTCAGCAGGTATTCAAAGCCTGTTCTCCAGAGTTGTGGTCGAACACTCAAACCACTATACCACACTAACCCTGAATGTAATCTTACTGTAAGAAATTTAATGTGATCTGTCACTAATTAAGCCTTCAGCACAAAGACATAGATTTGCTCTGAGCCAAGGTCACTTGTAAAAGCAAAGCAAAGCACAAGTTTCTTAAACGGTAAAGAATTTCCAGCCCTAATAATATATTCACTTTTACAAGTTGAATTCATTAGCCCAAATACATTATCTACTCCCTCTCCCCCAATTTACCTCTCAGCTGTTATCAGATGGTGTGGCTACATAAGAGAGTGAGTAGTTTAGGTCTTGCTCTACTGAAAGAGAGAGTTTTTGGTAAGGTTAAAATTGGCAGCCATTGATGTTTTTTTAAAAAACTTATATATTGGAAATAAATCTCAGTAGAAATATCTTGAGTACAGAAACTGGACTGATAGATGACGAATCTTTAAGTAATGATAGATTTACTGTATATTGCAGGATTAAGGGTTTTAAGAAGATTGTTGAAGAAATTCTGTATTGACCCTGAGAGTGATTTTTTTTCAAAAAAGGAAACTTCACATAATCACAGTTTCTCAGGAATAGTTCATAGCCCACACCATCCCACTTCATTAGCAATAATGATAATATACTAATGGAAATTCATATACTAAACCTCATAGTTTTAGGAATATCACTGTTGTCTTTTTTTCTTCCCTAATCTGTAAAATGTTCCAAATATATACATTAGATTCATAAACTTGTTGATCTCAGAAATGTTCTAAATATGCAGATAAGTGCTATGTCAAGTAAACAAATATCTGTCTTCTTCCCCAGGAAAATACTGTGGTTTAGGCTTACAGATGGACAATTTAAACGAATCAAAGAGTAACGAAGTTACAGTGCAGTTCATGAGTGGCATACATTTCTACGGACATGGATTTCTTGCATCTTACTCAACCACTGACAAACCAGGTATTTATCATGTTTTTATTTAGGAATATATATGCACCTTCACATACTGTATCTGCTTTTGTTTTTTTCAGTGTGCAGTCTTACACAGGTAATGCATTCTGGTTTCCCAGTTGCCCCAATTCTGATAAATTATTTCTAATGAATTAAGCCTGAGTTGTTTCAAAACCACATCTAATCAGAGTAGCATTTATAATAATTTAGTTTAGATGATGCTGAACTATGTATGGTTAGAATAAATTAATCTAGTCACATGGTGACAAAAATATATCCTTTTGGTTCTAAGCAAAATAATTGTCTTCTGACAGACCTTTAAATGCTGTTTGATACCAGATTGTTTTCTTAACATGGTGTTGCTGTTTTATTTCTATGATTTGTCTAGTCTGTACTTATTAATCCTTTGTTCTGTTCATTCACTATAATTTTGTATGAGTTTGTTTTTAATGCATACATCCCTAGTTGAAAGCTCTTGGTAATTCTCCAAGACCAAAATATTAGCAAAAATCTAGCAAGCTGTTAATTTAAATACAGAAGAAAAAGATTACAGTCAGCCCTTGGTATCTGTGGGGGATCCGTTCCAGATCCTCCTGCGGATACCAAAATCCACCGATGCTACACTTCCATTGTCCCCAATGGTGGTGTAGCTGAGCTGCCCTTGAGGGCAATGGAACTTTACCTTTCTCCCTGCCTTGTCCCTCCCTCCCTCTCGCCTTCCTGGTGCTTCCTTTGTTTCTCCTCTCCTCCTAGCTCTGTGCATGAGAAAGGAGGGACCAGGCAGAGGAGGCGGAGGCAAAGGCACCAGAGGAGTCGGAGGTACCAGTGCCTCCTGGAATGACTGAGTGCCTGCCTGAGATGGGAGCAAGTGCCACTGACCAACTGCCACCTGACCTGGCCCCACAGCCTCCCCATGATGCCACCACCCAGACTGCTCCCTTCCCTCTCTCTTCTCCCTTCCATGGGTGAGAAGGAGAATGTCTTTTGCAGCAGCAGCAGAGGCTTCAGCTGTCTCCAGAAAAGTCATGCCTGGGGGTTGCTCAGCCACCCTCTTCCTTCTCTTTCTCATCCTCCTGGGCTCTGTAGCTGGTCATCGGGGAAAGTAGGGCTCTGGACCGGGGGGGTCCGAGCAGCAGCCATCCTCCACATACAGTATTTTGCGGAAGGCTTTCACTGGTAATGGGTGACCACCTCCCCCACTGCTGCTGCTTCCTCATCAGATCCCTCCTCCTCCTCACTGTGGGCTTGCCATCCGCAGATGCTTGAATCTGCAGATGATAAGTTTGTGGATACCGAGGACAAATTGGCATATATAAAATTGGAACAGAGTAAAGAATGAATATGGCCAATAAGTTTAAAGATGCATGGGCTCCCTTATCATGAAGGTGGAATTTACAGAGTCAAATAATGATATCACATCAATTTTTACAGACGTATTATGAATGAGGATAGAAATCCAAAATAATTTCTCTGCTTTCATTTCAGGAGTTTAGCTTTGCAATCATATTTCTTAGTTAAAGTAATTAGTAATAGTACTTTTGATATTATCTCAGTGTAGTGTTCTTATTTAGAAGAATATTTGAGAATTTATTGAATGAATATGTATAAATGCATTGCATGAATATACAGTAGTGAGGAAAAGTTTGCAGACCCTCAAGATAGTCACATATTTCCCACCTAAAACATAGTTAGTGTCTTATTCGAACCCTAGAATCATAGATAAAGAACAGTAGATAACCCAATTAAAACACCAAACACTTACATATGCATAACTTATTTAATATCTAATATCCATATGTGGAAAAGGTCTATGAGCCTTTAGATTCAATACCTGGTAGCACCCTCTTGATCAGCAAAAACTTTGTGTAAGCATTTCCTATAACTGTTGGTTAGTCTCTCACATCAGTTTCAAGGACTTTTGGCCCATTTCTCCTTACAGACAGCTCAATGATATTTAAAAGCTTCTTTGCATGAACAGTTTGCTTCAAGTCCTGTTACAATATTTCAAGTGGGTTTGGTTGTAACTAGGTCATTGAAATATCTACACTTTTTTTTTCAACTGCAGCTATTCTTTGGCTGGGGATGAGATTTTGAATTGTGTGTTTCTTTTTTGCCCAACATAATATTTCTCATTGAGGCCATGAAGTTCTACCTTTAACTCATACAGAGAACATTGTTCTAGAAATCTTGTAGATAATATATATGATCTTTAACAAACAGGTAGCAGCTTTTTTTAGAGAACAGATGTCTTTCTCCCTGCAACCATCATTCTTATTCAGCCTTTTCCTAAACACTGAGTCATCAATACTCTTCTAGCCAATGCAGCTGTGGCTTGTGGAATGGCAGATAATACTTTGGGATTCTTATTGTCTTCCTGGATGATGCAGTTGTTTGTTCCTGGAATGATTTTGGTAGTACAACCACTTCTGGGCTGAATGACTTTGGTCTCTCCATTTATAGACTATTTGTATGACAGTGGATTGGTGACACCCCCGACACACAGTTCTTAGAAATGATTTTGTAACCCATTCAAGATGGCCATTGCAGAAAGAACTGCTTCTCTGATGTCCCAAGAGACATATTTTGTCATGGGATGGTATGTTTCCACACCAACCATATGGTGGGAGCCAAACTCTGACCCTTTTGTAGGGTGGGACCTCCAAATTCATTTATGCAGTCTACCTAATTGCTTAAACACTCAATTCTAATTTTTCTGTTTAATGAAATTGATGCAACCAGGAGTTCACTTATTTTTACAGCTACACTGACTCTTGTATACCCATTACTTGCATAATTTGTGCATCATTTTACTTTGCAAGACACAGAATTGTTTAATATAGATGTAATATAGTTAATAATACAGTTGGAATAGGACTGGTTGTGATTAGAGAAGACTATTATGTTAAAAATAGGGAGTCTATAATTATTGTTAGGGTTCACAGACTTTTTCTAGCTAGTGTGTGTGTGTGTGCATGTGTTCTCACATGTGTGTGTGTAAAATAATGAAAAGCTCTGGAAAAAATAAAAATGTTGCCATAGGATTAAACTGCAGAAGGTCCATTGTACTACTGAAATATTTTTCTGCACAATGATGACTGTTTAATTTTGACATTCTGTCAAAGTATACATTTTCGATATAGTCTTTCCCTTAATATATTTTTCTTTCTTTTTAGATTTAATAACATGTTTAGACACTGCAAGTCACTTCTCTGAGCCAGAATTCAGGTAAAAAATGTCTCTTTTTTCCCCTCCTAGTGTTATTCTAATCACTGTATTTCTGTCAATAGTACAAGATCACAGGGATAAAATCGGCAGCATATGTGAAATAGGTCTTGACTACAAGCCCATAATTGTTTTCTGGAAGTAAGCTTCACTGAAAGAATATGGAAACATTACTTTTTCCTAGAGCTTCCAGAACCCCAACCAGTTTGTCATTGGTTATGCTGGTGAAGGTATTCTGGAAGTTGTACTTCAAATGGACATTTTTCCTACTTCTATTCATTGAATCCAATGGGGCACTTCTGAGTAAATGCACCAAATTTACTGTATTAAAGAAAAAAGTTTTAACAGAATTTAACAGTTCTTTGTAAACCGTAATCATAACAGTTAAGGCCAAGTCTTATGATCACATTTTAGCATGTTATAAAAATAAGCTGTGAATGTCCGTTATTCAGATTTTACCTGCCTCCTAAATTTTTTAGGGGGGAGGTCTTATGCTGAAATCCTATATTCACTTAATATGGGATTGGGGTCGAATTTTGTAGGATTTATTTTTAGTAGACATCTATAGGACTGGCCTGTTATAACTGTCATAAGGTTGAAACATAATTATTCATAACTTGTTACATCCAATGCATCTGGTCTTTCTTTCTGGAATGTTGGTAATTCTCATGTTCTTGATTGCATCTCATGATAATTGGAATGCATTAATAAAGTTTTCAAAGGTGTGAATTAGTCTAAAAATTAGCATGTGTTGTTGTTGCTGTTACAGTTATATCCTTTGAACCACATGGGTCCCTTTTTTGGGAGAAAGGCAGAATAAAAATGAAATAGATAAATAAATAAATTAATTCTGACCTGCCAGTCCCTATGGAACTAGGCTGGAACAGATTGGAATAGAGCAAGACAATAGACACATAACACCAGTTTAAAACCACATGTTCTTCTAATTATCTGATTTGTGCTTTCAAAAATCCTGTGTTTGAAGTCTCTTCATACCATCTCAACAAGTCGTCCCAATTTCTATGGAAACTTTTGTGTATTCTTCTGCAGTATACCCCTTTGTTCTGCAGTGTGCTTAAATCTCTGTACTTGCTGTTTTGATCACTAAATTTGCTTAGTTAATGTTTCTGGTTAAGTGTTAGTGGTTTGCAGGTTACCCATGTTACGCAAACATGAATGTAATAATTTGGGAAGTTTTGTTGAAATCATAGGATTTATTCCGACTTTTAAGGTTTTAGCATAAGATGCACCAAGTTAATTCCTATTTATGTTTTATTATTTAGTAGAAAACAGTGATGTAGACTCAAGTCACTTCAGTGACTCAACTTGACAATAAATGATGTACTGTCTTTATTCAACTTGGGACTTATATATATTATAGTGTCTGATTTGTTGGCATCATTCACTTTGAGCATCAAGCAAGACCCTCCCCAGAGTGTTGGACATGTTTCTTGAAGCAGAACAGCAAATTCATTAAGCAACATGCTTAAGACAGAAGGATCTTTCTAAAGCTTCAACCTCGACTCCCACCTCAAGCCCATTGCTTAAAGCATTATTTGCTGTTCCCCTCTTGCCCTCTTTTTTCCTGTTAACAATTGGCTCCCAGACTTGAACCTCAACTTGAGACTTGACTTAAGACTTAAGGGTATAGACCTGAGACTTTGGCGTAAAAGACTTGATTGCATCACTGGTAGAAAAGTATTAAAGCATTCTGGACAAGCATTCTGTAGATTTAATTTGAATGTTTCAAGTAGTGTAACAGATATGTGTTATAAATATTGCCTGGTTTTATTGGAGCCACTTTCTGTCTGGTTGAAATACATGCTCAATCACATCTTATGTGTTCTTATTCATGTCTTCCTGTAAATGTCTTCTCCTGTCATTTCTGGCTTGACAGATATTTCATATTTTGGCAAGTTGATAAATGCTTATGATTCAGCACCAATTCAGAAATCAGCAAGGTCTCTGCACACATGAAATAGATGATTTTATTATTCAGAACAGCCCTTTTATGTAATCAGAGGCTATATACTTGTTTTATTTTATATCCCTGTTTCTTACAGTAAATACTGTCCAGCTGGATGTGTGCTTCCTTTTGCTGAAATTTCTGGGACTGTTCCACATGGTTATAGAGATGTAAGTAGGCTTGAAATATTAATTTGATATCCTGCTGCAGTGAACAACTGTGACATTTTCATGTATCTAGCTTGGGGGATGCTTTACTGCAATGCTACACTTAATGTTTATTTATTAAAATAGTTATTTCCCATCCTATATCATGAGATATCAGAGCCACGTACAAGCTACATGGATATAAATACTGTAGACCAGTGGTTCTCAACCTTCCTAATACTTAATACAGTTCCTCATATTGTGGTGACCCCAACCATAAAATTATTTTCATTGCTACTTTATAACTGTAATTTTATTTTCCGATAGTCCTAGGTGACCCCTGTGAAAGGGGTCTTAGATCCCAAAGTGCTGTAGACTAAAACAACTCAGAACATTAAAAATAATTTAAATATAATCAGTATAGTCAAAGCACATTAAACAAGTTGACAAACTGAAAACAGTCTAAAACCGTGGACATAAACATTTTAGGGTAAATCGTTTAGGCCCTATAGGTGCAAAGGAAACAATAATATGTTTCCTTTGCACCTATCTGAAGCTAGATACTAGGGCCAGCTGAGCTTCCATGGGGAGCTGGAGCTCCACAACAGAGCTCCACTTCTGGGGCTCCTCAGCTGAGAAGGACCTTCTCTCATATTCTTATATAGTGTATTGTATGAGGAAAGCCCCCAATGCAGACCTCAATTCTTTTGCAGAGACAAATGACTAGACTCATTTTAAATATACTAGTATTACTGAAAAATGTTAATATAAAGTGTGTGTTTTTGTGTGCTTACAATCTTGTAAATGAACGTTAATCTGTGTCTACCTGTTAATAATATCTTTAATGAAAACTGTAAAAATACAAAGCACATAATTTCAAATTTCTCATCTCTCCCAAGTCATCTTCACTTTGTATGGCTGGTGTACATGCAGGAGTAGTGTCCAATGTTCTGGGTGGTCAGATAAATGTTGTAATCAGCAAAGGCATTCCATATTATGAGAGTTCTCTGGCTAACAATGTAACATCAAAAGTGTAAGTATATGTTCTTTTCTTTTATCATTGTTGTTGTTGTTGTGTGCCTTCAAGTCATTTCTGACTTATGGCGATCCTAAGGCAAACTTATTATGGGGGTTTCTTGGCAAGTTTCTTCAGAGGGGTTATGCCGTTGCCACCCTTTGAGGCTGAAAGAGTGTGACTTGTCTAAGGTCACCCTATTGGTTTCATGGTTCAGTGGGGATTCAAACCCTGATCTCCAGAGTTATAGTCCAATACTCAAAACAATACACTCTCTCTTTGGTCATTACTCCTCATGATTGTTAGAATTTGACTTATAGATATTAGAAGCTCATGATCCAGGTTGGGGAGGACTCATTCCCCTCCCATTTCTCTGTCCCACCACCTTCTCAGGTTTGTCTGGTGGGAACAAAGGATAGGGCTTTCTCAGTGGCTGTTCCCAGCCTTTGGAACTCCCTCCCCAGCGAGGCCAGGTTCGCTCCTTCCTTGCTGTCCTTCCACCAGCAACTGAAAGCATTCTTATGCCGCCAGGCTTTCAATGACGTTTAATGTTTTAATATTATAAATTGTTTAATTGCTCTTTAATTAACTTTTATATTTATACTTTTGTCAAGGTTTTGGTATAGTTCTTAAATCTGTATTGTTTTTAAAATATACTCCGCCTTCTTGGGTCCCATTATTGGGTGAAAGATGGGATATAAATGAATAAAATAATAATAGTTTTGACATTTTGAGATGAAACTCCCTTCCCCCCTCCTCATCACATTGCTTGGACAAAAGACCATCTCAGGTATAGAAAATCATTTAGCGCTGAAGTATTAAACTGAAGTGTAACACTGAATAATACTAAAGCTGTCATGGCACATGTGCTGTCGTTGTCAGAAGAAATTATAGACTAGAAATAAAATACAAGACATTGCTGAAAGTTGTGAAATGTGTCTGTTTAAAATAACTCTCTATAGCATCATAATCCTCTTCCCTGGCAGCTTCTTTGATAAGTACTTAAAGCAACCTGTTAACAGCTAGTTTTTGTTCTAAGCGTAGATTTTCTTTAAAGTTTAGAATGTGGGATGGGGAGCATTTGAAAAGTTATGTTCTTTCCATGAGAGATTTTCAACAAATATAGATGAAAAATGGAAGAAGGGTAGGAACTGAACGATATTAGACTATTTTGAACTTTTTATCATTTATCCATATTTCTTGGAAATTGTGGAACAATATTAGGTCCAGAATGGTATAGTACAGTATTCCTTGATAACTTGGCTGGGTTGTGTTTTGATGAATGTTGATGCATGAAGTAAAGAACTTACCTTTTCAATAAGAGACTAACTTAAGTCAAGTCTTTCAAAATCACCTCATTCATTCATTCATTCATTTATAGTCATAGATCAGATATCCCCTTTATTCAAGTAATGTGCTAAGAATGCTGGTTTTACTGCTGTAATGCAGAAATACTGCATCCTTGAGTAATGTTCTAACCAATAAGAGAGAGGATGTAAAATGAATTTCATTTTGTTTGATACTGAAATAGTAGTCTTATTTGTTTTTACACAGAGGACCACTCTCTTCAGGTCTCTTCACATTCAAAACTAGTGGTAAGCTTTCAGTTCTATATATTGCCCTTCCCTTTAACATTTAATAATATCTAGGTGCTATCCAATCATATATTTCTACTTCATCTGTGATCCTATTTTGCTAGATGCCTTATTCCCATGTCAAAGTTGTGATAAAATGAGAAACTCCGTGTTTTTATTTGCTCCTGTCTCCTGCTTGTCTTCATTTATTATTATTATTATTATTATTATTATTATTATTATTATTAGCCTTTATTTATGAAGCGGTGTAAATTTACACAGCGCTGTACATGCAATCTTTTTAGTTAGACGGTTCCCTGCCCTCGGGCTTACAATCTAAAAAGACAAGTTAATGCCATTTTTACATCAACACTGCTATATTCCAACTTTTCCCCTAATGTAGTCATAAACTCCCTGTGTCTGTGAACACACGACTTTCAGTAGGAGATAGTTTCATCTTAGAAGCATTTAAATGAATTTTGTTTAAAGTGTGCAAAGTTTGTGGTCTTGATCCTAGGCTATCTTAAAGACTCAGGGGAGGTTACAGTATTAATTGTCATACATTCTCTCCTGCCAAAGTTCCATCATCTAATCATTACTTTTTTATGTTTAGGTTGCTATGGGACATTAGGAATGGAGTCTGGAGTAATTGCTGATTTGCAGATTAATGCATCATCATTTCTCGAATGGCCTGAGCAAATGGGTCAGCCAAGCACCTGGAAGCCAGAAAGAGCCAGGTTGAAAAGGCCTGGACATTCTTGGGCAGCTTTTACCAATGATGAATATCAGTGGTTGCAAATAGACCTAAACAAAGAACAGCGAATAACAGGTAGAGACTTCTGAGTACATTATTTAGAAGGAAGACAAAATAGAAACTTCAGTTTGAGGGAAAATAGAAACTTCAGTTTGAGGGAAACTAGGAGAGATTGTTAAGTAATGGTGGCCGCTTCCTAGAGGACTGCATTGCTGGAAAGCATGTGGCTGAATCAGCTAGAAGGGTAATCTATATTTAAGTAACAAAAGACATTTGAGTCTAAATATCAGTTTAATAAAAATAATAATTCTCTGAACATTTGTTATTTTCAAGAGATACTGACTCACATCACCAGTTTACAGGTTTTGCATTATTGCTCCCAGGAGGGGAGCATTGTTGTAGCTGCACCATTGGGACTATTGCATAAGCATAGCAAGCAGCATGACATTGCACAACAGTCATGCAGTACAACAATAGGACACCTTGTTGGATAATCTACTCTTATACAGTGACAGATGGCAACGGCCGCAAAAAGTGCTGTGGGAAACTGGTGATACAGAACAGAGGGCAATGAAAAGAGATGGGTGTCCTGCTCCTGGCCAGAAAAGTGTCAGCACATTTTGTGGTGTCCTATTGTATGGTGCAAGCCCCTGTTGCACAATGGGGAATACAGTATTATGAAAGTATCCATTTTACAAAATACTGTTTACTCTGCAAGCTGTGTACTGTACATATGTTACACAACCTGTCTCATGAAAGTCTGCATAGTTCTAAACAAAATGTTTGCTACATAGTGATTTAGTATAAAGATACTGTTTCAGATGAACCAGAATTCTGTTGTCTCTGTGCAGCTGAGATTTGGTTCAAAGTAACAAATGTAGGTTTTCCATCAGTGGATTTTCTAGCTCAATCTAGATTTTTAAAATCCATCTCAACTAAGTTTTAAACCTGGTTTGGGTTTAAGTTGTATTGCACATCATATGGAAGCTTTCAGTGTGTGGAAGGGAGTATTCAGTTGGAGTGGGGGCAGTGGGGGCACTGTCTTCAGGAGTTCGACTCATATTTAGATAACTGTGCTGCGTTGTTTGCTTGTTGCCATGGCATAATGCATTGGAGACCTGTAAGATTCCATTATGCTCCAAACTGCTTAAGATCTAATAGAATCTACTCAGTGACAGTCATCAATATGCAGATGATGCCCAGAAATTTTTCTCCTTGTCATCAAACCCAGATCAGACACTGGGGATTCCTAGTCCCGGGCTTGATTCAAAGGGTTGGTTCATGGCTTTCCAGTCTTTCATGGCTTCCAGTCATAGTACCTGCAATATTACTCCTTGTAATGTATTATATAGACCTGAATATAAATCTCAGAGGCACTTGTCTGGTTGCCCCAGCAAATAAAGTACAGTGAGTGACTACTAGTGAGGACCTTTTCATTAGTGGGACCTTGGTTGTAGAATGCCCTCTCCAGAATTGCCAATATGGCACTTACCTTCATTTGTTTTTGGTGAGCTATCCATCATTGCACCCAAGATTTCTTTTGTCAAAGAACTCCAAATTCATCAGTGTATATGACAAGCTGCATTGTGAAGCTAGGATATATGACATTGCCCCAGTGTGTGCCATTTTACATTTAATTATACCAAACTGTTTTATTACTCATTCATCCAATATGCGTAGGTCCTTCTGGTAATCTTTGAAGTTCCTTTTTGTGTTAGGTAGACAGTTTAAGTGTTTCTTTAAAAGAAGACAGATCTTGATACTTACTGTAAATGAGAACCTTCTTATTCACAGGTATCATTACTACTGGCTCCACCTTAGCAGAGTACCATTATTATGTCTCTGCCTACAGGATTCTTTACAGCAATGATGCACAGAAGTGGACAGTATATAGAGAACCTGGCATTGAGAGGGATAAGGTAATACTCAGGTGAATGTTCTTAGCAAATAATTTTCTGTCTTGTTTCTGGAATCTTCATTTATTAGAATGTTGCTATTCCTCACTCATCAGGAATGTATTGAAATTAAAGTACAGTTGCCCCTCCGTTTTTGTGGGGGATCCATGCTGGACCCCCATATGAAAAGGGAAATTCACTTATATTCAAGTCTCATTGGCTTGAATAGCGGCATGTGCCCCATTTTGTCCCCCTCAGTTTGCTATCCGCAAACAGGCGAGGGACGTGGACTATTATTTTTATGATTGTTAAGTATAAACTGCATCACTGTGTTAGTTTGTAGATCCTGACAAAACTAAGGTTAAAATGGAAGATGGTGCAATCATTCTCTCTATTGCCTTTTTGTGACCAGGACACCTAACATGGAACTTGGATGTTGAATAGATTTGAATCTAAGGTGGGGTTCAGACCGCCCAAAAAGGGCGATCTGCCCACGCCTTGTTTTGCTGCGTGAGGAAGCTGCAGCGAACAAACCATGCGGCTTCCTCGCACAGCAAAAAGAACCTGCAAAAAGTGGGTTCTTTTTGCGGCGCGATTGTGTTGCTGCAGTACGCCAATGGCACATTCGCGATGTCACAATGGTGTCACGATGTGCAGACGCTAAGTGTCCACTACGTCAAAATGGCAGCGCCCATCTGTACAGGGCGCTGCCATTTTGACGCCCTCTTCACAAGCGAGGGGTGAGGGGCGTCTGGAAGCACCACCCCTTGCACATGACATCGGTGCCCCATTGCGCCTGTCTGTCCTAAGCTTAAGTATCATTTCACTAGCTTTTACAGCAAGTCACACTTCTGCCATTCCTCTCATTCAAAATATTACAAATCATTGTCTTTATGGCATGGGAAGTCAATTTGTGGCCCTCCAGATGATATTAGCTTCCTGTGTCCCTCACCACTGGGCCATGTTGGCTTGGGGTGAGAAATGGTATCCAACATCTGCGGAGCTGCAGGTTGCCCACCTCTTATCTATGGAAATTAATCATCACATTGAGGAGTTTTTCCAAAAAAGCCACTAAATTCATTTCCTGTTTGAATTCGATAATTAAATCCTAAATGGAACAGTGATTGCTAAATTTTCTAAAGAGTGATCAGACATGGTTTTTAATTCCAGCTTTTTACTGCCCTCTTCTGGGCTTGTGGTGTTAAAAAGAATAGACTTGATTAAACTTATAATTTTTAAATGCTATAATGTAATTAATTATTAATTAGGTTTTTTTGCAATATTATATTTTCTGTGGTTCTCTTAAAATTTTTGTTTTATTTCTTTCTCTACACCTATATGGTAAATAACATATATGGTAAGTGGTATATATGATGCAGAAATGGTAAACAATATATAAATCATCATCATCATCATCATCATCATCATCATCATCATCATCATCTAATTCTAGTACACCTTGGTTAGCAGAGTAGATGTGGTCCTGGATGTTGCTTTTTAACAGAAGTTTTGGTACCAGTGGCAGAAATAACATGGAAAAAATAATGCTAAGTTCCCACACCATAAAATGCTAGAACCATTCAACATGTTTCAGCAAACTTTTTTTTTTTTTTTTTGCAAAATTAACAATACATGTGTGAAATGAAAAACCAAGTGAAGTAAGCATTGTACAAGTGAACAAAAACCTTCTAGACATCTTGAAGGCTTCTTTCAAAATGCAGACAGGGCGGCTTTTTCTTTCACTTGCCACCATTTTGCTTGGTATTTCCATTCTGGTGACCAATCTTATATATCAGTGCTTTTTTAACATGATGGGAGTAGCTGGTAGTTAAGATTTTATAAAAAGGAGCTTCTTTGTCAGAGGTTTTGTTAACTGAGGTATGTCTGTAATTATGATGATGTACATTACCATTGTAAACAGATTATATTAACATAGGTGGTGCACTGTAATTGAAAAACTGTCTGATGAGAGCTCATTTAGGAATTCTGACATGCATATTTTAATAGAGGGAAATTTAATGTGAGATGGCTAATTACAAAGGCCTAGAAATGCTATTAGTTGCACTTCTAATACTTTATCTTTCATCTATGCATCTGAGCACTTTAGGTCTTCTGTACAAAATAACTTAGAGAAGAATATTAAAATATCCATGATAATTTTATTCCTGTTTTAAAATGATGAAATAATTTACTGGGGGAAAAAATAGAACTACATAGTAAATTTGGCATTATGCATGCATTAAGAGCTAGTTACATCTTTTCTCTGTGGGTTTCTTTAGGTATTTCAAGGCAACACTGGATATTACCAAGAAGTTCGTAATAACTTCATTCCATTCATTATTGCTCGGTTTATTAGAATAAACCCTTTAAAATGGCACCAGAAAATTGCAATGAAAGTGGAACTGCTAGGATGTCAGTTTAATTTTGGTAAGTGAAATGGCATTTAGCATTTTGTTAACATTTGAGCAGCTTACACAGGGTGATTATTGAACCAGCTATAATCTTTTTGGGCACTGAAAAATTCCCACCTCTGAGAAGCACATGTACTAATAAATTCATTTAATTTTCAGTAGTTTTCTGTCTGGTGCTTGACATTCTGTATTAGCATCTGATTTCAACATGATACTCCTGCCATATGAGAATAATATCGCTTGTGACATTTTTATTAGGCAGTGGTCTACACTTTAGGGCCTAAATACCCTAAAAGCACTAGATCCCATTTGAACATGGAAGCTAGCCAGGGTCAGCCTTGGTTAGTACTAGGAGGGGAGACCACCAACAGATACCAGGAGCTGTAGCCTATATTTCAGAGGAAGGAACTGGCAAACCCACCTCTGAGTGTGTCTTGCCTAAGAAAACCCTGTGAAATTCATGGGTTCGCCACAAGTCAAAAAGTGACTTGAAGGCACGGAACATACATGCACACAGTTTATGTATTCATCTTTATTTGCTAGCACAGCAAATCTGGGCGACTATTTTGTGACAATAACAAAGAGACTATTGCGAAGTTGAAGGCTTTCATGTCCGGCATCAATAGTTTTTTGAGGGTTTTTCGGGCTATGTGGCCGTGTTCTAGAAGAGTTTATTCCTTTCTCTGAAGATGCCAGCCACAGATGCTGACGAAACATCAAGAATAAACTCTTCTAGAACATGGCCACATAGCCTGAAAATCCCACATATACACAAAAAAAGAGACTATTGTTATTTGAGAATAGTGTAGACTGTAAAATGAAGGAAGCTGTTTGTTGTTTCAACTAATAATGTGACCTCCAGATTTTGGTCTTCTTTAAAGTTCGAGCTCCAAGACCTACAGTACCTCCACCACCCAGGAGCAGCAATGATTTTTCTTTGCAGACTGATAAAACAACCTTCACCCCTAAAATCAAGAACACTACTGTAACTCCAAGTGTAACCAAAGGTATGGAATAGTATCGCAGTGGTGTAATGTTCATTGTTGTCAGTAATCTATTGGTTCCTGTTGCTTTCTTGGTATGTTATTCATTTACCAAATATGTATTTAACTAATAGAAAATCATACTAGTAGAGAGGAATACTTGGTGTGTATATATGTGTGTGCATAGCTATTCAGTGGGGCAGGCCAGTTTAAAATAGAAGACTGGTATTTGATGACTGATTGATAAATTAGAAATGTTTCATATACTGAGAAATGCTAATATTTATAACTAGTTTATGAATAGTGTAAACCACCTCCTAGCCGACCACGTAGTTTTGCTGTAATCTGTACATTCTGTTAGGAGTCTTAAAGTCATTTTCTTAAATATTTGTGTGAATAAAAGTGAGGACTCACCAAATTACCTTTTCATGAACCTGCAAAAGTTTACACACTCTGTTTAATGGATTTCAGATGTGGCATTGGTAGCTGTCCTTGTTCCTGTGTTGGTCATGGTCTTTACCACTCTCATCTTGATATTAGTTTGTGCATGGCATTGGAGAAACAGGTATATGAATCATTATCTGCTTTATTTTGTCTCTAGCAGTGGTGGAATATACATGTCTTCCACCCCACATCCAGATATTAGGACTACAGTTCTATCAGCATTAGGAAGCATTGCTGGTAATGTTAACAACAGTTGAAGGGCGCCAGGTGTCCCATCCCTGATTCCAGGGTAAAAAGTGATATAAAGATGAAATGGGAATGATTAAAAAGTGGTTCATTCAAAACTGTTAGTTTATGCATTGTGCTAAAGAATAGTTCAAACTGTGTTTTAATAACTAAATAGTGTGGATATGTATTCTGTTAGTTCATTTTGCTATCCTAAACCACTTGGAGAGCATGCATACTTTTTTGGAAGGCTGTGCATTTCAGCAGTTGTCATACAAACCTTACAAAAGAAGCAAATTTTACAATTTCTTCTGTGGGGGAATGTATGGAGTCTTTTAATGAAAGATATTGCTTCTGTTTATGTCCATTAAAGTAAAATGAAGAACAAAAAGGAACTGTCCTTTAGTATTCAAGTTGGGTGGGTTTTTCCTCTTAAGATATTCTTTATAGCAAAAACAACAAAAGTTTTTACTGGTCTTTACTAGTACTTTCATCTGTACATCTCAAATAACCTCCTTATAGAAACTAATTATGAGTGTGTTCTGCATTTCTCCCACTTTTTCAGAAAGAGAAAATCAGAAGGAACCTATGATATACCTTATTGGGATCGTGCAGGTAATAGCTGTTAACAGAATCTTTAGATGTGATATTAAGAACAGATATGAAAATTCAGTCATGTAGCTTATTTCAACTAGCAAACTTGGGCAGGCGCTTGCTTGGCTCTCGGATCATTTGTACTGATTTGAGGATTCAAGTCAAACAGTCAAAAAATCTCTCTAGTATCATCCTCAGAACATTTGATCAACTCAGATCCTCACTGCATCTTTCACATCTGGGCCATAATTTCCAAGTCACCTTCCTTCCCTACAAATAACATCTCAAGGCAGGGGAAGAAGCTAGAACTGTCAGTTGCAGCCAGCAATTCCATGGCTGGCAAGCTCCATAATGCCCAGTTGCAAAAGATTGTGGAGTCAGGATATGAGGCCTCACTGGCAAGTTGGACCTGTCATTCATTGGTCTTATCAGGGTTAAATAGAACTTGTATACTAGTATTTTCTGTACTAGGTGGAGATTGTATAGTTTCTAAACAAGCTAGGATTACAAATAATGGATTCATCCTAGGTATCATTGTAATGTCGACCTTCTTCACACAGTGCAACACCACAGATATCTGCCCTCATTTTAAGTGGATGAACACTGAGAGAAAAAACTATCCTGAGAAAGGTGTGAAAATACAGATGTATTGAAATCTGGATCTTCTGTGTTCTTGACATTATGACCCATTTATTATAAAACTATGGTTAGTTTGAACCAGGTATGGGCAATTGTGGGAGACTAGGGAACTGCATTAGTTCCCAGGATACCTTGTGGAGGCACACCCCCATCACATGAAACCCCTGTTCTTTGTCCTCAAATACCCTGGATGTCCTTTATGGGCTGTGGGCCATTTTCACCATGCTTTTAGCCCACTTTATGCTATTTTGGGCCCAGCAGAAGGCTTTTTACTTCTGGTTTACTTCTGGTTTTAAAAATGGCATTTCCTGAGCCTGAAATGGCTAAGGGTAGCAAAATGTGGCAAAATGCCTCTTGTACTTCCTTGGGGCAAAATAATCTTTTTAAAGAAGTTTTTATTACAAATTTATTTTGACCACTAGGGGCCACAAAAAACAGCTCTGGGATTCAAACTATGGGCTGTTACTGAGCCAGGATCATAAATCATGGCTTCATCCTGGGTTTGAAGAAAACTAGTTTAAACTAAGCAGAGTTCCCAAGTTGAGTTGAATTCTGAGTAGGATCAAAGCAAGTGCTTTGGGCATCCTAAAAAATATATTGGATGAGGAATAGGAAGGGGAGAGCACATTAAACAGTCTGAAATGTCACTGCTGTTTAATTGAAGTAAACTATGATGTAGCACTTGGTTCCCTTAAAAGATGCCTTCCAGACGGATTGCATACAGCTCCCATCATTCCCAGCCACTAGGAAAGTTTTCCATACAACAGAAGTGTATGTGATAGTGCTTGGGCTAATTTGACTCACAATTATATCCCGTGCAACTCATGCACAAGAATTCCCTTCCCCTCCTTTTTCCAAATGTTGATACAGGTTGGTGGAAAGGAATGAAGCAGTTTCTTCCTGCCAAGAGTGCAGAGCATGAGGAAACACCTGTTCGTTACAGCAGCAGTGAAGTTGGTTGCCTTCGATCAAGAGAAGTTACAACCATGTTACAAACTCAGTCAGCAGGTATTTTTGTTCTCTAGTTTATTTTTATCTCAACAAGTGAAATTACATGCTAATCTCTCTGAAAATTAAAGAGTTGGAAGGGATAGCAAGGTCATCTATTCCTGCCCCCTCCCATTCAAGAATATACAGTCGGCCCTTCTTATACACAGATTTTTTTATACATGGATCCAAGCATTCATGGTTTGAAAATGTCTGATCTTGGAAGCTAAGCAGGGTCAGCTCTGGTTCATACTTGGATCCGGGATCACTAATAAATACCAGATGCTGTAGGTTATATTTCAGAGGAAGGAGCTGGCAAAAGCACTTCTGAGGAGTCCTTGCCTAAGAAAATTTCATGAAATCCGTGGGATCGGCTGGCAATTTGAAGGCACATACATAGACACATAGTGAATAATTCCTAAGTATATGGCACCTAAGCAAGTGAAATGAATTACAACATGGATCTGACCAATTGTTTTATAGTGTGGTTTGATTTGCATATAAGTAGTCCTATCTTAATTGCTACCATTTTGCTGTGCCAACACTGCTTCATATACAGATAATCTAATTCCTGGAGCTATCAGATGATGCTGGTGACATTTTCTCTCAAGTGGAAATACTGATTTAAGTAAAAATTGGCTGACGTTGTGTTCAGCCTTTACAAGATCAAAATCTACATTTAATAATCTAGTAACTGTTGGGATTTCTGTTTATGGTTGTTAATGACCAAATGTGACACTTAAACCAGGCAGTGCCCCAACCAGGGTACTGCAGATTGGGACCCTGGGAAATGACAGATGCAGTGCTTACCTAGTTGCATTGAGAGTTGTGGCAGGACCCCAAGTGGCATTGCCAGCTGCCTATTCTCAGTGTGCCCCATGACCAGAAGAATGCTACAGTCATCATTGTCCAGCTCCCTATTCTGCAATGACTTGGAAACTCTTCAGTTGGGGTACTGCCTGGCTTAAGAGGTAGGTTTGGGGGGAGGGTGCTAAAGTACCTATGACAGTGAAACTCCATCATTGTAGCTGTGTCTGACAATGCAGGATTTCACTCACTGACACTGTGTGCTCTTGATCTTGGAACTAAGCAGGTCTGTGCAAGGGCTGCTTTATATATGAACTGGTCCTTTTATGTTCCTATTTCTGTGTATAAATGTTCCTTTTTAAGCAGTGTAATGGCATTTTGTAAGAAATGGGGAAAATCTTCTTGTTGGCAATGCAGTATAATACCAATCTCTCTTTGTGTAGAGTATGCACAGCCACTTGTAGGAGGAATTGTTGGCACACTTCATCAGAGGTCAACCTTTAAACCAGAAGAAGGAAAAGAAGCAAGCTATGCTGGTATGGATCTGTATAACTCACCTGAACAAGAAATTTATCATGCCTATGCTGAACCATTACCAATAAATGGACCAGAATATGCAACGCCAATAGTAATGGATATGTCAGGTCATCCTGCAGCTGCTCCGGGTATTTCATCTGTATCTACTTTCAAAACTTCAGGGAATCAAGCCCCGCCGCTAGTGGGAGGTTACAATAAACTTCTTTCTGGTACTGATAATTCATCATCAACACATGTACTCTATGATACACCAAAGGGAGTGCCAGGAGTCAGTTCTTCTGATGAACTGGTATACCAGGTACCACAGAACACACAGCATTCCACAGGAAATAAAGAAGATGTTAGTTAAAGTGACTTCTAAGAATTCAGTCCTTTGGAAGTGATGTAAGACATTTTTGATATGTGTTGGGCAAAAATGATCTCTAGGCCCAGAAACATGAGTAAAGTGCTCCTTTGTGGGTCTCTACACAACTACTGCTTTCCACAAAATGATGGGCTTTCCACTCGCTACTGATGGAAACCGCATTCTTTGTTCGACAGGCATGAGAAGCATAAAGATGCTTAATCACCGAGTGTAATTATGTATGTCACTAAAGACAGCTAGATAATCAGCTTCCATTGTGTGTTGCCAAATTGCCAAAAAGACGGTACTGTTCTGGGCTGATGCCTCAGTCACTGATGCCTCAGTACTAGTATTTCATATTATTGTTTTAATAGACAGATCGTTTACAGATTCGTATTTCTATATATAATGTAGTTAAAGTGAAATGACTGCCCTAATTTCTGAAAAAGGAGTAAGTCCTTTTTCCGCCCATTTTTAAAAATAGGTCCTAAATCCTTTTGGTAGTGCAACTAAAATACAGTCACTGAACTCATTGGATGTTGGTTCACCATTCAGGAATTGATTCAGTGTTTATATTCTAGCTGAGACTAGCCAATAGGATTCTAGATGTATATGAAAAAGAAAGTTACCTGAAATGGATTAAAACATACAGTATGGTAGTGCTTTTTTAAAAAAAAAATCATGGAGATACTTGGAAAATTTTTTGGCAATTATTACTCTGCCAAACACCAGTGAGTATTCTGTGATCATCCTTCAAGGGGATGATTTCATTTAAATGCTGTTTCGCTTGCTTGTTTAGATATTGCTGCTGTTATTTCCATTTACTAGGAAGCAGGTTTCCGAAAAATGATTCAGGCATGTATTTCGACTAAGACACACTATTTCTCCAAAATCATTTCCACTTGCCTTTCATCTCCTCTGTTCACCAAGTCTATAGCTGGCTTTGACTTTCAGCCTCAGATGCCCAATACAATATAGCAGTGGTTCCCAACCTTTGGATTTCCCAATGTTTTAGACCAGCTCCCATAATTCCTGATGGTTGGCCAAGTTGCCTGGTGTGTCTGAGATTTGAAGTCCAAAAGAAATGGAGGACCAAAGGTGGGGAATCACTGCAATATGGGGATAAAAATACTGATTTGCATTTTGGGACTGATGTGATGTGATCTGGGTATTGAACGTGCAGTAGAAAGACCAAGAATTATTACATGGCCAGAGGGGCTCTCTTAACTGAAAGTCTAGACATAGATTCTGCATGAAAGTTGTAGCTAGGATGACATAGCTACAATCTGTCTTCTGATATGATTCCCTAAAATCCACCTTAAAAGTCTGGCAGCCACAGCAGCTGAAGGAGTTCTGCAGCACTGGGAAGCACGGCACTGAAGACTGCAAGAAGCAGCAGCAGAGATCCCCTTGTGGCCCTGATGCAATTGCTTGTCATGCTGCACCTCACTGGTAGGAGGGGACTGAATGCATCATCCTTCAACATCCTGCTCACCGGTGCCTCAAAGGTTTTTCAGTTGGTTTGGTTGCCTGGCTTTTAAGGTGGGTTTTTGGGGGCCATTGGCTATACTGTCTAGTTTACAAACAGCTAGCATATGTAGTGGTTTGCGCATTCAACTGTGACTGGAGACGACGGTTTGAATCCCTGCTCAGCCATGGAAATTCACCATAGGCCAGTCACAGGCTCTCAGCCTGTCATAGTTTCACCTTAGGGTCACCATAACTTTGAAATGACTTGAAGGCACACAACAACAAAAAGCCAGTTTTTGACAGAGTTCCAGCTGTAATTTGTAAAAATCACAAAACGTTCTACAATTTCTCCCAATAGTAAAAAACTTGAAAATATTTTAAATAAATTAAATGTCTTTTTAAGACATTGTAAGGTGTTTAATTCTGTAAAATCTAAGCACATAAACATATTGTGGGTGTAAATCAAGGCTTCTGTACATCCATATTTGCACAGTAGTCCCCTAATTTTAGTTGTTTCTATGCCTTAAGAAAAACATGTATACATTCACAACCTAGAAGCTATAGAATGTCAAATCTGTTGGCTATGAAATTTAAAACTATGGACATTTTGTGTAGTGTGCAATAGTTGAAGATTGTTTTGACTCACCCCTCCCTGGTTTGTCAAACTTTTCTTTTTTTGTCTAGGGCTAAAAATACATCACCTTCCAAATTTTATTGAGTATTTTACCTTATTTTTATTTTATACTTGAAGCAGGTAGTGGCACAATGCAAATTATTAAGAACATAACTAGATAGCATTGCAGGCCAGACTCCATCTTTGCCACGTTTAAATGCATATGGAGAAAAAAAGCACACGAGAAGAAAGCTTCGATTTTATTGTAGTATGACAGCACTGTCTTGACAGTGTAGAATAGATAAATGTGACATCTTTCTCTATATGCAATAGCCCAGTTTTATGGACTTTAAATGTTTTATGAGTGCATAATTCAAAATAACATATTGTATTTTTCTTGTGGTCTGTATTGTTAAATGCACAATATGTCAATCTAGGTAGCTGACAAGGTTAACCACGACAATCACAGCTGTTAAATTTATGTAGTACACCTTAACACACCCAATTTCAACAGCATAGAATACTGGTTTGTGCCTTGTTCCATTTATATATATATATATTAATTTATAATAGTGATACATAACTTATTTTTATTCTGTAACTGCGGTACACCAAGCTAAACATGGCCTAAGAAAATTTTCACAATATCTGTATATATAGATTATATTCTATGGCCTATTCTATAAATTGATCCAACTGCTATTAGTAAATATTTGATAAATTGGGCTAATTAGGTTTGTTATGAATATTAAAAATCTATTCTCTCAGAGTCTATCCCTTTTATGTTTATTAGACTCATGTTGGACTATTCTTAAAGAATTGCATTGTTGGAAAGGCTGAGCTCTCACGTCAAGAGATGTAACTATGGGGACATCTCTATATGGAGATGTCTTGATGTTAGTTGTACTTTTGAAGCTGTGTATCTACTGCTCCCAGTTAGGTTTGTAAATCCTGTATGGTCTTGTCAAAAACCTGTTACAACTGTCCATTTCCATATTCCTGCAACCAGGAGAGGGCTGGATGCATCATAACTACCTTCCTGTCTAGCACATCAGAAATGGCCATTGGGGAGGGAAGCTGTGGGGCTTCAAAGGCAGGATTTGTGGGGCATTTTTGGTAATTGTGATTGTGCAACAACCATAAATGTGAAAATGAATAATTACAATGTCCTAAATCAGGCTGAACAGCATTAAGACTATAGAATTAACAGCGTTAAAAACAAGGTTAGTCTCAGCTCATTTCCGAATTCCTGGTGGAATGCAAGAATGTAGGTTTGATGGATACTGAAAATTTCCTTAAAAGGGTGTTTTCTGTTCAGTGTAAACACATGGTAGTTGTTTTTTTAAAGAAATACGAGCTTTTAAAAATATTTAATTTGAACCTTGGAAAAATTAGGAGTAGTTTTATCTGTGTGTACCATGACAAAGTCTAGGGTTTTGTGTATGTGAGGTTTTATATAAAACCAATGTTTATATCCAGTACACCACAAAAAGCCACCATAGGGCTGCATTCCAAGTTTGTTTACTGGAATTATGCACACAGATATATTTGTGCAAAGTGCCTAGTTAGAAGTGCATGTCCTAAACCCATTTTTTTTTTAAACAAACAAGCCAGCCCTCACCTAGATGTTGCAGTATAAGCCAGTCAACACATGAAATATTACAAGAATATAAAAGGAACTGTGCATGAAGCTTGGAATGTATCCAACATTTAATAAGTCATTGTGAAAACAGCTTTCTTGGCTTACTGTCCTGTATTTTAGACACTTAAGTTATTGATTCCTGAATGTAAGACACACACAGCACAAACAACTATCATATTACATGTTTTTGATTTTTGGTCCAATGTTGGTATTGTTTTTCTTAAATTGATGCTAGGGGTCTTTGTTATAAGTGCAAGTGAGATGGGTACAAATAATGTGTTATTTTCTTAGAATGTACTTTCTTACCTCAGCATGTTCTGTAGTCACTCTGTATTTGTATATGTTGTTAGAATTTAGATAATATGAATAGCAATGTTTATGTATGTGTTAAAATCTTTTAAATAAAATGCACAATGTGGAAGTTACACTCTGTTTAAAAAAAAGTATTGTTCAGTATACATCAGACTCATGTCCACTACACACAATATGCTTGAGTATGAACCTTAAATGGAACAACACTTTGGCTAGTTTCTAAACAGGAAAGCAGTATAAATATTGATAAATTTCTAAATTTAATGAATTAGAGTATTTCTAAAGAGCTGGGTATAAATACAATAATTAAATAAAATTTATTTTAATTCTTGATTTATTCATTCTAGAAGCATGGCACCCTCTAGTGGAGCCTCTGAGCCATGCGTCTATTGAGTACTTCACAGAATATACTAAATATAATTTGGTACTGTAAATTCTCAGTATAAAAGATAATTGTGGTAGGCACATGGGCACTGGGTTTTCTCTGCCAGTGGGCATTAGCTAAAGAGAATTTCTAGGCTGAAACCCAACAGTCCTCTGAATACTGGTATCAGCAGAAGCAAACAGAGAGGGAGGTGGTTGCCTTCTTGGTCTGCTTGTAGCCTTCTGGGTGTTTTTGGCTGGCTACAGGAAATACAGTTCTGATCTTGAGCTGACCCAACAGGATTGCCTCTTATGTTTATTTTTATATGTGTATATATACCAAGTCAATTGACCTATGATTGCTGTTTGGAGTTACTGAAGAAGCTTGCATAGTTTGACTTTCTTTTGGGAAGGCAGCTAGGATAGCTTTATGACAGACAAGGCTGCTGGTCTCCTGCTTGTCAGGAGGTTTAAACTGCCTATTCAATAAAGAGAGCCATTCCATATTATTTTGTTTCCCTTTTCTTGCATTTCAAGCGAATCACCATAATGACATAATCTGCCAGTAGCATTACTAAACAAGTTAAGAGTGTTGGCTATTCCTAGAAAAGTAATTCTTCCTCCACTCTGTGTTACTGTTGAAGGGATAACGTGTTTTCACCCTTGGAACATTTGTAATTGGGAAATCTGATAGGATGATGTTAAGTTTCATTAACAGTTTGGAACAGAGACTAACTTCAACTGGGTAAGATTTCCTGTTTGAAAGATGGGAGAACTGAGGGGGGAGAATCAAGCAATGACTTGCTCAGGGTAAGACAGTGAGCACCTCACTGAAACTTGCAACATCCACTGCATGCCCTATAATGTTAGGCAGCTACATCTTGTTAGCACCATACCTACCTACCCTTGGGGAATGGCCATAAATTGTGGCCTTCCACAGCATGTGCAAACAGCAGCTGTTCTCAACCACCCCAGACCTCCAATGCTACCCTTGATGCATTACACATAAGAACCTTTTAACTATCCATGAATTCAACCATCCACGGCTTGAAAATATATTTTAAATATGTAAATACCAAAAAAGCAAACTTTGGTTTTGCCATTTTATATAAGAGGCACCACTTTACTAAACCATTATGTTTAATAGGACTTTAGTATCCATGGATTCTGGTATTCTTGGGGCATCTTGGAAGAAAACCCCAGCAGATACCAAGGGTCCACTGTAAGCATATACATAGCCTGAGATGTTTAGCTAGCCTGATGCTTTTGCAGAAGACAGAGAACACTGGAAAGGTATCAGAAGGCAGGGCTGCGTATGCATTCAGGCTTTCCTCACTCTTTTTACAAGCTCCATGTAGGGCAAACTTAATGAAGAAAAACAGCTGGATGAAAAGTCATGGTTGCAAAGTTAACTTGGCATTTACTGCAAATCTTGCTTCTTGGACAAAGTCCTGGTGGCAAGGTTGTTTCTGCAGCCAGTGCCTTTCTCAAGATAGATTCACTGCCTGCAAACTTTACCAAATTGGGAAAGGTCTATGCACAGTGATGTCAAGATGTAGTGGGACCAGGTGATGTCAGGGGAGTGTCCTTAGCCACCTGACCTCCTCCAGCCCACAGAAATGTCAATAAGAATGGGTGAGTGGTTATGTGTCCTACATCCAAATGATATACTCCACCCCCTCCTAAAATAAAACATCAATTAATGTTTGTATTCATGGAATATTAACAAACACATTCAAGTTCATAGTACAAGCAGAAATTTATAGGAAAATGGAACGCAAACAAAATGCTGCTTTATTATAAAAGAAACCCACATCCAACCCTTATTTCTCCCATGTGTGTTTCAAAATTGAAAAGCAGCCTCAATTTGAGCAGAGACAGCAGAGATGGATGGGTTGAATTTGGCTACAAAAACGGTAATTAAAAGAGTCCCAGCTTCAGAGAGCCCTCTCTGCACAGTTTGATCAATTTCATCTCCAGAAGTTCAATTGTTTCTTTCTTTATCTAAAAAGAAAATAAAGATCATATCTATAAGCATTAAGATTGCTGTAAGACCAGCATGCACACATATACTTTGCTTCTTTTTTTCATGCACACTAACTGAAAACTTTCACTTTTAATATTAACAGAACACCCTGCGTAGTTATTTGTGAAACACAATAAAACTAGAACTTAGAAATGATAAGTTTTGGACTAGATTTCGCAAAATGCCAAGATCAACAAAGCCACCAGCTGGGTAATTCTAGGAGTTGCAATCCACACAAGAAACTTTTCTAAGCTCTGAAATATACATTTATACACACTCAGCCTTATAACTAGTGGCAATTAACAATTCCTTCTGAATCGGTAGCTTGCCAGATCCATTGCTCAAATTAGCCTGTCCAACTTCTTACACATGAAGGAGACTAGTAAAAATTCTTGGCCTTGTTAGCAGGGATGGCTAACCCTCTGACCTGTTTGAAAGATCATTATGTAGAACTTGTCTTGGCTACAGCATTACTGGTTACATGGGAAGCAAATTCAATATGACTCAGTTTTATGAGCATACATTAGTCATTTTGCCAACAAGACCAGCTGCTATATTAATTTCATGTTGACAAACAACCACAAGGGGGCAGTGTCTTACTTTAGTTATTGAAACTTCATTGGACTCTTGAGCAGTGGACTTTTTGCATTTTAGCAACCAGCATGCTTCATCCTGAACACAGAGAAAGGCTCATTTTATTGTGTCCCACACACATCTTTCTAAAGAAAGTTCAGAAGGCTGCCGAAAAAGTTTTGCATTATGTTTTGCTGTCAAGAGGTGCAGTTAGGTATCCATGGATTTGTCAATCTATAATGTAAACCAGTGTTTGCCACAAATCACACTCCAGAGGAATCAGCACAATTTATTCCTACAGCAATTCTAAATGGAAACTTGGCATTTAGTACCAAGTGAAATCTGTTTTGGCATCCTTTATAGTTGCATGGTCACTGACATATGCTTCCATCCGGTCTTCAGCACTACAGGGGGGGAATGATTATCTATGATGTGATGTTTGAGCATCAATCTGCACAAGTGAGCTTGATACACTTTGTAATTTGTACTTTCACAACTGTCCTTGCTATTCTTAAATAACTGAGAATAAGAACATATCATTCAGAGATCCAACTAAAGATTGAGAACCAGTGTTTAAGAAATGTTTTTCTAGATCATGACTGCTCAGATTCCTCAGCATGCCATTTTAATATTTAAACAGTTTATCTAAAGGCTGCTGAATACTGCTTCAATAAATGTTTGGAGCTCTTTTGGGGACTCCAGTCCAAATCATTAAGACAGACAGCATAATGAGGGGTCACAGAACATATCTTTTGAAAAGCATGCTTAATGTCATTACCCTTAACTGGTATGTATGTGACAGATGTGTGTCTTCAAGTATGTGGATCAGACAAACACACTCATCAGGGAACCACAATTGGCTCCATCTGCCTGCTGAGTGTATATGTCGTAACAAAACCATGTTTGTTTGTCTAGTGTGTGAAATGGCTAAGAGTGCTGTAGTTTCTAAAAGACAAACTTAAAAATGCATCTGTTCAGTCCTGAACTGGAGAACTAATGTCATAATGTGAATTTGATTTTTAAAAAGTCCATCTGATCCTGTATTCCTGGAATTATAAGGCATAACCTTAAACACCATGACTTATGACATCTCTGTCCCTTTAGGCACAATTGGACACACACACACACTATTACTTTTTACCTCAGGGATGTCAATTAATCTTCTTAATTTCTGATCTCTCCAATTCCAGTCTAAAATCAGGTATTTCAAAGATTTCAGGCTGAGGCCATCTGCGAAGAAAAGATGAGAGATTTAGTGTCAATATGACATGTACATATCAAAATGATCTTGGCTTTTAGGGTCAGCATTAAAAGCATCCAGCTTTTGCATATCCAGACACATCCTTCCTGATTAGGTAATAACAGCAAATCTTTGCAAGCTCCTAAGTATGTAATCAATCCAAGGCCTTTTCAACAGCTAAACACAAAAATCCAATGACCGTTGGTGTGTTAATCCCTAGCATGGGCCATCAATTAATTCTCCAAACCTCAGCTTCTTATAAAGAAAGAGTTTATTGCACTGATGATTTATGCTTTGTAAGATTTATAGACCACCCTTCTGTGGCTTATACCAAAACAGTGTGTCATAAGAAGTGTTATCACAATGATTTAATGTTGCTTCTTTTGCCAAAAGAAGCTGGTAGCCCACAGGGTGACATACTCTGCTACTCCCCTAGCTTAAGCAAATTCCTGTTTTAGCTGCAGTTAAGGTACACAACAGCATCAGCATTATCACCATCTTCAAGAAAAGTCAGGCTGTACACTGAGATCACTTTTAGAGGCTCTCCTCTAGAAGTGAGGAAGGTGGGGACAAGTAAAAGATCTTTCTCTGTGATGGCACCCCATTTCTGGAATGCTTTTCCCAGAGAGCCTCATTTGCTGGCTACTCTGAGGTCTTTTGAGTGTCAGGCAATTGTTTTTTGTTTTTCTAGTTCTTTTCATTCTCTGTACTCTTTTATAATGTGTTTATTTGCTAACATCTGACTTCATTGCTGCTAAATTATATGTTTTACTTTGTGTTTTGTTGTTTTATCAGTGAGAGATGTAAAAATTAATACCCAAACGTGTGTGTGTGTGTGTGTGTGTGTGTGTGTGTGTGTGTGGTCAACATATATAGTACTTTCTCAAAATAAATAAATTCCAAAAATAACTACACCTCTTAACCAAGGTTTATAAAGTTTTCCAGACTCTGCTTTAGATGTTCCAGCATATGGGTAAAGTAATACTAGCTGCTGTGGAAGGTGGGCATGGAATGGTGGATGATTTGCCATTTCTCTAGCCTTGCTAACCTGTGTTGGACAAGTATAAAAGAGATTCTGTCTCCTTTTTCTCCAGCCATTGGCTTCCATGAAAACAAATTAACTATGCTGACCCCAGGCTGGCACAGCTGAGGAGTCTGATCCTAAGGTCTCTCAGGGAAGTAAAGGGCCTTTGGATTCAGCACCCCAAAGGCCACTTTCAACATCTCTGTGAAATGACCAGTGGAAACAGAGATACACCTACAGGGCTTCCTTCAGGTGTCAATGCATCCCACTGGTGGAAAGGGCCAGTCTCCATTAATCTTTTCCAGCCAACAGCTCTCAGGATTCAGAATCTTCTCTACCTACATTCTAGGATAGGTAAGTTTTCATTTTCATTTATGCAAGCTATTCTGTCCATTAATACCTTGTTCTATAAGTGCTCTTATCCTTCCAGGTGTTCCGACACCCATATGGATGACACCTTGCTCCAGTTTCTTCACCTGTTCTTGTATCTGTTTCAAGAAAGCACAAGAAAAATGCTTCATTGGATAGGAGAAAATCACTGCAACTCTTTCTGATTTCCCCTCAAATGTTTTAATGACCTATCAGAGGCCTAAAAGAAACTCTAAAGGAACATTCAGCAATACTACATGGAAAAGCAAAAATATAAACAGGAATGTTTCAAGAGGAAAAAGAAAGCAACTAAATTCCAAAAAATGTAAACAATGTTTTGTTTCTTTGTATTGTGTCATTAAATGGTTCCACTTTTGCCAAAAGTGTATATATTTTTCCCTTTACATACATCTGTAAAATCGGTATCCTTTTGTGGAATTCAGAGGTGGGCATTGCTATAAAATTAGTACACTGGACATGTGACTCCATGCAATAACTATCTGACTGAATTCGCAGCATACTGTCCAGGACCATGCAAAGGAAACACGCTGTTTGTAGCTAAGCCCATGAAAGAAACTATATTGTACACTGAGGGAGAAAGAATTATTAAGCCTTCAAGAGGTACAGTTAGGCTGACTGGCCAAAAAACTGCAGAATACAGTGATTCTTCTTCTACTACTTCTTTAAAATGTATTTATTTATTTGCTGCCAGTGGTGCTACCCTGAACATGAAGGCTGTGTATGTCAATTTTTGGGTTTTTTTTGGCTCTCCCCAAATATCAAGTAGTGAGATACTCTCTAAGATGTTTACTTAAATGTATTTATAAACTGCTTATGAGTCTGTGTATAATACAAAATATAAAAGACAATGACAAAAGAACAAGATAAAATCCAGTAGCATATATCTGTTAGAATAAAATACAGGATACTGCATCGATCATTGGAAAAAGCCTGAGTAAAAAGATGTGTCTCCAAAAGATGCTGAAAACACAGTATAGAGGACACTTCATGCATGAGTAAAAGAAAAGCATTTCAGAGGCAGTAGCAGAAAATGCTCATTTCCGGGTTACTGTGGTATGATATTCTGCTGGATATAGTACCACTAATACATTTTCCCATGATGAATGCAACAATATAAAGAATTCATAAAGGGAAAGACAATCTTTCGGGTAACCTGGCCCCTAGTTGTTCATGTCATCAGCTAGGCCTTACAGGAGGCCCAGCAGCAAACAAGCAGTCAGTACAGTTCCCTTTTGATTCATGATCACATGCCCCACAAGAGGTACATATCACCTTGGGGACTACCACAGCCTCCATAAAAAATGGTAGCTCTTGCGGCACTCACTCTTGAGAGAGGCTATCCCAACTCCTGAAGATGGTTTGTGGTAGCAAATGTTCTGAGAAATCAACCAAGGGCATCAGATTCCCAGCTGATGAGTTTTCTGTAGTACAAAGTACATCACGCTAGTTAAGATCCAAAGCTTGGGGGGGTCTTTTTTTTGGGAAATACTCCTAGAATCCCCCAGACAGCATGGCCAGTAATCTTGTAAACTGGAGATACTGACTATTATGGTTCAATATATATATATATATATATAAAAAATCCCACAACCTTTTCCTAGCTCTCCATTAAGAGCTCAAGATAATGCCCAGAAACCTTATGAGACAAGCAATGCTGTTAATACATTTTAAGCTCTCCCAATGGATTCTTGAATAGATCACACCAGAACTCTCCCTAGAAACCAAAATGAGGCTATCATACTTTGGCCATGTCATGCGAAGGCATGACTCACTTGAAAAGACACTAATGCTTGGAAAGGTAGAGGATAGAGGGTAGAAAAAAAGAGGAAGACCACACATCAGATGGCTAGATTCAATTAGGCAAGTCAAGAGCATGAATCTACAGGACTACAATAAAGAAGTGGAGGATAGTGGGGCTTGGAGGTATCTCATCCACAGGGTCATCATGGCTGAGGACCAACCCAAGGGCAGCTAACAACATTAACAACAGAGCAACAGTGGATCTAGTAAACAGACTGCAATTTATATACAATGCGCCCCCCCCCCCCCCCCGCGGGGGGCCCCTTCTGATCCCTCCCCATAAAGGGAAATCAGTGTATGCTGAAGCCCCATAGGAAGTAATGGGGCTTGTGCCCGTGGCGCGCAGCGTCGCGCATGCGCCACATGCACACACTCCATTTGTTTTTCCTGGGCGCGCGACAGGCTCTTCCAGCATGGCTTTCAGGGTGTGCTAAAAGCCGTGTATGGCATGCCTGCGTAAAACATAGGCGCACTGTATTAAAAAATAAACTCACCTCTATTTGAGCTTACCTTTATGTGCTTTGCAAACAATTTCATAACCTTGCCTTCTCCTTTGAAAGCAGTCATTGACCTAGAACAGAAACAATTTCAGAAAAAGGAAATGAACAAGAAAAGAAAAGAAAAAGAGAATAGGTTTTGACCTAATTTGTGCATAAAAAGTATTAACCAATACCTCAAGAATTCTGTGTATTAATCTTTGAGTGGGCAATGGAGTTCTCTTATAGCATCAGTCTTCAACATTAATTCCTGGACCCTATCTTTTATTGCAACCTGTAATGTGAGAACTACTTCAAGGGTTTTTTGTTTTGTTTTTTGAAAAAATTATTGCATAGCTCATTTTCCTTCTTTCTGGACTTTCACATCTGGGGCAAATGTATCAAGAAGCTGCTATATTTGTTGCTAAAGTTCTCAGTTTCTGTTGTCACACACTTTCTTATGGTTCCTAGCACCAGCTGCAGTATTTTATTCCCACTTTCTATCAGGTTTATTTTTAATCCTGCAACATATCAGGCCACACAGTATCTGTATCTTCCCCTTTCTCTCTATTTAGATTTTTAAAAATTAGAGATACAGTGCTACAAGTGTATCAATGCAACAGGACTTTCATAATATAGCACTGCAACTCAAAGAGAAAAAGAAAAGAAAAATTGCCATTCAAACTATAGGAGCAAGTCAGAAAACTATAGTCCCTGTTTTTTTTTTAAAACAAACATTGGAATTGTTGTAGTGCAGATATAAGAAACTGCTACAAATCCTAAAGAAGGGAATGAATGGATGTGAAGGAGATAACATCCAGCAAACCCCAGCAAGACCTAATAGAAGAGGAAAATTGATAAGGTACAGCTCACGCAAGGGTACAAAAATCTCCAGCTGTTGATCCCACTCTGCCACCCAACAACTGTGCTCCTTTATGTCCTTCCCTCTCCTTTTTAAACAAAATCACACTCTCCCTAACTGACCAACCCCACAGTAAAGAAAGGCAACATTAGTGGTTCAAAACAAGTCAGGCGGGGCTAATGACAACTTCAGTGGACCTTTGGTATCTGCTGGGGTTTGGTTCCAGGACTCCCTGTGGATAACCAAAATCTGTGGATGCAAGTTCCATTAATTACAGTGGTATAGCAAAATGGCCTCCCTTACATAAAATGACAAAATCAAGGTTTGCTATTTGGAATTTATATATTTTAAAAAATATTTTCAAGATGAATTCAAGGATGACTGTAATTTGTTTTTATATGCAATCTAGGACTTCTTTTTAAAACTTCATTTTAAAAAAGCAAAGATTATTTTATATTTGAAATATGCAGGCTAAAGTAGGATTGGTAACCCTGA
>NC_056524.1:43859767-43860388 GCF_019175285.1 Sceloporus undulatus
AAAATTTTGGATTATGACTCCAATATCCAATGTTATCTTCGAATGATGGGAGCTGCAGCCTAACAAATCTGGAGGGCACCAGATTATAAAAGGCCAAGCTATATCAGAGTTTTGGGCTACCACTCTATAAATGCTGCAGTCAATGTTGCTGTGGAGAACAGAGCTAGGTAACAAGGCTGTAGTTGTCAAAATACTCCAGACCAAAGTGTGGAAAAAGAGTCTGGCCACTTACATTTGTGACTCTGAAAGCTCACAAACACTGGCTTAGTTTGGCCTTTGATTTGGGAGGAAACCCTAGAAAGAGTGCTAGGTTCTATTCCTTCAGCAGATGACATACCTGATGAGTTCCAGACAGCGAAGAGCAGAGCTGCAGATTATCAGCATCACCACTGACTTCTTCTCTGTATGGTTTTTACGAAGCTTTGCCCATTTGGGACAGACTGCAGGGAGAAACAGAACATGCATTCAGAGCAGATATTTAACATGTGTCTGATTGCCTAACAACAGGGTGAAGATCAATGCAAAGAAGCACAGCTTATGTCTATTGACTGCTACAGATTTAAGTTCCCTATTATTATTATTATTATTATTATTATTATTATTATTATTATTATTATTATT
>NC_056524.1:43860398-44051677 GCF_019175285.1 Sceloporus undulatus
CCTCTGTATCTATGGATCCAACCATCCATGGCTTGAAAATGTTTTGTTTTTTAATTCCCCGAAGCAAACCTTGATTTTGCCATTTTCTATAAGGGACACTATTTTCTATGCTATTGTATTTAATGGGACTTGAGCACACAGGCCTTTTGGTATCCACAGGGGGTCTGCAACTAAACCCCAGCAAATACCAAGGGTGCACTGTATTATTGTATTGTACACTGTATTATTGTTATTTTGGTAAAATCAGTGTTGAAGATAAAGTGCCTGGCCACTCAGTCTTTTTTGTCTTTATTTATTTAATTTATATCCCACCTTTCTGGGCTGTTCTAGCTGGAAATGGGTTGCACTAGCTAGAGAAAGGCAGTAATGTATCACAGCAATTTGACAGACTGGATGGCTACTCTCTTCTGGCTTTAAGATTTTAGAAATACTGAAAAGGGGAGGTTTTTTTGAGGAGGGGTTTGCTCTGCACCTAAGACAAATACTACTCCCTGTAAATAGATGGATGAGCAGCCAACTTAACACCTAATGTCATTTCTGCATTGTGTTATGTTACAAACTGGAGCTAAAATGGATTTGTGCCATTGTTACCATTTGATATAACTAAGGGTGAATCTACACAGTAGAAATATTGCAGTTTGACACCATTCTGTATCTCTATCCTATGGAATCCTGGGATTTGTAGTTTTAGCTTTTTCTGCCAAAGAGTGCTAGTGGCAGTTAAAGTGGTGTAAAGTTGCATTATTTCTACAGTGTAGATGCACCCAGAGGCCCTTCAACACTGAAAAGGTACAAGATATTTTTAATGGGGCACAAAAGTCAAGATCAAGAAAACAAATAGGCAATTGCCTTGAATCCCATTGTGGGAGAAAGGCGGAATAAACCTTCTTCCCCTCCGAGCAAGGGCCATCACTTCTTTAACCAGTTTCAAAACGGAGTTGAGGACCATCCTGTTCAGAAAAGCGTTCCCAGGCATTGCGTGATTGTCATTTGCTATTTCATGTTCTTTTTGTTGCCTGTTTTATTGAACTATTTCCTGTATTGCTATGTATTTTATATGTATTATCCTATTATTTCTTAGATTGTATGCCATAGGCAGGCTTACTCTTATATATTTATTGTTTTATGTACAGCGCTGTGCAAATCTACAGTGCTATATAAATAATAATAATAATCCTGGAAATAAATCAAATCAAATCAAGAAATAAATAAATAAATACAGTCCACTCATGCCATCTCTGGACTTGAGCTAACACATTCAGCAAGTCTGGGGGGACAAAATGGCGAGCAAGGGAGTGTGCTGACATTATAATCAATGGGACTTGAGGTCCCACATTTTTTTGCATACGCGGGGTGGGTAGGTCCAGAACAGATCCCCCACATATACAAAGGAACCACTGTAAATTGCTGGTTCTATAAATACTCTCACTCCTGAGTCAATACTGTACTTGGTTGAAGCACTTTTTGCATATTAACAGCTATGAATCTTCTTACAGGCACACCACTGTGTTTATGTGTGAATCTGGTTTAGGGGAGACTGTGAAGGCTTGTCAGGACACTTCCAGGGCTGAAAAAGAGGGATTTTGGAATCACACATGACCTATGGACTGCACTGTCCCTACCTGTTATTCTTAAACGTGAGAGAATATTGCTACAGTGAAACTGCAAAATAAACATCATCCAACCACAGTAAAGGTACACAAAGGCCTGAGGGTCAAATAAGGAACACTTGGATTTAGAATAGTTATAAAAAAGTTGCTTTTGTTTCAAACATTTCTAAGAAGGAGTAAACATTAGAATTATACCCACAATATAATGCTTTTTAGTCAAAGCAGCTACTCACTTTCTTTCAGGTAGGAAGCAAAACTGTGGGTGAGGTCATTGGCAGGGAGGAAACAGGCATCTGAAAACCACAAGAGACAACTATTGTTGCTTGGTGTTATAGCTAAGACGTTAGATTAAATATTCCAGGAAAACCTGCGTGCCAGGAGCCAAGCAAAGTGTTTTGGGGGAAGACAGAGTTTCACAAGCACTCGTGGCTAATAACAAGAAGCTTTAACGTGGATTAACTAAATGATGAGAACAACTTTCCTGTTAAGATTTCTTCCAAAATTATCTCACCACCATTATCCTTATATGAAATTTTACTGGCTATATAGGCTATGAGGTGCTTGCAGGTTTCTTTTTCAAGGCCTGAATCATTAAACAATACCACAAACAACCTGACAGTTCAGAACAACACAGTCTAGATATATGTGTCTCTAATAGCTAGTGCCTTACAATACAAGACACTAAACAGTACTGCTTTACAGATATATTATTATTACATTTAGGTAGAAATGATAAAACATTACTTATTCTATTGCTTTCAATGTACTGTATTTAGTTACAGCTTCAGCTGCACATGCCAGGCACTTTCCATTAAAAAAGGATAATTTTTTTTAAACAACCTCAGAATATACATAAGGTTATGGGGTGGTCCTGCAGAGGTTATTCAGTTAAAGCTCTCTTCAGCCTCACCCAGCCCTACAAATGCTGATGTGAGCTGTAGTTCAACAGTATGCGTATTGTGTAAATTTGACCTTTCAATCACAAGTCTAGGACACCAGTAAATGCCCTAACAAATGTCCACACACAAAAGAAAAATTGTTTTTCAATGTTTGTACATTTTGTACAAAAGCCAGTGTGTGTAATAGTTTGTGATGAACTAGAGAGCCAGTGTGGTGTAGTGGTTTGAGAATTGGACTATAATTCTGGAGAAAATGGTTCAAATCCCCACTCGGCCATGTTAACCAACTATGGCAGTTTACAGACCACCCAAAAAGGGCAGTTTGCTGCCGCCTCCATTTCCACTGCTGGGAAGCCTCAGTCTCCAAATGGGGAGGCTTCCTGGTGGTGGAAAAAGAAGCCGCAGAAGGTGGCATCTTTTTGCATTGTGCTTGCAATGCACGAGTGCGCAAATGGCGCACTTGTGATGTCGCAAGCGCAGGGGGACGTGCGGACGCTAAGCGTCCAGCATGTAAAAATGGCAGCGCCCATGTGTAAGGGGCGCCATCTTTTTTACGCCCCCATCACGTGCTAGAGGTGAGGCCAGTATGGACGCTAGGTCCTCGGACAACCCCTAGCACGTGACGGGGGCGTATTAAAGGCCCATCTAGAATGGGCCTATGTGATCTTGGCCAACTCACATACTCTCAGCCCCACAGGAAGGCAATGACAAACCCTCTTTGAACAAATCTTGCCAAGAATTCCCTGTGATAGGTTTGCTTTACGTTTGCCATAAGTTGGAAAAGACTTGAAGGCACAGAACAATGACAGGATTCTGGGAGACCAGGGTTTAAATTGTCCTGTGGTCATGGGAATCCACTATATGACCCTAGGCAAATTACTCTTTCTGCCAAAGAAGAATGCAATGGCAAACCTCCTCAGAAGAAATCTTGTCAAGAACATGATAAGGTCTCCCTAAGCTGGAGCTGACTTCAAAGCACATGACAACAAAACTTTTATCTGTGTGAAATTTTGTGTGAGGCAGATTGTTCAACTACATGCTAGAGACCCTGATGGAAATTCACATGGCAAGCTAAGCACTAGTGTAAGGTGCTTAGAATTAAAATTGCCAGGTAATAAAATTGCCAGGGAGGTCACTCCAATTTACATAATTATGGGAATTATAAGTGTATTTGGAGAGACTTGTGTGTGATTATACAGACATATGTATATATCACCCATTTTATATTCAAAGATTCAGGGCAGGGTATAGACTAGCCCTTTTCAACATTTTTTTTACCCTGGAGGGACCCTTGAATTAATTTTCAGGTCTCAAGGAACCCCTGCTTAAAAATATTATACCTACAGCTCGAAAAATATTTGATCATGATCTCTAATGGAACTCCTAAAAACCTCTTGTGGAAGCTTCCAAGGAACCGATCCCTGGATGAGCAACCCTAGTACAGAATTTAAAAAAAAAAACGCACAAGGAAAACAATGTAAAACAACAATTTAAATAGTTTAAAACAGTTTAAAACATAACATGCACTGAAACATACATCAATAATGAGTCATGTTGGAGTCACTGGGTCAGAAAGCTGACCCAGTTTTATCTTAGTGCTGACATGAGACCAATGTCAGAACCATCAATCTTCTAAGGGGAGGGCATTCTATGGACAGAGGACACTCTCCCTCACCTCAACATAGTATATTGCTTCCACCAGCAGGATATAGAGGAAGATCTCATTTACAAAAGATTTTTGAAAAGTAATATTTTTGCACTATAACTCTCAACACCCCACAGCCAACATAGCTAATGGCCATACTGGCTTAAGGATTCTGGGAGGTGTAGTCTCCAAAAATAACTTTTCTCAGCTCATGAAAATAACAAAGCAGCCAGGTAAGTGCACTACTGAAGTACTTGTGTGTGTGGCACAAGCATCTTTGAGCTGGAATATTTGAGCTTGTTTCTTTCTGTCAAAAGAAAGGAAACATGTACAAATAATATGTTTTTTTCTTCTTTTCTTTACAAATTAATATCCCTTTCCCCCAATTCTCCCAAACTCTTTCTGCAGATACATCCTTTATTACCTGGCAATTTTAATTCTTCTAGTTCAATCACTGAACGTTTAGCTCCAAAGTGTTCATTGAGCAGTTTTTGTATGTCTGCAGGGACTCCTGGTTTTGGAGATGACTTTGCAAGAATATCAGATATTTTCTTCTAAAGAAGAAAAGAAGAGGTACATTCAACACAGTGGTTAGTCTTTAATGATCTTGCTAAGAAATCCACACTGCTTTTCTGTTTGTTTCAAGCTCGATAATAGAAGGTCTTCAAATAATTTATACTGGGCAATTTTTCTGTAACATAAATGGATTAATACAGTGGTTCCGCACCTGAAAGGACTAACAGATGTTGTGATCCACAACCCACAGAATTCCTTGCCTTTCTTCACACCTGCTGGGAGCTAATCGTCAACAACATTTGGGGATCCAAGTTGGGTACCCCTGAATTAAGAAGATGAGATTCGCTCTAGACAAAAATTGGGCTACATATAGCTTTCCAAGTATTTTTGAACTACAGCTCCCAGATGTTCACCATGGTGCCATGCAAGTGTGGTACACTCAGCCCTCTATATCCACAGATTCTTTATCCCCAGCTTGAAAATATTTAAGAAATATATAAATTCAATAGGAAACCTTGATTTTGCCATTTTATATAAGGGACATTTTACTATGCCATTGTAAATTGAGCAACCATGGATTTTGGTATCCATGGTGGGTTCTGGAACCAAACCCAGGGGATAACAAAGGTCCACTGTATATATAACCTCCATCATTCCCAGCCAACATGGTGGGAGTTATCAACACATCTAAAGAGTGCCAAGTTGGAAAATGATGTTCAGTGCAATTACTCTAGACAAACATATCCTTGTTTCAGTTGAAGCAAAAAGGGACAGCTGAACAGATTGAGAAGGACCTTAAAATTTATAGCAGAATCCATACTTGCATTTTTGATTTATTTTTTTGGTTGTAAAAAAAGAGCCTGACAGTTTGTCCTTTAAGTATGGTAATTGTCTACTGGGTAATTTTCAGAGTGATGTTTTTATGCACTCAGCATAGTCTACCTAGATAAGAATCTAACAAAGATCAATGGGACCCACTGCATTTAAAACCTGGTGGGGGATGCGGTGGGAGGGGAGTGGAAAAGAATGACTGCTATTTCATAGGGCATTACATCATTCTGAGTCACTCAATTCCTTCAGGAAAATAATGGTCCTCTTGAGAGTGATGCTGATATTAACAAGAAATTCCATAAAGTAAGAACAAGGACACCTGAACATATTCCCTTCTTTCAAAGGAAGCTGTGGGGGGAAATGTTCTTCACACAGGAAGTTTTATTATTTTGCTTCTAATTCATTCCAGATGATAAAAAGCAAATGACTTTAAACACACACACACACACACACACACACACAGGCAGAGGGAGAGGGGGAATGGGGATGGTGGAAAAAAGAGACATTTGTTGGGGCACTATAAATTACCAAGATATGCATACAACACTGATTTTCTCACAGCTTGTTCATGTGCTATATCCCTGTGAAAATCCAGAACAAGAAATATTGCTATAGAAAGAAGTAAAAATGAAAACAGGTGCCAGTCTCTGCTTAAAGCCAATGAGATTCACCTGGAAAATTTCTAACATGCATTTACTGTCTGCAGGAAGACCATTTGCAGATATATGTGTACACCTGGGCATATAATAAAGGTGCCCACTGTTTGTTTGGAGAGACATAATGAGAGTCTTGCTGAATTAGACCAAAGGCTAGTCTTTCATGCAGTGTCTTTGGCAACTACCATAGGTTTCTATGGAAAATAATAAAATTCACAGCAGGACTTCAAACTAATAGCCCTTCTGCAATTGGTCATCAGCACCTGATACTCAGAAGCATGAAACATGTCTTTTTTAGGAGTTTTCTTTTTCTTTTTTCAAGTAATTAAATAGGTGAAGTATTGAGTCAAACATAACATTACCTGTAACTCGTTACTTTTAGGACCAGGATATTCCTAATGTGGTTATTTTTATACAGTAATGTAATGACTAATAACATTACTTTGCGAGTGGGAATATAATTATTCATTACATATTTATTCCTAAACATTGCTTTTTGAAAACTTACTTTCTGGAGCTATTGATGGGTTTTGAAATTTAAATAACATTCCCCCCCTTTGGTCCCTTTGCACTGGCAGACAAAGACCCTTTTAGTTAGTCAACCATTTTCTTAATTGGGAGATGGATATTATAATGTATCCCATTTTGGGAGAAAGGTATAATATAAATCCAATAAATAAATAAATAAATAAATAAATTGGGGTGTCCTGCACTTTTATTGATTTTTAAAAATGTTTTAAATTGTTTTTATTAACTTTGTGCTTTCAGTAGAATTATTATTTTTTAGCATTTGTATATTAAGATTTTAGTTGTATTTTGTTTTAATTTGTAGTAAGCCACCTTAGGACCTATATCAAGAGAAAGCTAGGATATAAATATTTACATATCCATTTTAAAAGAACTAAAAGGTAACACAGCACTGTTAAAGCAATGAAAGTATAATTTATCATTCTCTGGAGAGCTATTTAACAGTATTATTTAATAATACTTCACCATTGGTCAGTTATGATAAGGAAAAGGTGGCACATTTAATTTGACACTCTGGTTTGCTGGTGTATTAAATAAAATATTGATTAAAAATGAAAAACAGTTTTGTTGCAATGTCAGTTATTGAATTAGTACCTTTCTTCTTCTCTTTGGCTTTACTTCTGTTTTGTTTTCACTTTTAGACTCTTTCTCTACAGTGAGGAGGGCACATTCAGCAGGCTGAAAGAAAGAAGATTGGATGGAGGAAAAGCTTAGCATTTGAACATAGTTATAGTACCACAAGAGAGCCAGTGTGGTGTAGTGGTTTGAAAGCTGGACTATCAATCTGGAGACATGGCTTGGCCATGGAACCCCACCAGATACCCTTGACAAGCCTCAGAGGAAGGATAAAGCAAACTCTGAACATATCTGGCAAAGAAAAACCTGTGACAGGTTCACCTTAGAGACATCATAAGTTGGAAACAACTTGGAGGCAGACAACCACCAACCACAGAACCACTACAAACACTTCAGAACACAACTTAGATGATGTGGCAATTCAGCCCATGTTTAGCTCCTAAGAGCTGTAGAAAATGAAAGGGTTCTAGACCATGGCCTTTACCTCCTAAAAGTATCATGGATCTGCAGGAAGTAAAAAGCACACTGCAGATGGAGGTAAGCAGTAATTTCTTATAATAAAAACAGAAAACACAAATCAACCAATCATCTATTACTAGATTCATGTAACATAATGAAAAGACAATACCAGTGCTGGGTATGATGTTACCTTTCTGTCAATCACAAGCTATGAAAAATAAGTGAAAATAATAAAACTTGGCATTAATGATATAGTCTCTTGGCTGAACAAGTGTAATGTACTCAAAAAAGTGGTTTTCACCCCACTGCTTGCGAACTACTATTTCCTCAGTGTATAATAATATCCTTGGGCTAATAAAAGTTCCCTGCAAAATCTCCTACAGTTTTTTTAAGGTCTATGTGCCTGAAAGCTAAGACTTATTTTTGCACCCTACCAGTTTGAAGAATTTTCAGCTATAACTTTCACACCTTGTGCCTCATTTGGGACCAACAAGGCTAGAAGTTGTTTACAGTGTAAATGAAATAATTGGAAACATACCCAGTCGGATAGTCCATCTAGTTTAATATCATTTAAGGTGACTGGCTACCATTCTTTAGGGTTTCTGAGAGACTTCTCCAGCTCTATCTGGAAATACCTCCTCATTTTGTCAAATGGCAGGGCTGGACCTAACTTCTCTCTGCTCTTCTCAGTCTTCTTGGTTCTCACACTGTTGAATGCCATTTTCCAAATGTACATTCTTCCCCATGTCACTTTTTACTCCAGAAAAAGAAAGGTCAGAAAGGTGTGTCTGTGTGTCTAGGCAGCTCAACTGGTCCAGCATGCACAAGTATGTGGGCTTTTGCCTCATTGCTGCCAAACAACCCCAGCCATCCATTCAAGTCTGAAACTAGGGGCATGAAAGCATCAAAAAACTGTAGGATCACAGAAATGGAAAGGACTATATGGCTCAGCTAGTCTAGCCTCCTGCCAGTGAAGGAGTCCACGACTAATGCAAGCCTTGAGAAGCAGTCATCTAATCTCTGTTTAAAAGCCTCTAAGGAAGGAGAGTCTACCACCTTTCAAGGTAGGTTACTCCACTATTGAACAATAGTCAGGAAGACCTTCTTAATGTTTTGTTGCTTCAGAGACAGGAAAAGTTAGTTTTGGGACTACAACTCTGAGAGCTGAATTATCAAGTTTCCCGTAGTTGGGACTACTGGATTGAGGGTCTCTTCCTTATTCCCTACAACAGATACCCACCAGCTATCTATGCGGTTACCATGACTGAGAAGGGCTTCAGTATGTGTATCAATATAGGCATACACAGTGGCTTGGCTAGACCACATACTCTGTAGCTTTCTGTCGCCCATTCTTTTTATTATTATTATTATTATTATTATTATTAAAGCATCTAGAAAATTACAAATATTCACATAATCAAAATTCTCACACTAACATAGTACAAATACTATATACAAACAGGGCAGTACATATACAAAGACATAACATTTAACACAACATTTAACACATAACACTCATTTCTCTTTTAAGATTTCTTCAGATCCTCTTAATCACTTCCTGGTTTCCTATACTGTACCTATTCATACGAGGCAAAGTAAGAATTCATAAGGATTCTTCGCAAAAGGTTAGGATTCTCATTAGAAAAGCAACACTAATACCATCAATTTCAGAATAACTAAATTATTCATGTAGTTTACAGTTCACATTCAGTATCCATATCTCTGCAGTGATAGTATTATCATCAATTAGGGAGTAGGGACAGGTAATAAAAATACCATACTAAAGCGAAAGGGGGGGAGGCTGTTTGAAACAATAAATCTGAGTAATATATAAGTGAAGCAATTCTTTTCCTATTAGTTATATCTATAATTCTGTACACATTGCCATTCTTCTTCTGTCTCTTTAAGTCTCCTTTCTTTCATTAGCGCTGTCAAAATGTCCATTTGCATGGCTTCGTTGAGATTACTCAACCATTCTTCCTTTGTTGGGAGGGTGTCACACTTCCAATATTTGGAAGTATAAGATCCTCGCTGTCATAATCATATATAAAATGATGCATCTGCTCGCCTTACTTTTCCCTAAGTCTTTGCTTGAATATTCCGGGATCATGTTTAAGTGATAGAGAAGAGGGTCAAATGGTAAATTGCTCTGAGTGATTTCAATTATTGTTGTGTGTACTGTTTTCCAGAAAAGTGTTGCCGTATTACAGTTCCACCACATATGAAGAAATGTGCCATCAGCTTTATGGCATTTTCAACAATCTGAATTCATAGTTTTCTAAATTTGTTTTAACTTATGGGGAGTGATGTTGCCCATTCTTTCAATGCACAGGGAGGTTACCCAAATCTCTTGCCTCTCACAAGTCAACATGCTGACACTGAACAATAGTGGCAACAGAAAACCATGATAGTTGATACAACACCAAGAAAGCTAGGCATTCAGATTCTACACTTTCTAACACAGTGCAGAAACATCAGTTTTTAATTATATATTAAATCATAGTGCTTGGTAGCCATAAGAATATATCAACTAACCCTCTTTCTTTTCTTTGAAGAAACTAGCTTTGGCTTTGTGGACTGTTGAGTCGCTCTGCTTGTGTCAGCACCATCTTTCAAAGATTCACCACCTGAAAGATCTAAGGACAAAAGCATATCTCAAAAGTCTATCCACTGTTTTTCCTGCAGCTCAGATAGCCTTGGGGCAAGAATTTCTTCCAACAGAGAATGTGAGTGGGTAGAGTGCCTATGAGCTCAAAGTAAAAGAGGCTCCCTCTTTAAAGAGCACCCAAGGTATGCAAAAGTATACAATTTCTAGGGGGTAGGGGATGTATCTGTGTTTGTTTGTTGCAGCAAAACTGACAAGAATCTTGTGATACCTTGAAGACTACCATATTTTATTTGACACTATCTTTTGTAGACTGAAGCTAGTATCATCAGTTCACAAATGCTTATGCACCAAAACAGTAGGTAGTCTTTAAGAATCATAAACATTCCATACAGGTTAGGAAATGGGGATTTTTTTTTTAAAGCAACCCAAAATGGCCTGTGAGGAAGAAATGGGAGCAGAGGTATCTTGTACTGTACAAGGATATATGCCTTGTTGCAGGAAGGTCTAGCCTGCATGTTACAATAATGGAAAGAAAAGTTCAAATACACCATAAAGGAAATAGTTAATTGTAACACGTAGTTAATATTCTATATAGCAAATCATACAGGGGTACAAAATTTGCATACAATCCAGAATTTACTATGTGCTGGAATAGATTTGCACTGCTCTATCCACGTGCTGAGTCAACTGCTTCCCAAGATACCCACTGCATACTGTAGTCTAGAGACTTTATACAGTCTGTAGCTCGCAAAAAAAAAAAAAAAAAAAAAAAAAACTGACAGCTAACTTTAACATTTCTGTATTAAACCTGACTAGGCATGTCCAGAAAGGGGAGAGGGAGGGGTATCTGACACACAGTCATAAATAGCCCTGTCTCCTGTATCTCCTTGTATATTGCTTGTTATAGAACTCTATAAGTAGACAAATAGCTTCCAAGAGGGAACTTTGCAAACAATGCACCACCTGTTCACTGCCCATCTTTGCTTTGGAGTGGACTGCAACATGCTCCTTCAGTTTGGAATGACACAATTATATACAGTAAATCTTAGGAAGAAACCCCTTAGCAGCACATCATAATATCTGTAGTGCAAACACTCATCAGTTCAGATGCATCTTTACAAATCCAGTCTCTTTCTCTGGAAGAAATACCTACTGGAAACCTCTGTTTTGAGACTGGTGAGTGATTGAATTGCCAGGACCTAGAAAGTACCTGAAGTTTTCTAACTACTTTATAGAGCTTTCCTGCTTGGAGGCTTACAATCTAATTGACAAGACATGAAAGGAAGAAGATGGAAGAGAAAAAGAAGCAAAGCTGGGCATCAATATTTGAAATGACAAAATTGTTTGTATGACAACTAGTTGGAATGGAGAAGGGGTGGTGATGTGAGGAGCCAAACAGCAGTAGATATTCACAGCTAAACTATGTGGTACATTAAATAGACAGCTTGCAACTGGATCTACTCTGTGTCATGTATAAGTAAACACACTGGCTTCTGAATCAGGAAAAGAGATTCCACCTCACCATTAGGAGGAACGTCCTGACAGTAAGAGCTGTTCAACAGGGGAACACACTCCCTCAGAGAGTGATGGAGGTCTTTAAACAGAGGCTGGATGGTCACCTGCCAGGGATGCTTTGATTGAGATTTCCTGCATGGTAGGGGGTTGTACTTGTGCTCTCTTCCAACTCTTATGATTCTATGAATCAAGACATCTCTGGATGCTTAGGTGAAGGATGAACCTTCCTTCTAGTGACTCATGTTCCTAGCCACAAATGCCTTTTGTGTAAAACCTACATCCTTTCATCCAAAAATACCTTTATTAAACAAAAAATCCCCAAGTGCAAAAAAACAAAAAAGCACACTAACCTCTTATATCCTCCAATCATTCATCACCATAACCTTTTATAACATGCAATCACTCATTGTAGCGAAAACATTTCCCCTTGTTGTGTGTAGATGTAGATTTACATCACTACTTCAAACCTACATGGCTGCACTAATTAAAGCACTAGCATTTGAAGACAAACTTTATTTGAATAACCACATAGCTGACTTTAGATGCATGCAAACAGACTACGACTCTAGAGATCAGGGTTTGATTCCCTGCATGGTCATGGAAACCCACTGGGAGAACCTTGGGCAAGTCAAATGCTCTCTGCCTCAGAGGATGATAGTGACAAACCTCCTATGAACACATCTTGCCAAGAAAATCCCATGCTATTTTTTCCTTAGAGTCACCTTAAGTCAGAAATAACTTGAAGGCACACAACAACAAGTATTGGTGTTGTTATTGTTATGAGCGTTCAAGTTGTCTCTGACATGTGATGAACATAAAGTTGTCTGCACAAAATTTATTCTAAAGAGATCTATCATTGCCTTCTTCTAAGCCTGAAAGAGTGTGATTTGCCAAAGGCCATCCAGTGGGTTTCAATGGCCTAATGCAGATTCAAGTCATGGTTTCCTGGAGTCCTAGTTTAATGCACAAGCCATTACACTACTCTAGTTTTGGGGCAGTACAGATGGGCAGCTGGAAGTCACCCCTTCCAGCCTTGGGTTGGTGTCGCAGCAGCTGCATGCTGCAGCACTGTCCTGCTCCCTAAAAGAAGCTGCTATGAGCAGCTTCCTGGAAGGGGCATCACAGGGGCGCTTGCGTGCCATGATGACACCCCTTCCAACCAGTGCCATTTGGGCACTATGCGCCATGGACACCATCATGGCACGTGCCGTGTTGATGAGCGCACACCATAATGGTGGCGGGGCAGCATGGTAAGGGTTTCCAGCATGTGAATACTGAACCCTAGTCTGCGTCCAGGCCAGCATAAAGTCTGTCGAGCCCCTTTGATACCTTTATTAGGACTAAATAAAATGCCACAATATAGTGAACAAATGTTCAACTTCTTCCAGACTTTTCTGTGGGTTCATTGTTAAGCAAAACAGGAACTGGGAAAGAGAAAAGGCATTAAAGATATACAGTACTGCTTTAAATGCTTTGGGTAGGTGATGGTTGCAGACCATCTTTAGAGTTGCAGTCCAACACTGAAACCACTAGATTATTACCCTATTGCAATTTCTAGCTAACACGCTACCATTAATACGTTCAAGCATATATATTTTTCTCAGCTTAAAAATTGTTCGAGAACTTAAAAACTTTGAGTCTTCCAAAGACCCATATCCAGAGCTTAGAAAGGTTTTAATTTGCATGACACTTCAACAAACTCCCCAGCCAGAGCCTACTGAGGGATTTTGGGGACTGTTGTCAAAGAAATAATTTTCCAACCTTTGCTCATATTGGATACAAAAAAGCAAAACAAATACTACAGCTTAACCATCCTGCAGGGCCTTGCAGACCAAGTATCAGTATAGGTTGAATCTTCCTTATCTGGAATTTCAAAATCCAAAATACTCCAAAATGCCAAGTTTTCTGCATAGGTGACTGAGATAGTGCACCTTTGCTTTCTGATGGTTCAATGTACACAAACTTTGTTTCATGAATAAAATTATTAAAAAATATTGTTTATAAAATTACTTTCAGGCTATGTGTATGAGGTGTATATGAAGCATAAATAAATTTCAGGTTTAGACTTCGATCCCATCTCCATGACATCTCATTATGTATATGTAAATATTTCAAAATCTGAAAAACTCCCAAATCCAAAACACTTCTCGTTCCTTCTCAGAGAAGGGCGACTCAGCCTTTACTACTCATACTTTCTTTCTGAACTATTAATGTAAGTTACTTCTTGTTGTAAAATAGGACAGCTATCTATTTTGCTGATGCACATGCTTACAGTTATAGCATTAGTAGAACCCACAGCACAATCAAACATGCATCTTCTCACTATACTACAAGGGAAAATGCTATGGACATCTCCATTGGGAAGTCTCCCCTTTATTAAGGTTCCAGGCTTAATAAAGCTTGAGGACACAAGAGGCAGTCTGAAAGTGGCCGTTCCCCTTGGGCATATCCTTACTGGAAAAGCTGAACACAAGAGAGAAAGTAACCAGGATGCAGGTATAATAAAGCTAGGTCCGTACTTATCCTTGCTTGTTGCAAGCAGATGTCGGCTGCTTGCATAGTGTCCCATGTCCACTGGAAAGAATGACAAGAGGAGAGGTCAGTTTTTCAGCAAGGTCATTCCCTCTTCAGTGCTTGGAGAGAGAGAAGCACAGAAAGTGGGTTGGGTTATATTTAGAGTTTGGTCTAAATCAGTGCCAGGGTCTCCCTGTCTCTTCTTTACAGTGCTGGCTGTAAAGTACGCTGAATCTAACAGTGTTGTGTTAAAACCTACACAATACAAATGGTGGAAGGAGAGTTCCATCAAGCTGTATGGCTTTTCTGAAATAAGCACTTGGGGTGCTCAGAAGGGAAAGCTTGAACAGAATTTGACTTCTGTAAAAGGACATTTTCATTTGCTGGCCTGGACCTGTCCTTTACGAGAGAAGAAAAAGGAAATCATTGAGAAGGTTGCCTTCTTAAATGTGGTAAGTCTTTTCTACTGTCATATCATTCTAGATAAATAGTTGTGTGGTAATGTGGTAAATTTCCCATCAGTGTGAGATATTTCATGTAAATTGGACTTTAGTGTGATATTTTCTTAGGTGAACAATATTGGTTCTACTTTGGGTGCAAATGTCAGTTTCTCACTCAGAAATATACAATGTCCCCCTCCCTTCAGCAGTAATGACACAAAAGCTATACAAACAACACAGTTCAAATCCCTGCGTCAGAACTTTTAAGTGGTTGACAATAGAACAATTACACTAGAATCCTTGATAAGGGGAAAGAAAGTCCATCTCAGTGCACAGAGACAGAGCTTTTGTCACTCTGAGTGTATAGACAAACATTCAAGTATACTTTGTCACTGGCAATGCCCCACTATGTAGATTTATGGAAGGTAGCAATGAAAGGCAATGAATTTTAAGGAAACAGTATTAGCAGATGTGAAAGCCTTCATACCCTATCAATGGGCAACATATCTGCAACATAGTTAGAGCTAAAATGCTTTGAAGTTGGGGACATTTCCTGTAAGGTTACTTAAATAAAGAGGCATACTATTATGAAACCAAGCATCAGAGATACGCACAACTATATATAAATGTTATTTGTTAAGTGGTGGCTGGCAGCGTTTATGTCAGTGGTGCGGTGAATCCAGTGTAGGCTTTAGTCCAAACTTAACAGCTATACTAGGTGTGGAAACTATTTTGAAGATAGGGTTCAGCACCTTGGACAGCCAGTTTAAACTGAGACTAGAAACCACCATATTCACTTACTCCACTGACATGGAAGCCACAAATCACCACTTTATCTGTTAATTTCCTGTCTCTCTCTCTCATCTCTCCCTGCCCTCTCCATCTCAATGCAGCTGATGCTTTGTCTGATTATGCCAGTACAGGTTGAGTATCCCTTATCTGGAAACCCAAAATCCAAAATATTCCAAAATCCAAAATTGTCTACATGGGTAGCTGAGATAGTGACACTTTTGCTTTCTGATGGTTCAGTGCACACAAACACTGTTTCAATCACAAAATTATTAAAAATAATTATAAAATTACCTTCAGGCTATGTGTGTAAGGTGTGTATGAAACAAAAATGAAATTAACCTTTATTAATTTTCCATGATATTTGAGAACTGAATGACTTGATCCCCTCAGTTAACTGATAGACTAGAGAGTAAATCAACACTTATTTAAATCCGATTAGTTCAATTCAATGTGTCTGCTCTAGTTGGGACTATAAATTGGATTACAGCTAATGGATTCATTTCCCCCGTTACTCAAAATTTACTAGATAGGTGAACTGTTTGAAGGATGAGCAGGTATAATCCAGTGGCTTACAATGGCTATCCATTTATTTCTGACTGCTTATAAGTAAATTAATCCACATAGCTGAAAACCATGCAGCTGTTCACAACTATAATAAAATAGTAATCCATAGCACAGGAGGACATCAACACTAGACTAGCAGACCACTTATCCATTTATTTTTTAAAACCATGTAGATGCAAGACATTCAAAAAAGTGCTGGACGAGGTTAACTTTCATCTGATTTTTCATGACACATCTAATGCTCTTAAGTGTTACTTAACCCAGATTCGGTATGACTCAGGATCAAAATAAACTTTATATTATAGATCTAAGTAGCTGCTATTTCTCCTCTATGTTTGAAGAATTGAGTAAATTAAGGACTCGGGCATGATTAGTGGTGGTAAAGGATCTTTAAAACCTTTGCTTCTGTTGTGGTGCCATTCTGGACCAGCTCCCCTTACTCCTTGGTGACGTAAACTGTAGGTGCTGAGGCCCAACCCAGATTTGTATACATTTTGGGGCAATTGTTTTACCTGAAAACTGGCCAAAGACACTCAAAATCAACCAAAAATGCTCTCAATCCCCGCCTGGTCCAAATGACAGCTGGAAGTGGCATTATGTCACGTTTGGCACACCAAACCATGATGGTGTGGCTCACTGATGGGGGATGAGGGGTCGTCTCAAGCCTTCCAAAGTTACTCACCTCTGTGTTAAGAGATCACGAGTGTGCTTTAGACAGTAGAAAATAGAATTCTAATTTTGAAAGCAATGTAAGACTGGGGACTGCTTTGTATGAACAACTATAGGCAGTAAACTGTTATATTTAATAAATGTAAATTTAAGAACGACTATCCAAATCCTAGTATACAGTCAATGGTTACATGTCATGGATGTTAGAATTTTACATGTCCACTTTTATTTTGCTTTGTAAAAAGAGTTGCCATTTAATTGTTTCCTGTAATAGTGAAGTTAGTTGGCTGAGCATCCATATATTAGATCCAAAATCAGGCCACTGAAAGGAAAAACAGGGCATTGTCAGCAGACTAAGGTGGGCTTTAAAGCATGCAAAGTAGAAAATGTTTTCTTACAACCCAGAGGGGGTAATCCCCCAACATATTCCCAAACCCCCAAAGGGTAATGTGGACAGAAGTTGATCAGTTGTTTCCAGAAACCACAGAATGCTAAGTGTCACCTAGAAAAGAAAAACAGGAAATGGGATGTTATAGGGAAGCATGAACTCTTTGAGGGCCCTCCAGTTCATATCATGAAACACCAAACAGGTATTTTGAAGACAACTGCTGTTTGCTCTGCCAGTTGTAATCAGGCATACATGGCTATGGTAGATTTGGTTAGAGTAGAGCTGTGTTCTTTCCCAGCTCAAGCTTTAGTGCATGGCTTACTACAGATGTGCGGCAGCAAACAGACAAGGAAAGACAATGAAACAGACAAACTGGGATATGCCTGCATATGTTCAAGACTGAAATAATAATGAAGTCCCAGTGAAATTAAAAAGTGTTATAATGCTGTTTTTTAAAAGATGGAGGCGAGGGATCCCCTCCTTTGTTCGGTACTAAAGAGTCTGTTTCTTATATCACCAGATTCCTACACGAATAGCCTTTCATGTACAAACAGAATGCAATGTGACATGATCTTATAAATATCTATATGAAGCAACCTGTATACAGGTTTATCACAGTGTATGATTTGCATATAGACACCAAACAATATAAAGTTGGTCAGTGTGTGAAATGATCCTATACTGAAGAAAATGGTAACAAAATGGAATTTTACCACATTCAGTACCTGAAATGATGTAAATTAATAATGATGATGATGATGATAATAATAATAATAATAATAATAATAATAATTTATATTCTGCTTAATCTCAGGGAATCCAAGCAGATTACAGCAGTAAAATACGGTACAATTAAAAGAGATAGATTAAAAATTCCAAAATCCCCCACCCTTCCCCCTTACATAAATACATAATCAAGTCCTAAAAAGAGATTAAACTGAAAAAAGAGTTAAAACATTAATATACAATACACTAAAATGAGATAAAAATTTCAAGCGGAGTCTGGGTAGGGTACATAAAGATAAGAGATGAAAGGGGAAAGGGGAAAGGGGAGGGGGAGAGGCAGGTCAGCAAGGGAGCTCTAGTCTGGAAAGGCCTGCCGGAAAAGATCCGTCTTAATAGCCTTCTTGAAGGTATCCAAGGTGGTAATCTGCTCCAGGAATAAACTTGCCATGTTTTTTCATTGATGACTGATGTGTAAAACTCCAGATCACATAGAACAGAGGCTGTCAAATTTGTACTTCAGGTATTTTGGACTTCAGTTCCCAGAAACCCCAGCCAGCTTGGCCAATGGTCCAGGATTCTATGGGCTGAAGTCCAAAATATCTGGACCAAAACTGAGAACTTGTGTCTCTAAGGCTGCAATCCTAAGCACTAATAATTGGCTGCTTGCTGACAGTACAAATTGTGAAGGATAGCACCAGAACTGGAAGCTGGTGTGGCTTGCAGCACTACAGAATTATTTAGCTTTCTTTGAACTAAATGTCCCCACTTTCTGTGCTTCTCACTACTGATCTGTAGACTACATGAAATCATGCCAGGAGCTATAGGTTCCCTAGTAGTGCTACACACCTGAGAACAAGAGCCACTGAAATCAGTGGGGCTTTCTTCTGAGTAAATACGCCAACAATTTCACTCTTAGGGCAGAATCCTGTGCATAGTTTATGCATACAGTGGTACCTCGGGATACGAAATACCCAGGTTACGAAATTTTCGGGATACGAAAAAATCCCATAGGGAATTATTGTTTCGGGTTACGAATGTTTTTTCGGGTTACGAAAAAACTTTTGGTGCTTTTTTCGGCTTTTTCGCACGGAATCGCGGCTTTTCCCCATTAGCGCCTATGGCAATTCGGCTTACGAAGGCTTTTCGGGTTACGAACGGTGCCACGGAACGAATTAATTTCGTAACCCGAGGCACCACTGTACACGTTTCTTTTTTGGATGGGACACAGGGAAGTATCTTCTTGTCCTTCATGCCCTGTCCAAAACTTTCCCCTCTATTATTTGCCAAGCCCCAGGAGAAAGATGCAGCTGGTCCAGGCTTGCAGGAAGAGAGAAATGAGTGTGTGCTCCCATATGGAGTGTACCATCCTTTTCCTTCCCCTCAACAAAGATCAGTCACCTTTTCCTCTTCTGAAATGCTTCCTCCTCCCTTCTCTATCCCCTGGTAAGGAGCAGCCCTTCAAGGGCTTGCCCTGAGGCTAGGGTTGCCATAAGCCAGGACCTCCAAACCGGGACAAATGTAGGACATGTTTTTTATAAAAATGGAGGACACGTGAAAAATTTGATGTTAATCTAAATGCATGTTTCTAAGGCATGATCAAAATGGAGGACATTTTGGCATTATTCCTAGACAGATGGCAGAAATGGACTTCCCTTTCTGGCCATATTTATATATTTAATAATAAAAATAATGAAAAAATAAATAAAAATCAAGACAGGGGTGTATATATATATAATAATAAAAATAATGAAAAATAAATAAAAAACAAGACAGGGGTGTATATATTTAATAATAAAAATAATGAGAAAAAATAAAAAAGCAATAATAAAAATTAATAAAATAAAAAACAAGAAATAATTAAAATTAATGAAATAAAATATAAAACAAGCAATAATAAAAATTAATGAAATAAAAAATAAGTATTTTATATTTTTAAAAATTAATTAAAAAAAAAAAAAAACCCAAAGACAACCCTAATGGCCACTGACTCACCTTTCCTTCTGCTCCCCTCCTCCTCCTCCTCCTCCTCTTTAGGCTCACGCACGCACGCAGGGAAGTGGAGCAGGCACGCATGCTGCTGCTGGCCCCTGCTGAGGGCCAGGCGGCGCGTGCAGAGGAGCCCGTCCCCTTTGGCCAGCTGGCCAATGGCGGGCTGGCAACAAAGCAGGGGACAAGCTCCTGCTTTAGAGCCCCGTGCACGCGCAGGAAAGCCCTGGCCCTGGCGCGGGAGACGCAACGGCGGTGGCGGCAGTGCTGCTGCCGCCAAGGAGAAGGAGGAAGGCAGAGCCGGAGGAGGAGGTGGGTTGCCACTGCCCACCAGTCCAGGAAGGGAAGGAGGAGGTGGGTTGGCACCGCGGCCAGCTGCATTAGTGGCAGTGGCAATGGCCGCAGGAACGGGCCCCGGACCGGGACAAATGCATGGGTGGGGGCCAAACCGGGCCGTGACCGGGAGGGGGTTCCAAAAGCAGGATATTCCCAGCGGCAACCGGGATATGGCATCCCTACCTGAGGCCCAGTTTTAGGGAAAGTGTAGGATATAAATAAATGTAATAATTAATAATAATAATCAGCTAATATGGCACAGTGGAGGACATGGAACTGTATGGGTGGGTCATTACACTATGGCTGCTTGGTGTATCACCTTGGCCTTCATGTAATAAGGAGAATGGTTACTGTCTCTGCCAGAAAGCTTCCAAAATGAATTGGAGCTCTTAAGCTTGAATGTGACAAGAGTCTGGAATGTGACTCTTTAGTCCTTCCACATGCTAAGTAAAACCTGGGATTTAAATAGAGGAGGGGAAAGGCTTGGAAAAGTAACAGCAGCAATGCCAGAACTTTGCTGAAGTGCCTTTCTAAGAACAGTGTATTTCTGGGTTTCTGCAGCTGCCAGTCAAGGACAACCCAGGCAACAGTGCACTATATTGGAACATTTCATTCAGAGTTCCTTGAAAGGTTATTTTTAAATAGTTCCTGAAATAAAGAGCTTCGCTTGTGCAAGGGAGCCACACATATGGTAAGCCAGATTCCTCATACACAGTCAGGTCATGGATCTGCGTGAATTCCCTATGGACCAACTTGGCATTAAGGAACAACAAGACCAGGCCATGTGGCACAACAAGAAGGCAACAGTCACAATAGGGATGACATGGTGGTCAGAGAGGGGGTAGTGGCCAAGGATGTAGATGGGGAGGCACACCTAGTACAGCCTTGGGGTTGCATTTGGTCCTCTCCCTCAAGGATGTTCTTGTGGTCCTCAACCCTTCTACATTCCTGAACCTCATATCTGTCTGTCTAAACAAAGGGGAAATGGATGAATTGTTTTCCAAACCAGAAGTAAACTTCTGGCTATTTCTGGGTGATTGTTTTCGCATTTTTGACAATCTGTGTTTTCCTTGGAAAGTCCCAGGGTAGAAAACTGGCTGCCAGATCAGCTGCAAGTGTCCACCTCTGATTCTGGATCTCATCTTCTATGTTTAACAGGACCCTCACTCCTTAACTACAAAAGCATTCCCTGGATCCTCAGACTCTTAAATACTTTCTACCTTTAATTACAACTGCAAACATGAGAGGGTGAATACCCCCCACCCCCTAAACATTGTAGATTCATGTGCAACACCAGAACTAAATCTGGAGGACAGGGAAACTTCTTGGAGCTGGTTTTTGCGTGGTAAGAATGGCTGAAGACAGGACTGAAACCCCGGCTTAATCACTGGAACCCACTGGCTGACCCTGGGGAAGTCACACTATTTCAGCCTCAGAGGAAGGGAAAGGCCTCTCTGAATAAATCATGCCAAGAAAACCTGGTGATAAGTTCACCTTAGGGTCGCCATGTCAGAAACAACCTGAACTCACACAACAACAATAAATTCCACACAATCTCACCTGCTCTGCCCCCAGATGTCTATACATAGGCACAAATGTATAATATATGATCCAGCAGATCACAAGGGACCAGGAAGATCACAAACACCTTACAACAGTAATAGTTCAGAACCCTGTTTCCAATTCAAATTTGCCCTTCCTGATTTATCACTGGTTTATCATGGGTGCGAACTCCAGCAGAGAGATGCAACAAAGCCTCTCCTATAATGCTGGCTGGCAACTGCAGAAGAGGCAAAGCTTGATGGAGCTGGCTTTTCAGCACAGCCATCATTAGCCCTACTTTCTTCCTTTGGCTCAGCTGCAACATGCCAGGATTTTGTTTGGAGTAACTTCTGTGTAGCCTCTATTATGCTGCCTTCTGCCCCTCAAAGGCAAGCCAGGCTTTGCATGAAAGAGTCCTCTTTCCCCTAAGCAAAATTAGGAGCGCATCTGTCAAGAGGCAGGAATAAGACTAAGGGTTTGAGCACTGCTGCTGGCTAGGAACACTGTAGCCTACAATTCTACCAAGTTAAAATTCGTAACAAAATCAGTAGCATGGATTTCCATCTCCAAGGTGTGAGCGAAAGTTGAGAAAATGAAGGAAAGAGAAGATGAAAGAAGGAGACTTTAATCCTTTCCAAGCAAACTGCCCTAACTTCCCTTGGAATACAACCAGCAGAGCCACATTTCTAAGTCGCTAGGAAAGGCGCTTGCGCACACACACACCTTCCCTGCTCATGCCCAGTTCCTCTTAGGACTGTTTTCCTATTTACACAGCACCTTTTCTTTTCTTTTTTTCATCTTCTAATGTTACAGCCCAAGCCTCTGCATACTGACTGAGAAATACACCCTACTGCTTTTAGAAAATCTAGTGTCTACTAGGGGTTGGAGGAGGGGACAAAATGGTTGAAGGAAAGAAATGGAATGGAGTAGTTGCCTGGAATACTGATCAGGAACAAGTGTTGTGGCATTCAGCATTATGTCAGACACCATAAAACAGTCAGGTAGAATTACTATTCAAAGCAAAAGGGGGGGGGGTCTTTTTGAAAGAACTCATGCTAACTGGCCTGGTATAATTTTGGTCTCAGTTTCCTAGCAGGTCTTGAGGGGCAGCTTGTCTGTGATGACATCAGACTGTGTTGATGAGTAAATTTCTCAAGGATGCAAACACTGGGAGTGTCATTCAATGAGAACTTAGAGAAGTTTGTGTTCTCATGAGCCCAGGCTGTAATAATAGGCTAAAATAGTTGGGTTGGAACCATTTGCAGCAGTATCTTCTAAAGCATTTTAATGCTCTTGCAAATCTCAAATGTAACCCAATTTTCCTTTGCTATTTAAGCACTCTTATTAAGTAGGCTCTCAATACTCTTTTCTGCTATAAATGTGTATGGTGACGTAGCCACTAAACACTCTATATAAATTCAGTTGCCAGATCTTTTTTCTTTTCTTTTTTAATGCTCACATTTTATCAAAGGCACATTTAATTTCTCCATTTAAATAAGAACTCTTTCAAAATCTCAGAACATTTTAAGAATTACTTAGGGAACTGTTACTGAATTATTTATGATGTCATAACAAGGAATAAACATTCTAGGACTACCAATTTTCAATTTAGGCTTTGTTTGCATTTGCACATTAGGTCACTGCTGAAATAAACACACGATAGCCAACAATGCATCTTGACATCACACATGTAGATAACTTACAACAGTAGTCTCCCCTCATCCTGGTTTTTCCCCCTGGGATCATCCACAGTGTGCAGCAGAACTGGACACTCAATATCAACTGATAATGGGGTTGATTCACTGAAGTATGTTGTGCCTATTTGACTGGCAAGGTCAAACATCCTGAACAACACTGAGAAAAATTCATGAAGTTGCTGTATCTTTCTTCCACAGCTCCACTTTTTTAGAATTTTTCATTCACAAGGAAGTATGAATAGCCAAGTTGTGTTTCAGAATGTCTTCTCAAATTTAGTGAAAAAAACCAACAAGAATTTTACTGTTATGGTTTTGGGACTCAATTCTACTACTATTTACAATAATTGAGAAAAAAACATGTATATATGGTGCTAAGGGGCCTTGCAAAATGCTACTCAATGTTACTAGTTGCTCAGCACCTGCCCCAAACCTGTTCTGCTTATTCCCCATAAGAAAAGGGGGGGGGGGGGGGGGGGCGTGAAAAACAACCAACTTTTCCTCTACTTTTCATTACAGGAAAATCATCATCAAAGACATCAAGATTACCTCACAAGGCTCAATAGTACCCAACTGGATTTCAAATCCTGTTGAAGCTCCGATTTCTTAAACCCTTACCCCTTCAGTTAGAATCTTCCATGTGATCCAAGAAAGTTGTATTTTCATCACAGCTGTCATAAAATATGCTTATTAACTTAGGTTTTGTGTCAAGTACAGATTCACTGTCACCTGAAAATGTTCAGGTATAGTTTTTATTCTAGCTAGCAAAAGCACACAAATTCTATCCCCTTCACCACAATTTTCATCATTCTCACATGCTGAGATATGACTGCCTTTGGTGGAGAACATCCTTTATCTGAGGACGTCTTCCTTGTGATTTAGAACTCAAAGGCCCCTTTCACTACACAATTATGGCACTATGATTCCACTTTGCATGGCATGGTTCACTCCTAGGATTTCCAGTTGAGGGTGGAGTATTTAAAATTCTCAGCCCAAGAGCTCTAGTGTCTCACCAACTGCAAACCCCAGGATTCCACAGAATGTAATCAAGGCAGTTACAGTGGAATCATAATGGTATAACTGTGTAGTATGACCCCCCCCCAGCCAGAAAATTGTTATCTGAAATAGCCTTCCACACATGGGGGCAGTGAAAACAGGATGGGAGGATGGAACTAGCATTCTAGTATCTGTTCTCCCTCCTCATGTGTAGAGACTACACACTTGCATTCTTTCAAGTTGGAAGAAACCACACCCTCCTGCCATGCAGGAATGTACAATCAAAACACCCCTGACAGATGGTCATCCAGCCTCTAGATAAAAACCTCCAAAGTAGGAACTCAAGGTAGGGTAGTCCACTGTTGAACAGCTCTTATTATCAGGAAGATTTCCTAAAGTTTAGGTGGATCTCTTTTCCTGTAGCTTGAATTCATTGCTCAAGGTCCTAGTCTCCACAGCAGCAGAAAACAAGCTTGCACCATCCTCAATATGGCATCCCTTCAAATATTTAAACATGTCTATCATGTCATTTCTTAACCTTCTCTTCCCCAGGTCAAACATACCCAACTCCCTAAGCCGCTCCTCATAGTGCAATAGATCCTCCACACCTTTCACCCTTTTGGTCATTCTCTTCTGGACACACTCTAGCTTATCAATATCCCTCTTGAACTGTAGTGCCCAGAACTCGAAACAGTATTCTGACCAAAGAAGAATAGAGTGACATATTTTTCCTCCTCACTGAAACTGTTTGAAATTGTCTCTTCAGTATTTCATTTTAAAGAAACACTCATACATCATGAACTCCCATTATTATTAATATTTTTATTATTATTATTATTATTATTATTATTATTATTATTATCCTTTATTTATAAATCTTTTTAATTGGACGGTTCCCTGCCCTCAGGCTTACAATCTAAAAAGACACGACACAAAGGGAGTGGTGGTGGGGAAGGGGCCTCTCTAGTAGGATAATACATATAAAATACATAGCAATATAGGAAATGATTTCAATAAAACAGGCAACAAAAGAACATCAAATAGCAAGTGACAATTATGCAATGCCTGTCCATGGGATAACACCCAGTATTTCCCTAAATGGACTGAAATCAACTTTTTAAAAGTCTATAATGTGTATTTGACTATGTTTGGCTTCCTTGTGCAGCTGTATAACAAACCCTGGGAGAACATGGTCATTCCCACCTAAGGATACCAATACGTTTACTCCATTAATCAGGCCATCACTGTTGGTTAGGATCAGGTCCATAATAGCTGATTCCCCTTGTTACCTCTTCCATCTTCTAAATAACAAAATTGTTTGCAAGGCAAGTGAGGAATTTGTTGGACCTTATATTTTTGGCAGAGTATATTTGACTTCCAGCAAATATCAGGATAGTTGAATTTCCCCATAACTACTGATTTCCCCTTTCTGAATGTGTGTTTATCTGTTCCAGGAAGGCATTATTCAATCTAACTTGAAGGTCTGTAGTAGACCTCCACAATGGCATCCCTGTTGTTTCTCCTCTCTCTTAATTGTTATCCAGATGCTCTCAACCTGGCTTCCAGGATTTAAGTAATGGATCTCTTTACAGGTGGAATCATTCCTGATATATAGAGCTGCTAGTTCTCCCTTACTGTTTGATTTATTCCTCTGAAATACATTATAACCATCTATTACTACATTCTAATTATGAGACCCATCCCACCAGGTTTCAGTGGTGCCTATTATACTTGCTGTGTTGAGGTCAAATTCCTCTTATGTTCCCTGCCCTATGCATCTAAGACCATGCATGGGCCATCCCCCTAGCTGCCTATTTAAGGGATTTTTTTCCCTCCCATTGTTGGGTTCTTGCACTATTTGCCTTCTTTTCTGTATAACAGTCAGGTTATTATCGCTTCTTCAGCATATAGACAAGGTTTTTTTTTCAAATAAACAATACATAATTTAAAGCAAAGACAACTGATTTCAAGATGAAAGATACAGCCTGGGAAAAATTAATTTATGTCAAGTATCTATCTAATTGTTTTAATCCCAATTTGACAGTGCTAACAATCTGATACTTTATCATGGGACTTCTGCTAAATAGTACTGTGGAAATAATTACTCGAGGAACTAGGCTGCAAGAGAGAATGCAGTGTGCAATGCCAGATTAGCAAAGCATTGAATTACTGCAGCAGGGCAAGGTGTTATCCAACTTTCTGATTTAGAGGCAGTTTCTGCAGAGGTCTGCAAGCTCCACGTGTTTAGAATATTTCCCCTCCCCAATGCTGCACTTCCAGCTGAGTACTTGGTTCAGATTTCAGAGTAGCTGAAATGATGCATTTAACACCTGCTACTTATGTTCAAGGTTAACACAAGGTTTAAAACACCAGAACAATGTTGATGGAACCCATTGATCTAACAGCCTGAGGCAAGTAACAACCATAGGAAATCTCCCACCTGGAAAGATTGGGAAAGCACTGACCTTTCAAGCTCAGAGAGCCATAAACCATACCCTTTATTTTTTTCCCCTCATTCTTTTCACCATCTCTTGTTTACATAACACAGAGAAGTGAATAGTAGTGATTTCCAAAAAAGGTTTGACCTGAAGTGGCCGCATGGACAATATTGACAATGGTTCTGTGCTCCAACATGTAGAGGAAGTAGAATCAAACTTCATGAAAATATTCCAAAGCAGTAGTCAGTTGCTTAGCTTAGATTGTTAGATTCTCCAAGAGTAGTTACTGAGCATCTTCAAATCATTTCCAACTTACAATGACATTAAGGCAAAACTATCATAGGGGTTTTTTTGGTCAAAATTTGTTTAGAGATGTGTTGCCATTGTCATCCTCTGAAACTGAGAATGTGTGACTTGTTACCTGGCCAATTGGGGATTTGGAATGCTAATTCAACACCCAAATTATTACACCACACTGGCTGTCTTTGCAAAACGTGAAAGGAGCCAAACAGACAAAGAGATATGGAGATGTGCTATTTCTGGCACATTAGAAAGATATGCCTCTATTTCTGACCAGAGTTCAGAAAAGTTACTATGATCCCCTAGCCAGCAAAGTAAACTTTCCTGAGTTCTGCTTTTGATCCCTCTCCATCATGACTAGATTACAGGTCCAAATACTTTTTTTTATTGGGAATGGTAACAGACAGGTGTATCCTTTAAACCAGCGGTTCCCAACCTTTGTTTGGCCGCGACCCCCATTGCGGGCAAAAGTCCCACCCGTGACCTCCCTCATTGGTTGGGAGGCCATGTAGGGGCAGGACTTTGGACCACCTACAAGCCCCAGCGGCCTTTGCGGCCGGAAGTCCCGCCCCTACCTGGCCTCCCAACCAATCAGGGAGGCTACTGGCAAAGAAGGGGTGGGACTTCCAGCCGCAAAGGCCGCTGGGGCTTGTAGGTGGTCCAAAGTCCCGCCCCTACATGGCCTCCCAACCAATGAGGGAGGCACCTTGGAAGGCACCCGCGAGGGAGAAGCAGGGAGGAGGTGGCGGCCCCGGCCCTTTCCCCTTCTCACAGTTGCCTTGGAAGGAACCCGCGGGGAGAAGCGGGGAGGAGGAGGCGGCCCCGGCCCTTTCCTCTTCTCCTCGCAGGTGTCTACAATGGCACCCGCAGGGAGAAGGGAAGAGGATGAGGTGGCCCCGGCCCCTTCTCCTTGCAGTTGCCGGCGCTAACGCCAGCACCCGCGGGGAAAAAGGGAGGTGGGGAGGCAGGGGGAATCCCAACCTGGCAACCCCCAAGAAAGGGTTGAGGGACCCCCAAAGGGGTCACGACCCCCAGGTTGAGAACCCCTTTTTAAACTCTGTCTTGGCAGGCAATTCTTTGAATAAATGGGGTAACTCTCTCCCTCTCATTTCCTCAGAAATCCCTTGCTTCCCTGTGTACTCTGAAGAAAGCTGAGCCCAAATCACAACTAGAAAGAGCCAAACATAGCTTAACCTAGCTCTACATATTAAAGGATAACCTTGATTTTGCAGTTTTATATAAGGGACATCATTTTACTGCACCACTGTATATAATGGCACTTGAGAATCCAGGGATTTTGGTATCCACATGGGGTCCTGGAGCCAAACCCCAGTGGATGCCAAGGGCCCATTGTTCTTCATGAAAAAAGGAATTTAAAATGCTTATTTTGTGAAAAGATGTTTGCAAGTAATGCAGATTTTCAATCACGTACAGTATGTTTAAAAGAACACACCACAGAATGATGCAGAAGTGGGAAGATTACGAGCCTACAAATGCAAACTGACATAGACCAGGAACAGAAAGAATGGTCCATCCCTGATCACAAAATATAACCCATATATGAACTCAATTCTGTTTTAAAATCAACAAGGATTCCCAGGATGACAGTTAAAGTAGAATATGGTGTTAGAACTGTGTAGGGTGTTAAGACTACCTCACATACTGCAGAAACACAATATATTTCCAACGCCTCAGCAAAATGAAGAAGGTCGGGAGTAGATGAAAACATTATATAATAATAATAATAAATTTTATTTATATCCCGCCCTTCCATGGATATGATCAGGGCGGCGTACAAAATATAAAAACAATTACAATACAGTACAACGTTAAAATCCAATAATCAGTTAAAAACATTACTACAAAACAGGAACAGGAAAACAATAAAATAAAAAATCACATGGCAGGGGCAGAAAAAAAAAGTGAAAAATTCAAGATCAATCCAGGGTCAAGAAAGAAAAAAAGGGGAAAAAGGGGCAGGAAAAATAAATGAACAGATTAAGGTGGGAAGGCCAAGCAAAATAAGTATGTTTTTAACTGTTTTTTAAAAACAGCTAATGAGGCGGCGGAGCGAAGCTCTACAGGGAGCTTATTCCAGAGGGGAGGGGCAGCGGTGGTAAAAGCCCTCTGTGAGGTCCGGACATGATTGGACCTAGGGACCTCCAACAGTTTGGTCCCGGAAGTTCTGAGTGTGCGAGGCGGATTATATGGGGAGAGGCGGTCCTCCAAGTACCCTGGGCCCAATTATTCTGTGCTGAATCCAATTTGTTGTGTTGCTTACATGAAAGCAAGGACCTAACTTCCAGAGGTGAATTCTTGTGTCCTCCAGCTCCCCCTCCCCACAAATAATTTATGATAGTTTTGCTTTTAAAGAGGAATGAGGTAGGATGTGGTGATTCCTTTCCCAGACAACCTGCACATAGCAGGTTAGGAGAAACAGATCCAAACCAGCAGCAAACAGGTTTGGGCTGTCAGCTGTGACAAATCAGTTAACCTGTCTGTTATTACATAGCTTATAAAGATCCCTTATAAAGTTACCTTACAAGTAGCGTTTTTACAAGTTTGTTTTGGAGCATAATAAGGCTCCTTGTCATTTATACTAGCCACCTAGAATCATCATAAAACAGGGGTGCAATATTTTAATAAGGTGAAAAATGTCTTCCAGCTAGAGAATAACACACACACACACACCCCAAATCATGGCTTTTATAGGGAAAGAGTGTCCTGTACATATGGAGAGCATAATGATGATTCCCGACATCTCTGCAGAACTTATTAACTCAGTATGGGGACTCTCTGGCCCGTTACAGACGCAGAGCGATGATGTCACATCCGTGCTGCCCCATATAGAGGCGGCGTGGTCGTGACGTCGTCATGGCGGCGGCCGTGTGGAACAGCCGCCGCCATTTTGTGCGAGCGAAGCGCGTACTAGGGTTAGGAAGGGCCGGTGCTTCCGCACCCCCTAACCCTAGTGTGCACTCCACGTGCACAAAATGGTGGTGGCTGTTCTACACGGCCGCCACCATGATGACGTCACGACCGTGCCGCCTCTATACGGGGCAGCACAGATGTGACGTCATCGCTCTGCGCCAGGGCGCTTAGTGCGCCCTTAGTGCGGAGAAGGAAGGAGCTCTATTTTGGAGCTCCTTCCTGGTTTGTGCCACTGGGCGCCGCCTTCACATGGCTGCGCCCAGCGGCGCAAATGAGAAAGGGGCCAAGGACACCCCTTTCCAGGCTGCAGGGAAGCGGACTTTTGACGCTTCCGCGCAGCCCGGAAAGCGGCGGATCGGGGCCTCAGTGGCTGCCGGTCTAGCCACTGAGGCCCCGATACACCGAGGAAAGGGGCGGGTGCAGACCGCCCCAAACGGGCGGTCTGTAACCCTCCTCAGTCTCTATAGATTGAAAAGGGTTTCTATTGTCTTGTCATTACTTTTTTTTTAAAAAAAGGGGGGGGGGGGGTTAGTGTCTTTTTTTCTATAAACAAAAACCACATGACACTGTACAGAAATGTTGCTTTAAAGTGTGTGAATGTACAGAGATTTGCCAAATAAAGCTTGTGGGGGAGATACTGCACGATTTACAGCAACACGCACAAAATATTTCAGCCTTTTAAATGGAGGAACAACCTAAAATCATATCCTGCAATGTGGGAAAGATCATCACCACTGCTATATATGTCTTCCTATGGGATCTTTCTAATAGCTCTGAGGCTTACAACACACTTAAAATAATAGATATGAACTTGTGCCCTTCAAAGAACCTACTTGCAAGAGAGAAGAGAGGGAAACAAAGAAGCAAAAACAAACTCCAGTAATTTAGAAGCAACGTATGCTTATTTTGGTACTGAACACTCATTCCTACCAATCCTTTAGAGGTAGCATTTGACTACAATTTGAGAGAGCCTTGTCTATTCCAGGCTCAGCCAGAAAATCCAGTGGGTGACCTTGGAATCTCTGTCCATACTAAGGGTGGCTATAAAAGGGGAAACTACTTTGTAGGAGAAAGGGGAGAATAAGAAGGGTGACAATATTATCATCTAAAGTAAAACAATGGTTCTCAACCTTTGGTCCCTCTGGGTGTTCTGGACTTCAACTCCCTGAATTTCTTTTTTTTTTTTTTACATTATATTCTTTATTGAATGTTTACTAAAAAAAAAACAACTGAATTTCTAACCACTGGCCATGCTGACAGACAATCCTGGAAATTGAGGTCCAAAGCAGCTAGAGGGCCAAATACTGAGATGCACTGGTCTAAATCAACCAATGTTTCCTCAAACCAAACCCTTCCAGATGTTGACTACAACTCTGTATTATATATATATAGACTGCTGGCTAGGATTACAGGAGTTGTAGTCCAAAACAGGAAAGATGTGGGATGAGGAATGCTGCTAGTAAAAGTGATACCAAAAAATATTTACAGTATATTTAAATATTTAAATATTTATTTAAATATTGACTGCCCTATACCACTGGCTCTCAAGTTTGCATATATTAAAAATTAGTTTAAACCATTTAAAACAATAAACATAATCCAGACTAAAATCAGATTATACAAATTAACATTTAAAACAGTTTAATGTGTATGGACATTTTGGAATAAATCAATTCAGTGCAAAGGCTTTACTAAAAAGCCATATTGTTACTTTGAACCAAAATGATGTGTGCCTTGGAGCCAACACGGCCTCTGATGGGAAGGATTTCAGCCATAGCTGAAAAGTCCCACTCCTATGGCCTCCCAGATTGGACTGACCTCAATTATTGGAAACAGAGGAAGACCCCTCAGTCATCAGGCAGACACATATAGGGAGAGACACTCCTTCAAGTAACACATCCTAAGACAATTAGGGCTTTAAATGGCATCGCCAGCACCCTGAATTCAATCCAGTAGTGTATTGCAGTCACAATTGTAGAATTGGTATGTTGCATTTAAACTGGTCTTGCAAACCCTACAAATAACCAAGCCTTGTAGAAGTTCTGTACCAGAACATCAATAATGCCCTGCACTTTTGTCTGGGAATCAGAAAACAAGGAAACTCTCCTGTCATAATCACAAGCCACATGACATTGCTGATTGTGCAGACTGGATTTAAGGAACAACTGCCAATATACAATTGGCTTAGTTCCTCCTAAGTCAGCTTCTATTCTAGAATAACTAATGAGATAAATGAGATCCTTGATTAGTATGTTTCAGAAAAAAATAATGGTTTCAAATGTTTGCATTATCTGAGCTAAGTGCAGTGAACCTCCATCCACTAAACTGTCTTATTCAGATACTGCAATTTAGAATGTAGAAAAGACTGCAAAGTTAGGCAGAACCTAATGGTTCTGTCCTTACCAGGGGAAGAAATCTCTTACACTGCTATACTGGTAGAGATTAACATGAGACCTTTTCACTGTTTTCTGTTATAAATGGCATTTGTTTCTTTGTTTTGCATGAGAAAAGAAGCTTTTGGGAATAAACCTGGCCAATACTGAGAAATAACTCAGGGGTAGTCAGTTGATATGAAATCAGATAAATGCCATCATGGATGACATTCAAATCTTTGCATCTCATAGAATCATAGAGATGAAGAGACCATAAGGGCCATCAAGTGCAACCTCCTGCCATGCAGGAACACAGAATCAAAGCACCCCTGACAGATGGTTACCTGTTTAAAGACCTCCAAAGAAGGAGACTCCACCATACTCCAAGGAAGTGTGTTCCACTGTCAAACAGCTCTCACTGTCAGGACGTTCTTCCTAAAGTTGAAGTGAAATCTCTTTTCCTGTAGTTTGAATCCATTACTCTGGCTCCTATTCTCTGGAGCAGCAGCAAACAAGCTTGCTCTGTCCTCAGTATGACATCCCTTCAAATATTTAAATAGGGCTATTGTATCACTTCTTAACCTTCTCTTCTTCAGGCTAAACACACTCAGCTCCCTAGGTCTTTCCTCATAGGGCACAGTTTCCAGACCCTTCATTATTTTGGACGCCCTCCTCTGGAAATGTCCTCCTCTGGACATGATCTCACAGGAGGCTATCAGTTGTCAGAACATACAGTGCCTCTACATCAATAAAACATGTCATAAGGATAACAATTACATGGCTATGTTTTTTTCTTCACTGAGAACCTATATTGAGAATGACAACATGCTATCAAGACAATCTCAACTTGGAGCCAAAAGATGCTTTTAACTTGTAATTACATGAAGCAATTATACCCAAGGGGAATAACTCCACCCACTCTTACCAGCAAAATACGTCCATTAAAATGCCATACCTGCATTCCTTTTTTAAAGGACAAATTATCCACGACCTGGAGTATATAGATCAATGTAACATTCTTTTTGTCAGTGGGTCTAAGTACCTAATCTTTTTTTTTACAACATATACCTATAATTTATCATTCCTCTAGCAGTCACAATACACTGAAATTCTCCCCAGTCCATTCATACTGTTAAAATTGCAATGAACAAGCATACTGTTACACGATATGCATGAAATATTAAAGATAAACAAACCAACAAACAAAATATTTACTATTAAATGTGGCACATGGACATTGGCATAGGAAAGGATTGTTTTCATAGTAAACAAATTAGCAACAAACTCTACCCAATCCTCTTTTTCTTAGAATAGTTATATGTATGGATATCAGCTGTGAAAACAGAATCCATGCTGAAAGTGTGTGCAACCTAAATCCTTCCAAGAGACTAGAATAGTTTTAGATTCTGGATACAGTTCTGTTACAGGAAGGCATCTTAGAATTCCAGCTATCTATAAGCAAATACCTATTCAAATTCCTATTATGTATCTTCCTTTCTCCTTTTTCCTCTGACTTATCTTGTACAATAGTTTGCATTCAGCTCAATGACAGACCAAATGTTGTGCAAGATACACACATGCACCCTACATGGCAATATGTAAAGTTTTAATAGCAAGAGCCTGGAGACACTGCCTTGAATGCTAATGTTAGTCCTAACCAGAGTAGAAAAATTGAATCCATATGATTTGTCCATGTAAATTTTACCCACTATTCAACAGTTGATTTCAGTGTTTACTCTAGTTGGGACTAACCAACAAGATTCAGGCCAGTTAACAGTGATACTTCTTAAACTTACTCTGGTAGAGTCAGAGTAAGCAAATTGTGAGCAAATGAAGTATATATTTGCATATGTGATCAATGAAAGACCCTATGCATGTGCATTTTACTATGCATAAACTATCCTCACCACTAAATTGAATAGGGTTGCTTCTAGCCGCGTGCCTGCCTTTGCTCAGTACCACTGTTTCCATTTTTGTTGTTTGCAGAACTGTAAAATATGCACAACACGACAAGCCAGGAACCTTGATTTCTTATGAAGGAACAGTATGCTGGTGCATTCTGCATAATTTCTCTTGCTTGCAGTGGACATGAGTGGGACTTCATTCTGCAATTGGTTTATTCTCTTTTTGCGTAAAGAACAACTCCTCTTCTCTGGTTTGGTCTCTCTCCCAGCAAACCAAAGAACAAACCCCTGGATCCCCCCCCCCCCGGTTTGTTGAGAAGGAACAAACCAGAATAGGGAAGCTACTTGCTGCAAGATGGCAAAATAAACTAAGTTTAGAGTGAAGCTCCCTAGCTTGTTTAGCCATTCTTACTGCAAGCAGGGCAGAATGAACCAGGTGTGCCAATATGCTTCTCATTCATTACAGTCAGGTTTCCTCTGAATTCCTGGCTCATCAGGCCATACAAAACTGCTATGGTTCCATCTGATGGAATCCTGGGACTGAAAGTCTGCTGAGGCATTAGGGAGTTCTGGTTGAAAATTCAAGATACCTGTTTAAATATTTGAAAGGATGTCATGTTGAAGAGGGAGCAAGCTTGTTTTCTGCTGTTCCAGAGAACAGGACCCGGAACAATGGATGCAAGCTACAGGAAAAGAGATTCCACCTGAACATTAGGAGGAACTTCCTGATAGTAAGGGCTGTTCGACAGTGGAATGCACTCCCTCGGAGGGTGATAGAGTCTCCTTCCTTGGAGGTTTTTAAACAGAGGCTGGATGGCCATCTGTCAGGGATGCTTTGATTTGGATTTCCTGCATGGCAGGGGGTTGGACTGGATGGCCCTAGTGGTCTCTTCCAACTCTACGATTCTATGATTCTATACCCCTCCCTGACTTGTAATTCCTAGGATTCCATAGGATGGAACCATAGCAAGTGGATAATAGTGCTATAATTCTGTAGGGTGAACGATGCCTGTTGCTATGACCATGAATGCCAATACAGTACTCATCAGATGGAACCATGGCAGTTTAAGTGGAATAATAGTGCTATAATTGTGTAATGTGAATTGTATCTTCCATACATCTGTGCATGTCCCTTTAAACATGTTTTATAGAATTGTGGAATTTCAGAATCCTAGAGTGCATTATTTTGAAGAGTGCTTCATCCCTTGCCTCAGTTTACACAGATCCAGTTAGGCCTGTACAATATCTTAAAATAAATAGTTCCAGCCATTTCTGTTTTCTCTGATATTTACCCCAATCTTGGCAGAACTATACAGATGTCATGTCTTGGCCCACTTTCTCATTTCCATCTGAGGATGACATTCCTGTTCATTAGAAGGCCTAACTCTGATTATCTTATGCAATTAGATGGGAGCAGAAGACTTCATGGTAGAAGTAAAGAGCGGAGTGAGGGAAGGAGTGATGAGAATCACTGGCAATGTCAAAACTATATTTAGCAAAGGGGAAAAGAGCAATGGAACATCCCACCTTTGAAGACTTATATTTCTGACTTGAGTCTTTCCTGACTAAACAGATTATCCCCTTAAGAGAACAAAACAGGGGAAAGGGATAGAAAACATGGGGTGATGATTAGGAATGGAGACATCATAAGGCTGGCTTGTGAAAGAACCATAATGAATTGCACATAATGTGTATGAGAAGGTCAAGCTGGAAGCCGTCTAGGAGAGCCTGGGAATGAAGGAATTCTGCATAGGCAATTGGCCCGAATGTGCATTTTCCATTATGAGAGAGACTCAATTACTACATGATAATTAAATTTTAAGTAGTACTCTGCTTACAGTGTTTGATTAATGCTTACTCTGTGATAACACTGACAGGATTGAGACTCACCACTGTCTTATTACATGTTGAATGTTACTAAGTATTTTGCTGGAAAATGAACACTTGGAATGACATCAATGCAGGTGACAGATTAAACTTGATGTTACAATTATGAGAATCCAGTTTTCCTTTAAAACATTCTTAGCTACACACATACACATATATGCAAAGCTTTTAAGCTACATCCCACAGACCTTGGTATTTACATGCACAATGGCCCACATTCTAAAAGTAAGAAGCAATTACGACATGCAATTACAAGCCAGTCAAAGACTCCAAGGAGATTGTTATCAGCTAGTAGTTAATTATTATGAAGGGGACATATGGAACTAATTTAGCCTAATTTTCATTTTCAGACAGGCCAGCTCAGCTATAACTATAAAGACTTTGCCTAGGGTAACTGTGTGTAATTATATCACACTCCTACACCAAGCTCTTCAACCTTTGCTCATGTCATGTTGGCTGGTGCAGCTTTAACCATGCATGTGGCATGCTGTTGACTTCAGCAGTTTGACTCCTGTATGAGATAGAGAATTCAATTATTATGGGAACATAAGATTGCTCCATAACAAGACTCTGACATAGGGGGCATTCCCAAGAGAAAAATCACATTACATTAATGATGTTGGCCAAGTTAAGCAAGAGCTTTTGACAGTGCCAGAATTATTTCATGATGATCTTATGTCAGAATCCTGAGAAAGTCAAAAAGGGAGGAAGTAAGAAATGTGTTAGTAGAGGTATCCACCCTATACAATAAAATCCAATTAATTAAACCTACAGCTGTTGTGAATATTAAATACATTGTTTAGGGATCTTTGTTAAAACTCTTAAAAGGCAAGGACATAGATGCTTTTTAATAGTGTTTTTAAATGTTGTTAATACAGTTCTGCTTCTGTTTTAAAAGGATGGGAAACATGGGATTTTCCAAATACTGGTGGACTGCAAGTCCCAGCAATCCTCAATGTTCACTTATGCTGGCTAGGGTTGATAAGAGTTGCATCCTCATAACCTGTGGACAGCTACACTTTTTTCCACCCCAGTTTTAATATGATTAGCTAGACACACCTCTCTCTCAAAAGCAACTTGCTTTCTTTGAAAGCAAACACAATTATTTCCTTTTGGTACATTTCTATTCTACCCTTTTGCCAAACTGCTTAGGTTGGTGTAAATGGCAGACATACTATTTTAGTCCCACAAGAACCCTATGTGGTAGGAAAGGCTGAAAGAAAGTGACTAGTCAAGGCATCTTAGAGGGGTTCACGACAGAGTTATGATCTATACCTCTTCTTTCAGATCCACTTTCAGCACCGCACCAACCACACTACGCTGCTTCTTTGTTGACAAGTAAATGTGTCATATGCTGCAAGAATCTCTTTTTAGAACCAGAAACAATCTATCACATTATGAATCAATCCTTCTATACATGATTTTAATTAGTACACTTAATTCATTCTTTCATCTCTTAGATAATAATATCACAGATCTTCAGCTTGCTCTTGTATAATCAGTTCAGGGGAGGTCACTGAGTTGGCAATAACAAACTAGTTCAGAGCCAGCCCAGAGCAGAGAACAAGAGACTTGCTGACTCTTTGCTACCATAAGAGCCTCTTCAAAGGCTCTTATAGCAAACTATGTTGTTATTAGGAACAGCCATTCTCTCCAGCCTTATATGACACTATATTTACTACAAAATGACCTTAAATACTATTACTATGCCACCAGCCAAAAAACTGTAGAGTGCAAAATCTAAACTTGCATCTGTCCAAGATGAACAAGTAGATTGCCAGTTAAATACTTTTGAAGTTTGTATCAATTTGCCTAACAACAGTCCTCCTGGAATAAGATCTGCCAACTAATTTAAGATTTTTATTGATTACATAGCTCCCTTTTAACAGATTTTTCCATCAATCACCTGGCTCATAAAATACCAAAGAGAGAGCCATGCAGGTTTGTCACCATTAAAAAAATGTACTGTGGCATTTAAAGGAATATCAGATGACCTATAAACATATCTGGGGTAGCCGTGTTGGCCATGGAGAAAAGTACAATAACATCCGAAAAAATGTAAGAATCTCTTCCACCTTAGAACATTTGCTGAAATCCAACTGTGTTGATGACACTTTGACTATAAGCAACAGTCACAAATGCACTCTCCACCTGTCCTTTGGTGAGCATATTTTCTATTTTAGCAACATACCTTTGCCCTTCTCTGAGTCTGGACAAAGACTCGGGAATCTCATAGGACTTTCTTGAGCTCCTGTGATATATCTGTTGAGTCTTAAAACAGTTTAGTCTTTGCCTTCCTCGTGCTAACATTGACAGGGCCTGAGATTCTCAACTACAAGAAAACTGGCATATTTTTCAAAGTGTGTATGTATAATGTAAAAAATTGTATTTTACCATCAAAGCCATTTTGCTAACTACTGTCCCTCCTGGGTACTTATTTACATTCTTGTAAAGATGCAAAAATGGGGAACAATGTGGGAACATGATGGGGCCGATAACTGTTAAATATTGTTAACAATTGGCCTGGGTACGTGATCCTAACACTAGAGTTCAAGTGAAGATAATAGGATGGCTTCTTTAGCCAATTATTTTGTTACATTGGGCATGAAGAGTAATTATACTGTTTAAATGTTTAAAAATTAATCTCTTTTTGCATAATTTCATAATAAAATCTTTGTGACAAAACACAAATGGACTTTGGCAAGCTAGTCAACTGCCCTGATTACTGTGTAAAGAGACCAGGCTTTCCCCCCTTTCTAGATGTGTGGTACTACAATCCCAATTGTTCCAAGGTAACATGGTCAATGGCCTCATGATAGGAATTATAGTCCAAACAAATGAAAAAATTTTCCGGATCACATGTGAATGACTGTATTCTAATGCATTTCTGAGTGCTGGCATCGAAGCAAGAATTCTACTATTTAAGAAAGAAGGAAGGACTGAAACTCAAGATTTTTTTTCAGAATAGGCCTGACCTCATAACATTATTCTCCACAGTTCAACATCAGGATATCATCAAGTTCCTGGAAACATGGGTGAACATGAGACTGAGGTTTTACCATCCATCAGCAGGAAATAAACATTTTTAGAAGCAAATTAATGTGTAAGGAATGCGCTCTGATTGTATCAGTACAACAGAAATCAAGACATTTAAGAACAGAACAGCACTGAATTGTTGCTGCCTATGCTGAACTATGTGATAAGCATCTAGTATTAACACAGAGTGGAAATGTAGCCAATCCAGAGATTCCTTGCAAATCCCTATGCAACTTTCTTTTTATTTCCCAAGTTAAGCAATTTTATTTGTGTGTGGGCAGGGGGAATGAACAAACAAAAGGTTCCTAGGATGACAAAGTTCTGAATCACATGTCAAATTATTTGCATTTTGCAGCAACTGGATGGGGTTGAGGGTAGTGTTGCGAAAACTTACAGAGATGCTTATATCATTGACAGAGAAATGTTTTCCCCAAACAGACAGATATCCAATGTTACTACATCAAACTTAACTTTGCCTCTAGGTCTGTATCAATTAAGATGCTATATTATACTAATAACACAGACTCAAGGCTGCTAACTGGGATGGGTTATAGGCAACATGGAAAATGCATGGCCCTTCAGATGTTGAAGTTCAGTTCCCATCAGCCCTAGTAGTACAGCAAATAGCAAGCAACAATCTAGAAGCCCACATTTCCCCATTCCTGCTATGTCGTATCACTGCACATTCTGAGCATTAGAGCATATATCATGCTAGTGGTTAAGGACCTATACTGGCCATAAATATGTTTGCAGGCACAGGTTGGGGACTTTAAAGATTTTAATGGCTTGGCAGGAGATGCTTCATACTCCCATATGAAACAGCTTGATGATACTTGGGATCTTCTGTTCTAAATACCCACACCTTCTGAATAAGGAAAGCAGGGCTTTATTAATTCACTAGAAGACACACACTACATTTATATTTTGTTTATTATCTGTTAAATATTTATTTGCTATTAAGAGATAATAGAGGAGAGCCAGCATGGCATAGTGTTGGACTATGACTCACTCAGGAGACCAGAGTGTGATTCCCCACTCAGCCATGAAACCCACTGGATTACTTTGGGCAAGTCACATGCTCTCAGCCCCAGGGGAAGGCAATGGCAAACCTCCTCTAAACAAAATTTTCCAAGAAAACCATGATAGGTTCACTTTAGGGTCAACATAAGTTGAAATATGACTTGAAGGTACACAACAGCAACAATATACTTTGCAGTACAGTGGTACCTCGGGATACGAATTACCCAGCTTACGAATTTTTTGGGATACGAAAAAATCCCATAGGGATTTATTGTTTCGGGTTACGAACGTTTTTTCGGGTTACGAAAAAACGCCGGCGCTGTTTAAATGGAGCCGCGGCAGAGCCGCGGCTTTTTTCCCCATCAGCGCCTATGGCAATTCGGGTTACGAAGGTTTTTTGGGTTACGAAATTAGCCGCGGAACGAATTAATTTCGTAACCCGAGGCACCACTGTACTGCTATTTCACAAAACTATTTGCTTTTAAAGGGCACCCTGAAAAACAGAATTATGGAAAAAGTTCTCATGACTGCAAAATCATGAAACCTTGTTATTTCTCTCCCCCCCCGCCCCCAAATCTAGTAATGATCAAAACAAGCCCTGTCAGAAAATGGAATTGGTTGAAAAGTGAACCCAGGGTTGCTGTTTTTCAGCTTGAGAGTGAATGAGAACAGTCCAAACTGAGTGTCCATAGGAAGAATAACTGACACAAGCCTGCTCTTTCCACACTTGCAATTTTTTCACACTTAAAAAAATTACACAGACAAGTTTCATTAATCCAAGGAGGGGGCTGATCTTTCTATAGGCAAATTTTGAGACCATACATGGGCACATGGTCCCAAATTCCCAAGCGAACCTTGTAGGCAAGAAGAACTGATGAAAGAACAGGCCCCTCATCAAATTAATGGAACTTGTCTGTAATGTGCAAGCATCAAAAGAGTGAGGTGCCAAAAAATGGGGGCTTCCTATACTCAAATATATCAGAGTAAAAGGTGAGCCTTTTTATTTTTATTTTGCATAGCTTCTCCTTTTGCACTTTGGAAACATCAATAAGAAATGACATTATCTGTAAACTCTCCTTCCATCCAACTTTCATTATTCATCACAAAGAAATAGCTGGAAAACATATAAAGATGTGTGTCTGTATATTACAGAGAGCTTCAGATTGGCAGTTTGCAGGGAACTGAAACATTCAGGTACATTACTTAGTCACTATAAGATTAAAGTAAGCTTCTTCTCAGAGTAAATAATCAAATGATTGCAATATTAAGACCATGTTGTAACATAACAAACAGGTTGGGTATACAGTGATCCCTCCACATTCGCTGGGGTTAGGGGTGAAGGGCTCCTGTGAATGTGGAAAAACTGCAAATAGAATAACCACTATTCTTTGTACCTAAGAGAACACCTCTCTAGGAATCTTCAAGTACTCCAGTGCAACTCTATGACCAACATCTGCCCAAAGTTGATCACAGAATCATGCTGGAGAACTACAAATGTCTAAAGAAGTGTTTTCTCTAGGAACTTCTAGGTTCTCCAGCACAACTCAGGAGCCCTGGTGTGCAGTGATTAAATGCCTTTACCATACTCACTCACTCACAATACCAGCCAGGGGCTCAGGGTCAACTCAGCCTGGCATCCTTCCGAGATCACTAAAATGAGTACCCAGCTTGCTGGGGGCAATTAGCTTATTATTATTATTATTATTATTATTATTATTATTATTATTATCCTTTATTTATAAATCTTTTTAATTGGACGGTTCCCTGCCCTCAGGCTTACAATCTAAAAAGACACGACACAAAGGGAGTGGTGGTGGGGAAGGGGCCTCTCTAGTAGGATAATACATATAAAATACATAGCAATACAGGAAATGATTCAATAAAACAGACAACAAAAGAACATCAAATAGCAAGTGACAATTATGCAATGCCTGGGAACGCTGCCCTGAACAGGATGGTCTTCAACTCTGTTTTGAAGCTGGTTAAAGAAGTGATGGTCCTTGCTCGCGGGGGAAGAAGGTTCAAGGAGTGAGGGGCAGCGAGTGAAAAGGGGCGAATCTAGGATGGGGCAGAGGAAATCCTGGGCTGGGACAGCAGACCTTGACTACCAGAACGGAGGGCTCTAGTGGGAAGGTGAGGAGAAAGAAGGTCTGATAAGTAAGGAGGGGCCAGTCCATGGAGGGCTTTAAATGTCAACAGCAGGAGCTTATACTGAATGATACAGTTTACACATTGTAAACTGCTTAGGGCAGTGTTTTTCAACCTATGGGTCATGACTCCTTTGAGGAGTCGAACGACTCTTTCATAGAGATTCCTAAGATCATCAGTTGGGGGTCACCACAACATGAGGAACTGCATTAAAGGGTCACAGCATTAGTAAGGTTGAAAACCACTGGCTTAGGGAGTGCTAAAGTTCACTGATAAGTGGTATAGAAATGTACTTGCTATTGCTTGCTAACTCTATGGTCAACCTCTGGTAGTGTTGTACTGGAGGACCTAAAAGTTGCTAGAGAGAACATAATAATCAAAACTGCAAATAATCAAATCCACACAATTCAAATCCACAATTCAGATGTGGAGGGCCAACTGTACATATCTCAATTCTACCTTTCTTTCTAGTAGTATGTGAAGGCAGATCAGCAGATAGCCCCGGGGGGGGGGGGGGGGGAGAGTTACACTAATGGAAATTCCTACCCATAGGATTTTTATTTTATTTTATTTTATTTTATTTTTTATTTTTTGCTACAGATTGAGTAGGAATCAAGGGGAGGGGACTTTGCAGGAGAAAAATCAGAGCCCAGGGGAAAAAAATACTCTCTCTTACCCACAGATTCTCACCTGGCTGAGTGGCCAAGTGTCCTATTTTATAGAAAATACTTCTCTATCTTTCTGGGAGGGCTATTCCAGAAAGAAGAGTTAGAAGGATGGGTTCCTGAAGTGCACACATCAACAACTCCTGCACAGCAGCTGATCAGGCCACCAGACAGTAACCAAATCATAGGCAGTGTTCCCGAATTCATTTGTGCTTCGCTCTATTTTGTGATTGCAGGTAGAACCATATACATCTACTATAAGTTGTACAGTTGGCCCTCCTTATAGGTGGGCTTGCCTTCTGTGGCTTTGAGATTCCACGGAAGGCAAGCCCAGGCAGAAATAATGGGGCGTGTACTTGCTCTTTTCCCCATACGCTTTTTTCCTCATACGTGGGGGGGGGATCCCCCGCATATGGGGAGGGCAGACTGTATTAGAAGATTAAGGTCAATATGACACATAAAACACAACTTAGAAACAATGGCTTAAATCTAAAAACGTGGTGGGATGAGGTTAGTTATATATCCAAAATTTTTAGAAATGTTAAAGCTCTTGTGAAAAAAACTCTTCAGACCTCTTTTGTTTTTCTTTTTTGCCACGTAGCCGACTCATAGAAAATATAAGAATATCTATAAAAATATATATATATATATATTAAAAAACATTTGTCCTCTTTGCAGATTGAATGTCACCGTCCCACCTAAATAACATAAAATGCATTATGTATTACTTGGCTTGGCATAAAAGTGACATGTTTGATATGTTAAAAATACTTTTTTTTCCAGGAGAGAATTACAAATTGTCTTTGCTATTCTAATTTTTGCTGTTTTTGTCTCAAATGGAACTACAAAGTTCAGAACTATAAGGAACCTCTTTGTACTAGATTATGAATAATAATAATATCAACAACAACAGACAAAGCATTCAACATTAGTAAAACAAAACAAAAATTGTCTCTTGTAGTCATCCATAGTGCCAAGCAGACATAAAACTCCCATTACCATTAAAAAAAAAAACTTGATAGAAGGATATACCTAGACCAGAAACTGCAATAATGAGAGATGTTGTACATATCCATACATAAACATTTACCTGCTGCATAGCTTTTAAAAACAAATAAATATGGAACTTTTTGTCTGGGAAAAAATATTCTTCATTCTAAAAAAGAATATTCCATTACCCATTTTGTTCAATTTCTCTGGGAAAAAATGCTTTAGGAAAAACCGGGAGAACCTCTTTTTCCCTAATTTTTCCATTTCCCCTTCTATGCCTCCACATTTTTAATAAGGTATTCTAGGTATTCACCAATCAAGGGGCTGATCTCCCAACACCACTGCATCTTCTGATGCACTCCCCAAACATTCTTCACCCCCTCCAATATATTTCTCGATACATTGAGAAGTGGAGGAGGAGAAAGTTCTCCTGCTGCACAGTCAGTACAATGTTGGAATTAGGCCACTATATTTGGGACACAATTCAGATCTCCAGGCAAGTGATGATAGATGAGACGTAACTAAATCCAGTCATGGTGTCAGCATAGAACACAAACTTGTAAGAGCAGAATAATGCCCTTAAAAAAAAAAAAAGCCACCTCATTTTAAAATTCTATTCACTGTGCTTAGTAGCCCAAGCACAGTTTTAAAACAAGGTTTCAATAGTTTTATAACATGATAATGTCCCCTGTACTATTTTAAAATTGGTTGACTGGCCGAACCCAAAGGGTGCTCAACAATGGCTTCTTTTCATCCTGGAGAGAAGTGACCAGTGGGGTCCCACAGGGTTTTGTCCTGGGCCCCAGTGCTATTCAACATTTTTATCTATGACTTGGATGACAGAATTGGGGGCATACTTATCAAATTTTCAGATGACACCAAACTAGGAGGAGTAGCTAATACCCCAGAGAGCAGGATCAAAATTAAAAATGACCTTCTAATGATTAGAAAGCTGGGCCAAAGGTAACAAAATGAATTTCAACACAGAGAAATGTAAGGTACTGCACTTAGGGCAGAGAAATGAAATGCACAGATATAGGACGGGTGACACCTGGCTGAATGAGACTACATGTGAAAGGGATCTGGGTGTCCAAGTAGACCACAAGTTGAACATGAGTCTACAGTGCAATGCGGCAGCTAAAAAGGCCAATGGAATTTTAGGCTGCATCAATAGAAGTATAGTGTCTAGATCAAGGGAAGTAATAGTGCCACTCTATTCTGCTCTGGTTAGGCCCCACCTGGAATATTGTGTACAGTTCTGGGCATCACAATTTAAAAAGGACGTTGAGAAACTGGAGCGTGTCCAAAGGAGGGTGACTAAAATGGTGAAGGGTCTGGAAACCTTGCCCTATGAGGAACGACTTAGGGAGCTGGGGATGTTTAGCCTGGGGAAGAGAAGGTTAAAAGGTGATATGATAGCCCTGTTTAAATATTTGAAGGGATGTCATATTGAGGAGGGAGCAAGCTTGTTTTCTGGTGCTCCAGAGACTAGGACCCGGAGCAATGGATGCAAGCTCCAGGAAAAGAGATTCCACCTCAATATTAGGAGGAACTTCCTAACAGTAAGGGCTGTTCGACAGTGGAACACACTCCCTCAGAGTGTAGTGGAGTCTCCTTCCTTAGAGGTCTTTAAGGCTGGATAGCCATCTGTCAGGGACTGAGATTTCCTGAATGGCTGGGGGTTGCACTGGATGGCCCTTGCTGTCTCTTCCAACTCTACGATTCTATGAAAAGTCCCCTCCCTCTCTCCCTCTCTCCCAAAATGTTCCCAGATTTTTAATGAGCTCAGATTTACCCATTTCTTCTTGTGTGTATACCTGAAGTGACCTGAAGCAGCTTTTTCCTGGGCCCTTGGTTTCATTGATTCAGTGCATGTACTCTAACTGGGAGTTACTTCCAGATTTAGGCTGGAGAATATAAACTGCAAAGTCCCTTTATCCATTCTTGTTTTGCTCAACCTAAATGACCATAGAGGATTTAGCAAGTAATGGTTCTCTCATCTTCCTACCCACAATGTGGGAACAACAAAATTGGCCAGCCTTAAAAGAAGGTTGCAAGACTCACTGTGATAATGTATGTAAAACATTTCAAATTCCTGAAACAGGCTAAGTAAATGCTAAGTATGATTATGATTGCAAGTAAAACAAATTAGATGATTGCCATTGATCTAAATTACATATGACTATACAAAATAAGCAACAAATTAAGAGAAAACCCTGGTGAGAGGGATGCTATGAAATGAGAGTATTTTGTGTCCTGCACCAATTGTTTTATTGAGCCACTCGACAGATACTAAAACATCAAATACATTCTTGCTTGCAGCCCTTAAGTAACAGATGCAATTATTTGATCAAATTTCTCCCTTGCTGTAGAACTGCAGTAACATTTGATTATATCCTAGTGCATTAAAAGTGATGGCATAGTCTAGGAATTCAACTGAAATTGAACAGATCTGGGTACATTTCCCATCAAACCTGTAAAGTAAACCTTTGGTCATGTTAATGGTTACTCTTGGACTCCTGACAACAAGTTTAGGCAGATATGAATACAAGCCATATGCAGTCTATCAAATTTAGCAACTCAAAGAGAAAATACACACACTGATTCTCTGTCACCATGGCTAAGTATGATGATGAGAAGGGCACAGGGACCATCAAAAAGATAATGACTGAGGCACAGCTACTGTTATGTACCAAGCACTTGATCTGTATGTTTTATTGCTGGACTACAACAACAACAACAAAAAAAAACTAAAGAAGCAATAGTTGTCACAGCTACAACTTATTTTAGGAGGTGAACATACTTGTTTTGCTATCATAGGAAGTTTAGATGACGGAAATAAAGGATTATTGTTTGGTACCATATGAATTTTGTAGGTTATTCATTGCTGGACAGCAAAATGGAAAAAACAGTCTTTTCCAGGCCTAATGCCTTTTAGCCTTTGGACCAAGACTCCCAACAGCTACAGCCAGCAGTCTAAACATCTGAAGTTGCTGTTGCCCAGCATGTCATGCAACCAATTTGCATATTGGTTTGAGAAGGAGAAATGCAGTTTTCTGTCTGCCACAATGCTATGAGGGTTCTTAGAGCAGACAAGTCATATTCCAGACCATGCACTTGTCACCATGGGCCACTCAATTTGAGCTGCACAGATGTCACAGATGGCTTGGTAAAGTATCTGCAAATATGAATGTTTAAAATGTGCATCTAATGTGTGCAGCACATGAAGAGGGGTAGCTGCATTCTGCTGTAGCTTTACCTTTTTTTGTGTGGAATTGCTATCAAAAGATTTCAGAAGCAACATTCCTGTACCTGGAATATCTGGTTATCATTTGTTGTGGCTCCCCAATTACTTATTAGTTAAATATAGATTGGAAGGTTAATTTTTCTGTTGTGCTCTTGCTCTCTTATAGTTTCATTTTCATTTTTTTTACCATGTTTCTCTTTGAGTGTTTTTGCTCATAAATTGCTTTTCGGGCTTTTTATTTTCTGTGTAGCTTCGGAGCCTAAATACATTAAAGGCAGAATGCATCTAATCTCGGAGGCTAAGCAGGGTCAGTATTGGATGGGAAGCCACCAATGAGTACCAGGTACTCTAGGCTATATTTCAGAGGAAGCAACTGACAAAAGCCCCTCTGAGGATTCTTTGCTTAAGAAAAGCTTATGAAATTCATGGGTTGACAGGTGGCTGAAGGCAGACAGACATACATGCACACACCAAAATATGTGAACAGTTTGTGGATGTTGGAGCTATGTCCTCCATTTCTCCCTCTCATGAATTCAGTATCTCCTCTCAGTCCTTCCCTGGACAAGATCAAAGGATCCCTGCTCAGCCACAGAAACCCACTGGGTGACCTTGGGCTAGTCACACTATTTCTGTGTGAATTCTGCAATAAAATGTGACATTGTGGGACTAATATGCTCTGTTCATTAGGTTGAGAGTTAAATAACTTTCAAATATTGTTGCAGTTGTAAGACTAACTGGTTTTTACTTCTGCATGAGCTTTCATGACTATAAACTCACTTCTTCAGATGCAGTACACAGTGATATTAAACCTCAGGTTATTAAGTATATTGATACAGTTGTGGGAGTGGGACAAAATGCAACAGGATTCAGAAAGATGCAAATTACGTCCCTTGCCCTAAATTTTCAAAGGGCTTGGGGAGGAGATACAGGTCTTTCAGATCTTTACAATGAGAAAAGGATCCATTTATTTTATACTAATATGCAATGTTCAATGCAAACTACCCTAAACCAAAAATTTTCTAAAAACTAAGGAAGAAAACATTTATTTTCTAATCTATACTAAGATACTGATACATTGCCAGTAGCAAAGTGAATAAAACAAGGCAGAAACCTACTAATTATTCTCATGTGTAACCACAATGACATTACTTTAAGGTTATTTAAAGACTTGCGGGATATGCTTTTTACTCGATAAAGCATACTTTTCAAAGTACTTCATTGACAACTGTCCGAAAAATCTGTTCCAGAAAATGGAGCGCACATTTTACAATCCCTCAAATGATTTATTGTCAGGCTTTCCATGTCCTGTAAAATAATCATAGTCCTTTATCATTTACAGAAAACTGGCACCTGTGCCCTGGCAAAATGTTTTTACATTTGCTTTTTAGAACACGAAAATGTCACAAGACCTGTTAGTATGCTGGAATAACAAGAACAATTGCCATTTACAGGAAAACACACACATATACTCCACCGCCCAATAATTTAATAAGAATAGAAGAATGCAGTACTTTGGTAAACCATGCCATCATTAGAAAAAAAAATTTAAAAAATGTAAACACTTTTTCCAGTTGATTGTCTGGGTGAAATTGCTAGTTCTCTCAGGTGAGCAGCCTAATGGATAGCTAAACTATCTCAGATATTTCTTCATGATGGCCAAAAGCAAAGCCAGGGAAGTTACTCTTTTGGATGCAAAATCCCAGAAATCCAGTCTGCATGACCAGTGTCCATTGAGATTCTGGGAGTTGTAACTCAAAAAATTATATTTCACAGCTTTGATTATATGACATATAAACTGATATGATTTTTTTTAAAAAAAAAGGAGTCTAATTTGAGTAATTCTCACTTGGTAGAACAAAACTGGATTGACTGATTTTGATTGATTAATTAATTAATTAAATGGTTAGCTTCACATCCCACATTTCTCTCAGCACAGGATCCAAGGCACCTCACAACAAATTAAACCAAATTACTGCTAAAAAGCCCAAAAACGATTAGTACAAAACAAACACAGAAGTTATGCTTATTTAATAGTTTTTAAACTTTTAATATGTTTAAAATGTAATAAATATAATATCACTGCTCCTTCCATTAAACGTTCTTTTACCTCATTAGTGTTAAAGGCCAAAGGCCTGCCTAAAAGCATTCCATGCTAGTGGAAAGAGAGTGGGAAAGGGCCTCCCAGAGCCTCCTCAATGGGAGAGAATTCCACAGTCTGGGAGCCACCACCTTGGAACACCCTTTGTTCTTTAGATTTATTTTACACTGATATCCCACCATGCTCTCATACTGGGGCTCAAGCAAAATGTTAGAAAACACTAAATCCAACACTTCTCACCCTGAGTTCTTTTGTGGCCTTTGCATTTTACCAAACCTCTTACAGAATCTTCTCACTTTTTAAGTGGATAAAGGGAAGTATTTTATCGTTTTGATATTTTACTAGTTCATATTTTGCTATTATCCTTACCTGCAAGCCATTCAGGGAATTTCAGAAAATTTAATAATAATAATAATAATAATAATAATAATAATAATAATAAATTTTATTTGTATTTTCCAACCTCTCCCAATGGATTGAGGTGGGATTACAGCTGTAAAATAACCATAAAATAACATCTAATTTACATATAATAAAACAGCAAGTCGCATAAAAATTCAATTCAAGACAGTAAAAAGATCATTTAAAATGCACAATTGCAGTCAGAAGTGGGGGTTTTCCTTGAGTTCCTTGAACTATGTCTCTCCTAAACAGATACACACATGCCCTAAGAGACATGCCCTAAACTGTCTTCTTCCCTTTTTGCACAATGCTAAGAAGCAAAAGAATCTAGCAGGTAACAATGGAGTTCAATGTAATGTCCAAAAATATGGAGTGGCCAATTCATTGTGGCAAATCCTGCCTTTGCCATGAGGATTAGGTGGCCTTAAGCAAGCCACAGTCTTTTTCTAAAACCCTCTTTCACACAAGCAATACTGGAGTGAGAGATAGCTGACATAATAGCCTACATGGTCTAATGGTTTGAGAGTTGGACTACAACTACAGGAGACCAGGATTCAAATCTCTGCTTGGCCATGGAAACCCACTGGATGATCTCAGACAAGTCACATTCTCTCAGTTTCAGAGAAAGGCAATGATAAATTCCCTCTGAACAAATCTTGCTAAGAAAACCCTGTGGTAAATTTGCTTTAGGTTGGAAACAGCTTGGAGGCACACAGCAGTGATAACAAATATTGACATTACTTGCAGTACTGCTGTAAGGATTACAACTAGATAATTCAGATGAAGTACTGTACTTTGATTACTTGAAAGCATTTTGGAAATGCAATGTGTTTTAGTGTAGATTGCTTACATATAATAAAACCTGCTACTTACAGAGATGTTAATACATTAAGTAATATACAGGCCTCATAATAAATGTGTCAGCAACTCATCTGAGCCCTGTAGCCAATGCTGGCATATGGCAGAGTAAACTGGCAAATTCAGAAACGTGGTTCTCAGTCCTCAGTTGAGATAACAGCAGCTGGATGTCTTCCAGGAACTGAAGAAATGCAAGAACCTCTGGGGACTCTCAGCAACCGATGCCAGGCTTCAACTGATAAATGACCAGACAAGCCAAGTCTCCCAAAGTGCTTTATTTACAGTGCTATAATACAGATCACAAACGAATACCAATTCCTACTACAACCCACAAGCAATCACTGGAAGCTCCTGAATTTATGTAGCCTTCAGACCATGCGGTCTCCCAAACCCAGTGATTTCCTGTGTTACATTCTAAAGTGTCCCCTTGTGCAATATAGCTAGATGTTTCATCATCCAAGTGCACACAGGCATCAGAGTGTCCTTGAGGCTATGAGCATCAGCTGTGCTTGATCAGCTTTGTCCTTCCAGTGCTGGATGCTCATGGTCAGACACACACACATCCAAGCATTTCCCAGTGTGCTGACTTTAACCCCTGACAAAATGAATACTGTAGAATAAATAAATATTAGGTAGTAGGAGTGTGGTGTAGTGGTTTGAGTGCTGGACTATGACTCTGGAGACCAGCGTTTGAATCCCCACTCAGTCATGGCAACCCACTGGGTGACTTTCAGCAAGTCACTCTCTATAAGGCTTACCGTAAGGCATGTAAGAAGAAGATGTAAGAAGCAACTGAAAAGTAGCAATCCTGAAGGACATAGAATGGAGGCATCAATCAATCAATCAATTCATGTATTTATTATGGTCAATATCCAGCATGAAAGCATAAACAGTGACAAGTAGGTGCATGAGCAGAATTGCAAAAACAAGGGAATCATAGCACATGAGCTTCCATATAGCAGAAAAGTGGAGAAGTAATACGAAAAAACAGAGGCAGCGCAGGAGCTGTCTAAAGACCAGAACTCAATGCACTGAATCCAACTGTCATCTTTTACTTATTCAGCCTGTAGCCCCAGGCTTTGGCAACAGCAGAAAGTATATTAAACAATACTTTAAAAGTGCAACTTGGTATTTATTTTGCAGAATGTAATGAATTGGTTGTTGTTGTTTTTTTGCTTTTTTTTTTAAAGAAAGCTTATGCTGAAATGAAGCCCCAGTTTGAATGTTCGCTATCAACTCTACCATCTGTGCTTCATCTGCCTCGTCTCGATTAATGTGTGCCTTGGGAGTCAGGCAGAATTATCAGCGTGGTTTTAAAATGCTCTGCAAACAAGTTACCAAATTTTAAATGAAAAAAGTATGAATGAATATGTCCCAGAGCATACTACTAATGTACATCGAATTGCTGCTCCCATGGCCAATAAGTAGTTATAGCTTAGGAGTCAAGTAATTTATTGACTCTGAGGACAACTGATTGGCTAAAGCAATACAAGGGGGTCACTCCGGTATTAAGTACTGTAACGTAGACAATAGCCTTCTCATCCAAAAAAAGCAGTATGAATGGAGAACATACTTTGCTTGACCTAGGATGCAGCAGGTTTTACATAATTCATCCAGTGAAGTTAGAAAGTAGCTTTGAGATTTGTGCAATAAGTGGAACAGCAGAAGTACTGCACACTGGGATAAAAAGTATCATGTCTGTCTGTATTCACCTGGGGTGAGGGAGAGATAATAAAACAACATTACTCACTTCTTGGAAGGATTCCTATTTTCTTTTTGAAGCACACAGCTCTCCCTCTGCACAGTGGGATATTCACTCTCCTCTAGTCAAGAGGAATGTTACAAGCGCTATCTGCAGTCATGCCATCATACTTCAGCTAATAAAAAGGAAGATAACTAGCAAATACTTTGGCTTTTATGTAACATAAAGAGAGAGAGACAGCAGGCAAGCAAGTGACGATAAAAATAGGCTAATCAAAAACCAAAATCAAAAAGTATGAGACAGATGTGGACAGTTAGCAGGAAACGGAACACTAGTGAACAGAAACTGGACCTTGATGAAAACTTTACCTACTTGGGCTCAGACTATGCAGAGGCCTGTGAAGACATATTTGTTTATTACTTGTTGAATTAATTTATATCTGTCTTTTTCCTAACAAGGGATCCAACATAGCTTGCAATTTTCTGATAAGAATATAAAATAGTAAAGACATTGCCCCACCAGGCCAGAATGTCACTACAAAGTGGTATGTTAAAATTGTCAGAGTACACAGTTCAATTTAAATGGGTAAAACAAGAGGATATTTAAAAAAAAAAAAAAAACAACTGTAAAAAGGCATCTGCAATCTAGCCTTCATGGATTTGTTCTTATTTTATGTCTTTCCTCATAAAGCTCAATTCATTAAGCTAATCTTTATTAGGAATTGACCCAGGGATTGGATCTTTCTGGACCACAAACAGAAGCATGATCCAATCCCTGTGTCAACTGCTGTTAATGCCAATACAGTTGGCCCTCCACATTTGTGGTTTTGACTTTTGTGGATTTTATTATGTGCAGATTTGACTAATCTCTAGGAACATACTAGGAATCTCTAGGTTCTCCAGCACAACTCTGCCAGAAAGTAACCACTGAGTTGCACTGGAGAACATAGGGATTACTAGAGAAAGTAATCTGGACATTTCTAGGTCCTCCAGAGTCATTCTATGATCAATTTCAACCTGATGTTGACCACAGTGTTGCACTGGAGAACCTAGAGATTCCTAAAGTGTGTTTTTTTTTTAAATTTACAGTTTTTCCACTTTCACAAGGGTCCTGCACCTCTAACCTCAGGAAATGTGGAGGGCCTACTGTATACTATAGGAATCTACATTGGTTTGGTCAGCTTAAGACTTTTTGCTCTTAAAAGGACAAACTGATGTTACTCGTCCAGTTCATATTGAGAAGCTGGCTAGAGGGCCAGATTGACTGGACTGAATCTTACTTCAATCATGGGATCATGGGGTAGCATCCACCAGAAGGCAGCAGGCTAAGTCAGGAGTGCAATATACAGTAAGCTCTATGCCATCGCCCAGCTCTCACTTTGATAAGAATGAAATGGCTGGCAGATTCAGGAGGAGCAGGCAGGGGACTATCACTGCTGACTCCCACTGTCTGTCCCCTGAGGCAGTTCTTTACTCTGCCAACCACTAAAGCTAGCCCTGAACTTTGATAGTACAACAGTGGCAAAACCAGAAAGAATACTACCAGATCTTCACACAGTAGCTCCACAAAGGGAGCACCTTCTTAATGCTACTGTGGTTAAAGGAAAAATATATATTCTAGAAGCATCTTGTGAGAGCCAATAAACAAAATGGTATCTAATCAATTTTATATCCATTTTCAGTGATCAATAGTATATTTATCTATATATGGAACTTCCTTCCTTTCACTTAAAGAATATATTCTCCAGAATAATCAGTGGGGAAAAAGGAGTATGTACTTAACTACTTTTCTCAATTTCAGTTGTTACTATATCATACTAAAAGGTATGCAGCACAAAAGGACAGGTTGCTTACCTGTAACGGTATTTCTTCGAGTGGTCATCTGCGAATACATATAAATGGGTTTTACTGCGCCTGCGCAGTGCTGCTCGGAACCTACTGGAATCACTGGGCAAAGTTTACTTTGCAACATATAGAAACTTTTTGGAGTGGCCCCTGCCTTCCCGCTCTTTTCCCCAGTTCCGTATTTTTTCCGCCAAGCAGGCGATGGGAAGAGCCAATGAGAGCAGGACACTGAGGGGATGGACGGGTGGGATTTGTATGTATTCGCAGATGACCACTCGAAGAAATACCGTTACAGGTAAGCAATCTGTCCTTCTTCTTCGTGGTCTCTGCGAATCATACAAATGGGTTTAGACTGACAAGCTTAGGTATGCGGCGGAGGGAGTGTCCTGAAACCAAAGCTATGGTAAACCAAAGGTATTTTATTGCAACAATAAACACCTTGAACCATAAAAAGAGTCAGTCTTTTTGTTCATGCAAAAGGTAAACATAGCAATAACATTGCTGAACCTGAGAAGGGAACAAGAGGTCGTGCAAGACCAGTCCCATAGAAATTGTGCAAACCAACATTCCACAGAATGTAAACAGTAGCATTATGTACATAAACTCTGAAACACAAATCATCAGTAGTGCAATCAATGCAACCCTGAAACCAACACAGCCCTCCCGAAAGCTGCGTCTCGGATGGCTCTGGTGTCCAACCTATAATGCTTAATAAAAGTTAGAGGTTGGGACCAGACAGCAGCCTTGCAGACATCCTCCTTGGGAATCCCCAACAGGAATGCAGAGGATGCTGACATTGCCCTTGTGGAGTGGGACCGAACCCTGCCAGGGAGAGGCTTGCCTAACAGTTCATAGCAGAGGTGGATGGTACCGGCCACCCATTTGGAAAACCTCTGCGTGGACACAGGCAACCCCTTCTTCGGCTCCGAGTAGCATTGGAAAAGTCTCTCGGACCGACTTGAGGCAGCAGTTCTGTCCAAATAAAAAGCCAGAGCTCTCCTGACATCAAGAGAGTGTAGGCGTCGCTCCGCATCCGAAGTCGGGTTGGATGCGAGAGTGGGCAACACAATGTCCTGACATGTGGAAAGCTGACACAACCTTCGGCAAGAAGGTAATGTCCGTCCGGAGAACCACCTTGTCCTTGAGGAACCTCAGGAAGGGCTGGTCCCTTCGTAAGGCACAGAGTTCGCCCGCACGGCGGGCAGAGGTGATGGCCACAAGAAAAGCGGTTTTCCAAGTCAGTAGTCTCAAGTCCGCTGTGGCCATCGGTTCGAAGGGTTTGGATTGGAGGGCGGATAGAACCGCCTCCAAGCTCCAAGCCGGCACCGGTACCGACACAGGAGGATACAGGTTGGCACATCCCTTAAGGACCCCCTTCACCAGGGGGTCCTTGAAGAAGGAAACCCTCCCCCCGAATTGGTACTTGGCACAAATGGCAGACAAGTAGCACTTGATGGATGCGAGGCATAGCCCCTCATCCAAAAGTGCCATCAAAAACTCCAGCACCACTGGAGTGGACACATGAGCAGGAGACAAGCCCTTTCGGTCGAGGAAGAGGCCAAATCTCCTCCATTTCAGGGCATACGACCGCTGGGTGGAAGGTTTCCTCGCAGCCAGGATCACTGTCCTCACTGCCTCCGGCAGGGCAGTCAGGGCTGAATCCTCCAGGCTACTAGCGGCAGGCTCTCGATGTCCAGGTGGAGAATCTGTCCGTCCTGGATCGACAGCAGGTCCGGACGAGGGTCGAGGCGGAGAAAGCATCTCCTGGAGAGGTGGAGGAGGGATGTGAACCAGGGCTGTCTCGGCCACCACGGGGTGATCAGGATCGCTCCGTTGTAATTCTTGGAACACCACCCTGATGTGTAGCGGGAACGGAGGGAAGGCGTAGAGGAGCTCCCCCGTCCAGAGGAAGGCGAATGCGTCTCCGGGGATCCGTCCATCCGCTTCCTGGAGCAGAACTGGGGACAGTGGCTGTTCCACCTGGTTGCGAAGAGGTCGATCTGGGGGGTTCCCCACCGGTCGAAGAGGTCGCTGACCGTCTCAGGATGGAGCCTCCACTCGTGGCACACCGAGGGAGATCTGCTGAGGCGGTCTGCCAACTCGTTGTCCTCTCCGGGAAGGTGAATCGCCTAGAGGAGGACGCGTCTCTGGATGCACCAGTCCCAGATGCGGAGCGTGAGGTCGAGCAGGGTCCTGGATTTGGTGCCTCCTTGTTTGTTGATGTAATACATCACGGTGGTATTGTCCGTCCTCAGGAGGACCACCTTGCCTGTGATGGCGAACTCAAACGCCCTCAGTGCCTTTTCCACTGCCAGCATCTCCAGGGCGTTGATGTGGAGGAGCTTGTCTTGGGTGGACCACCTGTCCTTGACGACCAAGTCGAGCAGGTGGGCGCCCCATCCTTCCAGGGATGCATCGGTTGTCAGAGTCAGTTGCGACTGGGGCTGATGGAAAGGCATCCCGGTGCAGACGTTGCGGCAGTCCAACCACCATCTTAGGGAAGCAGCTACCGGTCTCGGTACCGTGAGCCACTTGGACAGGGGATCCTCCATCGGAGAGAAGGCGGAGAGGAACCAGGATTGCAGAGGTCGAAGGCGAAGTCTTGCCCAAGGCGTGACAAACGTCGTTGAAGCCATGTGGCCCAGCGCGACTTGGACTTCTCTGGCCCTCACCCTTCTGTGGGAGATGCAAGGCCTGAGCGACGCTGTCAAGGCCTGGAAACGGTCTGGAGGGAGAAAGGCAGAGCATCTTTCGGAGTCGAGGATGGCCCCGATGAACTTGACCTGCCTGGTCAGTGTAAAGTGGGACTTTTCTCTGTTGACGACCAGCCCGAGGGAGTCCAAGAGGTGCAAGGCAAACGAGACTGCCTCCTGCAGTTCTTGCTGAGATTCGGCGGCAAACAGCCAGTCGTCCAGGTACGGGAAGACCATGAAGCCCTTTTGATGAAGGTATGCCACCACCGGTGCCATGCACTTTGTGAAGACCCGTGGAGCCGTGGCCAAGCCGAAGGGGAGGACGTTGTAGCGGTACGAGGTGGCACCGACAGAGAAGGCGAGGAATCTCCGGTGGGACTCTCGAATCCCGATGTGGAAATAAGCGTCCTTCAGGTCGACGGTCGTGAACCACAGGCCCTGGCGGAGCAGAGGCAGAATGGAAGCCAAGGTTACCATCCGAAAGCGACGGTACTCAAGGAACAAGTTCAATTGTCTCAAGTCCAGGATGGGCCTGATGCCCCCATCCGTTTTCGGTACCGTGAAGTACCTGGAGAAGAAGGCCCTAGGACATTGGTCGGGTGGTAAAGGGGAGATTGCCCCCTTTTCAAGCAAGGTGCGCACTTCGTCGAGAAGGGTGTCCGAGGGGGGAGTGGACATGAAGGCTCCAATTGGAGGGAGCTCTTGGAACTCGAGGGCATACCCCCTACGGACGATGTTGAGAACCCACAAGTCCAATGTCATTGAGGCCCAGGTGTTAGCAAAAGGCCTCAAAATGTCCAAAAAGAAGGGGGGTGAAGGAGAGACGGAGCGCGCTGCGTCCCTTCAGGCTCTCTTCTTCCCCTGGTCGGTGTCCTGCCAACGGGACTTGCGGTACCGAGGCGGAAAGTTGCGACGGCCAGAGGAGGAGGAAGACTGCGAGGGGTAGCGACGTCTCTGGGAGCCCTGTTGCTGAGACTGCCGATCCTGGGCGAAGGTCCCCTGTGACTGACCTTGAGGCTGCCATGGGCGCTGACGCTTCCGGAATGGCGAAGTGGGCACGGATGACATGCCATGCTTCTTCGCCGCCTCCTTCATCCTGAACTTCCTGTTCAGGCAGTCGTCGGTCTCAGCATGGAAGAGCCCGGTCCCGTCGAGCGGCATGTCCTCGATGGCCGCCTTGACGGTGGGGTTGAGGTCCGAGGCCCTCAACCAGGCGTGCCGTCGGAGTGCCATCGATGCAGACATGGCCCTCCCTGCACAGTCCGCCATGTTCCTGGAGGTGGTGATGAGCCAACTTCCGATGGAGTGGGTCTCGTCCCTGACCTCGACCAACTGTCTTTGGACCTCATCCGGGATGTCCGGGATGAGGGGGGAGATCCGTTCCATGAGGGTCTGTATGTAGGCCCCCATGCAGGCGGTATAGTTGATGGCCTTCACCGCAAGGGCTGCTGCCGAGTAGGCCTTCTTGGCCAGGCCATCCACCTTCTTAGCCTCCCGGTCGACGGGGGAGGTAGCCTGCTTCGGGACGAAGCTGTGCTGAGCTCCCTCCACAATAGCCGAGTTCGGCCTGGGATGGTCGGCCAACCAGGTACAGCTTGCCGGAGCGACCCTGTAGAGAGATTCCACCTTGCGGGACGAGGCCGACAGGGAGGCCGGGGAGCCCCAAGACCTTTGGACTATGGTCTGCAGTGATGGAAGCAGGGGGAGGCAGGGCGGTGTAGCCACCCGTCCGTGCACCCGACGTTCTACCGGATCCTGAGCGTCGTCATCCGGGAAGGCGAGCTTGATGTCGAGGGCCCTGGCCATCTTAACGACGTGCTCACTGAAGGAACGGACGTCGTCAGATGGGGAAGATGGCTCCGGGTTGTGCATCCTCTGAGGGGAGGTCGACGCCGAGAGGTCATCCTCGTCCGAGGGCACCTCAGACGGAGGCAAAGGCTCATCTTCAGAATCCAAGTCAGAAGAGAGGGGAACGTCTACAACTCTGACTTGGGATCTCGGCCGAACCGGGATGGGACCCGTCAAGGAGCGTGAGTGCCGGCGAGGTGACGATGGAGGCCTCTCCATCACGGAGACACTCGGGATCGACCGGGCAGACGTGCCCTCCTGCGGGTCAGCCGGACAGGGGTTCAGCCTGGTAAACTCTTTGAGGGCCACCTCCTTCGAGACGGACATAAAATACCGGCCCGTCTCGGTGTCGAGGAAAAGGTCCGGGGCTTTCTGCCTACGAGTTTCGTCTACGTCGTCTTCATCCTCGGAGTGGAGGAGCAACGGTGACAGTTGTCCGGGAGGAGAGGAAGGAGCGGTGCCCTCCACCTCGTGGACAAAGTCCATGGTGGGTTGAGGTGGCGTGTCCGGCACCGGTATCAGCTGTGTTTCCGGTGCGGGCTCTGAGTCTAGGAGAGCTGCAGGAGTGGAAGCGCGGGCCTTCTTCGAGGGGGAGCGCCTTTTGTCATTCGGCTTAGGCAGCAGGTCGGTCCCGGCCTGTTCCTTTGGCCGCTTGGACTTTTTAGGAGCGGGGTCCCAATCCGCCTTTTCATGGTGCCTCTTCCTTCCTGATCTCGGGGTCTCGTCCGGCGGGAAGAATGGATTCTCCAGGAGATCGAGGAGGACAGCAGTTGCTCCTGATGAGGAGGGTCTTGCAGATCTCGCCCTGTCAGAGGGCAGGGTATGGGTCGCTCCAGAAGGCAAAGCCGGCTCCCTCGACTTGGAAGCGTGACGGGATGCCTTTGATGCCTTGGAAGATGAAGGCGAAGCGAGTTGGACCTCCGCCTCGATCCCCTTCTCCGCGTGCGAGCCATCCGGTCTCCTTCCAGATTTAGGCCTCGGCTCGGTACCCTCAGTGCCCGACAACTTATGGGGGCGCTTGGAGGGTTCGTCGGTGGCGCTGGGCGGTTTTGAGCCACGGGCCACATCGGAGGAGTGGGGTGAACTGTCCCGTCCGGGACAGATACCACGCTGGAAACGCTGGCCCTGACAGATGTCACACTGGACACGCTGGCCCTGGAGGATGAAGCAGGAGGCGCGGAAGGCGGGATGGATGACGAGCGGGGACCTCCCTCCTGTACCTTGCCCAGGGCGATGGCCGAAGTGAGCAGGGACTCACGGTTTTTCCGGGCTTGCGCCGAGAGGGATTTGCAGAGTGGGCAAGCCTTGGCATCATGGTTCTTGCCGAGGCACAACAGGCAGGAGGAGTGCGGGTCCTGGACGGGCACCTTGCCCCCGCAAACGTCGCACTTCTTGAAAGGTGCAGGCATTTCCGAAGTCGTCAAAGCCAGAGGAGAATTCAAAGCAAGGTCAACAGTCCGAGAGTCCGAAGTTACCAGGGGCGGGAGACAAAGAGTGGTCAAAAACGGTCCAAAGTCAAGATGAGAAGTGATTCCAAAGAGCTAGTGAAGCGAGCAAAGTTCCTTCAAGCAGCTAGTGCGGCGGAAAAAAGGAACTGGGGAAAAGAGCGGGAAGGCAGGGGCCTTATAACAGGTGGGCGGAGTTACCGCCAAAAAGTTTCTATATGTTGCAAGGTAAACTTTGCCCAGTGATTCCAGTAGGTTCCGAGCAGCACTGCGCAGGCGCAGTAAAACCCATTTGTATGATTCGCAGAGACCACGAAGAAGAAATCAAAATTGTTGCCATGTCAAAGCAATATATGACAGAGAGTGAATGCAATGGCAAGTGGAAGGAATCATTTTCAAAAAGTGAAAGCAAAGCGGATTCTTCAAGAAGAATTTATTTCTGCAAGCTGTATTCCTATCATTAATTTGATTTTAAAAGTTGTAAGCCCTCTAGTGGAATTAAAGGATCATACAATTTCAACAGCTACTCTTTAATATGTTCGGTGGGTGGTTGCTTTAGTAGAGTTTGATTTCTTCCTGATCCCACATCAGACTTCAAGAGATATCAGAATTCCAGAATGCTCTCCAATCTCTGATTCCACATGACTGAAGAATGGATATGAGTGAACAGAGTAGATTCCCCCCCCCCACCCCTTCCCAATGAAAAATTGTTACTGGTTGTGGGTAAAGTAAACTGCCAGAGAGATTTATCTTTTTGAAAGTTGCAAATCAAGGCAAATGCTAAAATGCTTATGAATGAAGTTAAAATTCTCCCACTCCACAATTTTGAAAACTGACAGCTCTTTACAAATACAGTGTGCTCTCTCTGCTTGAAGATAACTTCACATATCTTGGATTTAACAAATTCAGGAATTTGATAATATAAGAGTCCCCAAATCTTAAACATTAGAGGTCAGCACTCCCTATCCCAAGAACCATGGTTGGAAGCACACTGAGAAGCACCTTCTTCCCCTTTTGATAGATCATATCTTGACATTATCCTTGAGTTTGACACTTGCCAACATCTGATATTTGATAGAAATTGAGATTTTCAACTGATTGGTTGGAAACAGGAGCAGCAGGCCTATGCCTTTCAGCAGTTTGTTCTGTGCAAATAGAGCAGCTTATCCTATACATATTAATGGACAGTGTTTTCACACATGAGATAAAGGCCCTGTTCAGAGCGGCCTGAGAAGCTGGCCTGGGGGCAGAGTCGGGCCATCATGTCTCCGTGACTCCACTCCCCGGGTGCCCTGATGCCATGCGCTGTTTCACACGGCGCGTGGTGTCATGACGCAGTGCCAAAGTCATGGCACTGCAGCTGTGGTGCCCTTTTGAGGGAACAAAAAGAAGCTGCTTTTGGGGGCTCCTTTTTGCACCCTTGAAAGGCTGGATCGGGGCAGCGGTGTGAGGTTGTCACGGCCCCGTTCTGGCTAAGAATCTGGCTAGGTATGTACAGCCCCAAACATCACCATCTAATTATGTCTGCACATTAAGCTTTTGTTAACAGAGGACTGATGAAAAAGTTGTCAAATATAAAGGATTTTTGTCTTTATACCCAATCTTGGTTGGGCATAGAGCGGACAAGGAAAGGCAGATTTCATGTTCTGCCTTTGCCTGGGTACTAAACTATGGTTTCAGTTGGTAGCTTATTCACTAACTCTTGTTTAATAAATAAAAAAATAAATGCACCACAGTTCTCTGATGTGGGGCACAGCAGAGAAGCGAGGGGTATTTAAAAACAGAAGTGCACGGTTCCTCTCTCATTTTTGTGATGGAGGGGGAAGCATAACCAATGAAGTGGAGGGGGAACATGTCCTATGTAGTGGCCTATGCAAACTGTGGCTTTTTACTTATTCTTTTCATTTTCTTCTGATTTTGTAAAAACGCCAACAAGTTGCAGAAACACACAAATCAATTCAGGTGGCAGATATTTGGAACCAGATGAAAATTAAACTAATTTCATTAAGTATTTACACCTCAGCATTAACATTTTACCTGATCCATGCAATCCAGCAAGGCAGAAAAGTTCAATACAGTATCAGCATTCCCAGAGAATTGGCCTATGCCTTATGATCTCATAAGGTAACCCAGGAGCCACACACTTTTCTTGGATCTTTCTGAAATGCTTGAGGGCATTGTCATGTGGATATGTGTCAAATACACTGCTGTCTAAACATGTTTTGGATTCCTAGTCAGTGATAGAACAACAGCATCTCCAAAACGACTTGCTTTTCTCAGTTGTGGGGAAAGGGCTGAACAATCTGTTGTGGTACAATATGTCACAGAGGTGCTGGTTTGTGTCTGCCAAGTGCTGCATTGCATCTCCAAAAAATAAACTTTCTCTCCAGTGAAACAGGCATGAAATAGATATGTTTTAGGCTTCTACTGATGTGCAAACAGCACAAAAACACCATAAATCTTCAATAATGAGATGGAAATGGAGAAGGGATAATTTAAATTTCAATAGATGCAACCTTCTGGCCATCCCTCTATCATCCTCCCTTGTACCTGACATATGCGCATACTCTGTTTGTCAGTTTCACGCACACACACACACCCCAGTTCCTCTCCCTTCCATGCAGAGTTTGCAGTGAGGCTTCAGTGCCACAAGTACTATGCACTTTAGATTATATTTTACTGGCAAGGTACTATACAAGGTATATTGGTCAAGTACTAAAAGTATTGTTGGAAAATATTTAAATTTATTGAGAATTCATAAACTGAAATGTTATTTCCAAACTGGATTCAGTAAAAACAGGTACAAAGTTGAAGAGTATTCTACATTTCGGCCAGAAAAGCCAAATGCACAGCTATAGGATGGGAGATACATGACTAAGCAGTACTACTTGCAAAAAGAACTTTGGCATTATTGTTCATCATAAGTTGAATATGGCTTTTTCTTCAATTTTGGAGGCTATCAATGTAAGAGTAAAAAACCTCCCAAAATGATTTTAACCAACCACTTTGCCAACAGAAAAAAGCCGAGGTCACAAATCTCTTTTCACACATGATGGTCATGATGCAGGAGCCACACTCACATGACTGCTTGTCATGCTGCAGATACAGGCTGCTACCACACTTCAGAATTAATGCAGTCTGACACTGCTTTAACACCATGGTGCCACCCTACGGAATCCTGGCATATGTAGCTTGTGGAACCAGAGTTCTCTGACAAAGAAAGTTAAATATCTCACAAAACTACAAATCCCAGAATTCCATAGCACTGAGCCATGGCAATTAAAGCTATGTTAAACTGCATTAATTCTGTAGCACAGATGCAGAAAGACCACATCTCCTATCCATACGTTTGTCCCCATCACACACACACTTTACTGGGAGGTATATTTTTAATGTGACAGGAGATAGAAAGTGAGTTCCTCTCATATGGCCCATGGTTTCCAATTCATATCCCTTCATGGGAATTGAAGGAGACAACATTCACATGGTTGCAGGCACTTCTACTTTATGCCTGTAATGTAGGGCTGCCAGGTTTTTCTGACCCTGATACAGGAGAAGACTGTCATCCAGCAAGCACAAGACTGGCAGTTCTTGTAAGATTTGAGATCTTGCAGGAGCCCAGAAATCTCACAAAGCCCTCTTCTCACCTGACCTGAGGTGGGCCTCATAAAGGCCCGCCTCATGTGCTCCTACCTTAGCCACTACAGTGTGAGAGTAGGAAGGAACAGGCACAAGCTTCAGATCCTGTGTAAGACCATTTTGCTGTACACTAAATGCTCTGGGGTTAATCTGTTGTGATCACAGCTGGTGTCTGCTCTTTTTGAAAGAAGCCACAAGCCACACTCACAACAGACTTGGAGCATTTGGTACATATTAAAATGACCTCAGACTGGGAGCCATCTGTTCTGGGTACAGCTGGTGCCCATTCTTCTTACACTTGGCTCTACAGGCATCATAGGGCGGAACATGTGAGGCATGAGTCAGAGCTGGTCTGCCTCACTGGCAGTGGGGAACAGGGAAAGAAGAGCAGTGCCAGGCCAACCATGACACCAGCAGGTGGACCCCAAGCATTTCGTATGTAAGGCCATTTTATTGCTTACTAACTTCTTAGGGGATGCTCTGTTGGAAGCATGCCTAGCACCCACTCTCAACAAATCAAGATTTGGGGCATCCTGTATGGACCCTCTAAGGAGCTGGATATCAAGCCACCACATAAGAGATGTCCCATAGAAAATAGGACACATGGGAACCCTACTGTAACATGAGTAAATCTCACACATACTTTAGTAAGGAAAAAGAGTAAAAAGAGAAGGAGCTAAAAAGCCAACTCTAGCCTCCGGTGGATCCTTGAAAGTGTGAAATTAGATGCTTGTACAGGCAAGATGAAGGTGACAAACCATTCAATACTGGGCTTCTCTTTCCACCCCACAAACATCCCCTTCTGGTCAATCTGCATTCTTCTCCTGTATCCGTGAAGCTGCTCACTAAAAATAGATTTGTTTAGCCACAGAAAGAAGTAGCGGGAGCTCAGACTGCAAAATATTGTTCAACAAAGTGTTATTCAAACAAACTAAGGAATGTCTATCATAACATAACTCCCGGAGCTATTTCTGCTGATGGCCAGATGACGCCACTGAGTCTCCCTGGCAAACATGTAGCTGTAAGGAAGATGAAATGGCACGTTTAACATGTCAACGTTATTATCTTTGTACTTCAGAAATTCAGCAATGTCAGTGTTGACCTACAGTGGTGGAAATGGGCTGATCTCCTCATGTGCAATGTTTATTAACAGTGCTTGTTGGACTAGTAGTACTGGGGGCTTCCTTGCAAGACATATGTTCCATATTACATAACCCCTTCCTCCCCCACACTATAATGGTATTGTGTTAAAGGGATCATCAAGATCTCTGAACAGGTCATACACAGAAATTTGATCCATTATGAAGTAATGAAGGCTGAACCACTACAGGTTGTCACTCTAACCCCTCTGACATCCTCTAATGGCTGGCAAATTAAACTTTTTCTGAACACTTCCTTTCTAGCCACTTCACTCTTGCTCTTTGAAGTTATCACTCCAATTTTACTCAGGATTGTCAACCTTTGGTTTGAGAGAGATTATTTATTGCAGACTATATTATCTGATACCTTGCATGTTAATTGAGACGACTATCTAGATATATTCTGAAAAGAAACGCTATTGTTTTTGTAGACTAAGTTCCTAAAGTTAATATCAGAATAGAAGCAGTACATGGACAGTTATTGAAAGAAAACCTTAAGGTGATGGGTGGAGGTAGGAAGAATGGCTATGAGCTGAATGTTTCCAATCCAAATCAGCTCAGCCAAGGACTCACTGGGTGGCCTCCAGCAAGCTGCTATTTCCCACCCCCGCACCATCTAAAACATGAACTAACACTTCACAGGAACTATGCATCATTCTCTATTACTCAGTAATGTGGCCAGTTTGGGCAATTCAGATTGTTTTGCTAAATAAAAGGTTGCATGAGGTCAACATTTTAAAATGATACTACTAGAAATACTTGCTCCTTCACTCAGTACATGCAGCATGACAGTATACAACACACATATATGAACTATCATGAGAACGACAGAAAGCTGGATCCGAATTAATCGCACACGAGGGAGAGCCACTGAAATCAATGGGAACTGAGTTAGACATTGACCAGATTCTCATTGGTTTAAATCAAATGACTAGCTCCAACTAGAATATACAGTGGACCCTTGTTATACACTGGGGTTTGGTTCCAAGATCCCCCGTGTATAACAAAATCTGTGGATGCTCAAGTCCCATTAAATATAATGACATAGCAAAATGGTGTCCCTTATAAAAAATGGAAAATCAAGATTTGATATTTGAAATCTATAGTTTTTGGGAACATTTCAAACCGTGGATGCTTGAATCTGTGTATAAAAAATCCGTGTATGACTAATTTGCCATTCAGCAGTGGATTGGTGTACTCTAGTTGTGGCTGGCAACTGGATTTAAATTATTGCTTTAAGTCAGTCTACTCAAAGTATAACTAAGGGTCTGTATAGACAGGCCAAAATAAAGCTGCTTCGGGTCACTTTGGAGGTATGCTGTTTAAATGACACATGCATCTTAAGAGCCAGATGCTGTGCCAAAGCTGCGCTCCAGTCTTTAGGAGTCGAGTGTGATTTGGCGTGGCCTCCGGCCTCTTAGTGCACATGCATCATTTAAACAGTATACCTCCCAAGTGACCTGAACCAGCTTTATTTTGGCCTGTCTGTACAGGCTCTAAGTTTGGACTCAACCCAAAGTTTATTGCCTGCAAGATCTAGAAAGAATCAAGACTTAAATCAAAGGTGGGGAATCTTTCACCTTCTTGATATCTGTGAACATCAACGTCTGAAAGCCCTAGCCATTACATAGCTAATGGTAAAGCACTGTAGGAGTTGTAGTCCCAAACAGCTTGAATATCAAAACTTCTCCATCCCTGAATGATGCTAGAAGTGTTAGAAACTGTGTTAGAAATCAGAGCTAAACAAGCCTGGAATCAAACCCAAAAAACTCAACAGGTCTGGAATGAGAAAGGGCTAGGTCCACATCTTACTTGGAACCAGATTCATGAACCAAAGGACAAGGCAGAGATTGAAGACAGAGAAGCAGGTGTGTGATAAGAAGCATCAAGACCTATTCCATTTCTGAAATCACTCCGACAGAGTGAGGATGTCAACCAAATGTGTCTCAATAGTGAAATTTCATAAGATCTGACCAGCACTCAGCAGTGGCAGCAGTCCATGACCAAGTTGAGAAAGCCCTAGTAACATAAAAGCAGAGAAGTTCTGATTCTGAATATAGCTATCAATGGATGACATTGTGAGTTTTGATAATTTCATATTTCAACAAAACTGGCCTCCATCTGCCAATGGGCCTCTACTACTGTCAACTTCACCCATTCATGGGCACAGATCCCCATTCAGTTTGACATGAATTCTTACCACTATAAACAACCCCTAAAATAAATATTTAGAGTTAGACTGTTGCTGTAATGGGTAATACCAGATGTACTAAGTGGTATTTTAGTCTCACTGCTGAAATCCTCTGGAGGAGAGAAATTGATTCTGCATTTTCATTCAGTCCATAGCCAAATATGGTGGGGTTTTGCAACATGTAAAGTGACCCAATAGGAACTTCAATAAAACCTACCAAATTTATTTTCAGACAGAGGCCAAATGGCTCTCCAAAACTTGGCTGATTTTACTCAGCAGATTTTGACTGGTTTGGAGCTGGCAATGCTTAGCAAAGTGTCTTAAAAACCCATTGCCAATATAAAATTAACAAGACCAACTTAAAACGGCAAAATGAAAATCTCCAAGAGGCATAATAAGAGATCAACTTATTTTGTATTTGATATCTGCAACTATTGTTTTGATTTGTACATTTGTTTGTTTTAAATATAGCAACATTAATAATCATGACAATTTGCAGAAATAACCAAACTCAAAGGCAGATGCCCATCCAAAGAAATTTGCAAACCATGTTTTTGTATAAGGAGGTATAAAGAAAAAACAAAAGAGAGTCAAGAGCTGACAGGGTTGACATATATAAATGGAGTTGTTAATATTTTGAGTTTACTTCAACTCATGGCGACCCTGTGGATGAGATATCTCCAAGACTCCCTGTCTTCTACTGCTCTTCTGAAGTTTTTCAGACTCATGCCCATGACCTCCTTAACTGAGTCTAGCCATATGCCATGTGGTCTTCCTCCCCTCTTTCTACTGCTCTCTACCTTTCCTAGCATTGTTTTTCTTTCTTTCTAATGAGTCATGCCTTCTTATGATGTGGCCAAAATACAACAGCCTTAATTTCATCATCTTGGGAGAGTTCTGGCTTGATCTGTTCTAGAATCTGTTTGTTTTTTGGCTATCCATGGTATTCTCAGCCCTCTTCTTCAGCACCACATCTCAAATGAATTTATATTCTTCCTATCTACTTTTTCTGTGTCCAGCTCATAGATCCATACATAGTGATGGGAAATAACATGGCTTGGACACTTCTACCTTTAGTGCTTACTTGTATGGATGCTGCATGTATCTGTGAGTTGGACAGTGAAAAAAGTGGATAGGAGGAAAATTTTATAATATGTTTGAAATATGCTCAAACTTCAGGATTAGGATGGAAAATTAAATAAAGCAATATCTGTCGCAAAACTGGCCAAAAAATAACCCAGCTCTGTGATTTTTATATGAAACATTTTCTTTCATCCCCCAAATCCACCAAAACTTACTAAAGACTTAACTTATTCAAAATAACCAGAGAAAATACCTTCAAGAAATTATACATATAATATACACATTTACAACTGAAATGTTTAAAGAAAATAAAATGCAGTAAAATCAAATAAAGCTGGATTAGAAGAAGGTCTAAAAATTGGGGATAGGAACAGCAACAATTTTAAGATATTATTATTATTAACCTTTATTTATAAAGCGCTGTAAATTAACAGCGCTGGTACATACAATCTTTTTAATTAGACGTTCCCTGCCCTCAGGCTTACAATCTAAAGACAGGACATAAAAGGAGAAGGGAAAGGGGTGGGGGCTAGTGGCTAATACATATAAAGTACATGCATACAGGAAATGGTTTGATAAAACAGGCATCAAAAGAACATCAATACAGATGATGCAATATAACTAACAGAAAATAGCAAAGATTTGGAATGACTTAAGCAAAGAATGAAAATTTTAGTAAAAAAATTCAAAATTAATTAATAATTAATTTAATTGTTTTTATTTATATACCGCTATTCCAAAGATCATAGCCGTGACAGCAAAGTAAGCTAATTAGCAAGTAAGCTAATTTGCCCCACACAGTCTGGGTACTCTTAGCGACCTCGGAAGGATGCAAGCCTGAGTGAGCTTGGGCCTCTTTTCTGGTTTTAACTCGCAACCTTGTTGTTTGAGTGAATGGCTGCAGCCACCAGGGCTCCTTTTATCCAAAATTAAGACTTGGAAGGCCAGCTATGAAGGAACTAGATAAGATCCTGAAGTGTGAATATACATCATCAGAATCATCCATGCTATAGTATCTCCAGTTTCCATGAATGGTGGTGAAAACTGCACCGTGAAGAAAGCTGACACACAAAAAAAATCATTTGAAATGTAAGACTGGAGAAACTCTATGGTTACCATGGACTGCCAAAAGGCAAATAAATGGTCCTAGAGAAATCATTACCTTCTAAGATAGTGAGATTGCATGCTCCTGTGAGACAAGAGGCTATGCGAATTCCTCACAGCGAGCTGTCAAGTGGTCTTTGTTTTCTTTTGGGGGCCGATGTAAAAGGTCCCTGACAACTCGGAACAGCTCCGCTGGCCGACACTGTGCAGACGTAATGGTGGGCAGAAAAGTAGAGTTTCTTAGCTGCCACCACTGTGTATAACTCCTGTATTGAAAACAGCTTCACTGGCTACCAGTTTGTTTCTGAGCACAATTCAAAGTGCTGGTCATGACCAAAAAGCACTACATGGCTTAGGTCCAGACCAGGGATAGGCAACCTGCGGCCGCCGGGCCGGATGCGGCCCGGCAAGGCCTTGGGACTGGCCCAGCCCGGTCCTGCCGCCGATTCCACTGGAGCCTTTGGCCTCTGCGGGTGGTGTGAGGCCTTTGGCCTATAGGAGGGGGGGCAAGGGGGGCAATTGTCTATAGAAGCCCAGAAACATGCTTTATTAATTTTTAAAAAATCAGCAATTTTTTCGTGTGTCCTCATTTTTTTTTAAAATGTCCTCCATTTGTCCTGGTTATTTTTTTTTAATTATTTAATTTTTTTAATTTTTTTTGGCTTCGGCCTCCCAGTTGTCTGGGGACAGCAACCCGGCCCCTGGCTCAAAAAGGTGCCTACCCCTGGTCCAGACTATTGAGAGACTTATCTCCCCATACGAACCCAGAGCCTGAGATCCTCAGGAGAAGGATATAACGTTAATCCAGGTTTACGTTCAATTTACAAGGTAGAAGAGACGGAGCAGATTGGGCACATACCATGACTACATATCAAAATTAGAGTAAAGTGAAAGAAGAACACTAAACCAAGCATCATGCTGAAATACAATCTGTAGAATTTAATACAATGTGAAATACAGATTTGCATAATTATGTGTAATTGACCAGGAACCAGAAGAACTTTGGACTGAAGCGGGGCACTGTTAAAGAGAAATGTAGCCAAAAAGAATGAGAAAGCCTTAATGAATGACAGATAAATTCTTCAAGCAGTTAAGAACAGATTAAAAGCAAAAGTAAAGGTGACAGGATATAATAATATAATTAATTAATTTTTTTTTTTACTGCCCTTCCATAGATCAGGGCGGTTACAGCAAATATCAATAAAACAATTAAGAATACATAAAACACCCCTCTCCACTGACCCTCCCCTGTAAAAAAGCCACCACAGCGGGCAAGACATCCTCCGCAGTTCTGGGGAGCTCTTCCCAGGTGACATGGGGGGGGGGCCAACGGCAGAAGTAAGTCCTCCACCAGCTCTCAGGCGTCCCCGATGTGCTGGGTCTGCCTGAGGGCTCCTCTGAGGCCAGATGACAGTTGAAGAGGGAGGGGCCTTCTTTCAGGCAGTCCTCGATGTTGCTGGGTCCCCTGAGCTCCTCTGAGGCGGATGACAGTTGAAGAGGGAGGGGCCTTTCCTCAGGCTCCCTGATGTTGCTGGGTCTGCCTGAGGGCTCCTCTGAGGCCGAGATGACAGTTGAAGAGGGGGGGCCTTTCCTTAGGAGTCCCGATGTTGCTGGGTCTGCCTGTTTGGCTCCCTCTGAGGCCGAGATGACAGTTGAAGAGGGAGGGGCCTCTTCCTTCAGCAGTCCGATGCGGTTCTGGTTGTGAGGCTCCCTCTGAGGCCGAGAGACAGTTGAAGAGGGAGGGGCCTCTTCCTTCAGGCAGTCCTCGTGTTGCGTGTCTGCGGCGGCTCCCTCTGAGGCGAGATGACAGTTGAAGGAGGGGCCTCTTCCTCAGGCAGTCTCGATGTTGCTGGGTCTGCCTGAGGCTCCTTGAGGCCGAGATGACATTGAAGAGGGAGGGGCTCTTCCTCAGGCAGTCCTCGATGTTGCGGTCTGCCTGTTTGGCTCCTCTGAGGCCGAGATGCAGTTGAAGAGGAGGGGCCCTTTCCTTCAGCAGTCCTCGATGTGCTGGGTCTGCCTGTTGGCTCCTTGAGGCCGGAGATGACAGTTGAAGAGGGAGGGGCCTCTTCCTTCAGGCAGTTCGATGTTGCTGGGTCTGCCTGATGGGCTCCCTGAGCCGAGATGACAGTTGAAGAGGGAGGGGCCTTTCCTTCAGCAGCCCCGATGTCATGGGGTCTGCCTGAGGCTCCCTCTGAGGCCGAGATGACAGTTGAAGGGAGGGCCTCTTCCTTCAGGCAGTTCCTCGATGTTGCTGGGTTGCGTGTGGCTCCCTCTGGGCGAGATGAAGTGAAGAGGGAGGGCCTCTTCCTTCGGCAGTCTCGATGTTGCTGGGTGCTGTTGGCTCCTCTGAGGCGAGATGACAGTTGAAGAGGGAGGGGCCTCTTCCTCAGGCAGTCCTCGATGTGCTGGGTCTGCCTGATGGCTCCCTCTGAGGCGAGATGACAGTTGAAGAGGGAGGGGCCTCTTCTTAGGCAGTCCTCGATGTTGCTGGTCTGCCTGACGGCTCCCTCTGAGGCGAGATGACAGTTGAAGAGGGAGGGCTCTTCTTCAGGGTCCCTCGATGTTGCTGGGTCTGCCTGAGGCTCCCTCTGAGGCAAGATACAGTTAAGAGGGAGGGGCTCTTCCTTCAGGCAGTCCCTGATGTTGCTGGGGTCCTGATGGCTCCCTCTGAGGCGAGATGACAGTTGAAGAGGGAGGGGCCTCTTCCTTCAGGCGTCCTATGTTGCTGGGTCTGCTGAGGGCTCCTCTGAGGCCGATGACAGTTGAAGAGGGAGGGCTCTTCCTTCAGGCAGTCCTGATGTTGCTGGTCTGCCTGAGGGCTCCTCTGGGCCGAGATGACAGTTGAGAGGAGGGGCCTCTTCCTTCAGGCAGTCCTCGATGTTGCTGGGTCTGCCTGAACGCTCCTCTGAGGCCGAGATGACAGTTGAAGAGGGAGGGGCCTCTTCTTCAGGCATCCTCGTGTTGCTGGGTTGCCTGAGGCTCCTGAGGCCGAGATGACAGTTTGAAGAGGGAGGGGTCTTCCCTTCAGGCAGTCCTCGTGTTGCTGGTCTGCCGAGGGCTCCCTCTGAGGCCGAGATGACAGTTGAAGAGGGAGGGGCCTCTTCCTTCAGGCAGTCCCCGATGTTGCGGGTCTGCCTGAGGGCTCCTCTGAGGCCGAGTGACAGTTGAATGAAGAGGGAGGGGGCTCTTCCTTCAGGCAGTCCCTATTGTTGCTGGTCTACTGATGGCTCCCTGAGGCCGAGATGACAGTTGAAGAGGGAGGGGCCTCTTCTTGGCAGAGTCCTCGATGTTGCTGGGTCTGCCTGGGGCCCTCTGAGGCCGAGATGACAGTTGAAGAGGGAGGGGCCTCTTCCTTAAGCAGTCCTCGATGTTGTGGTCTGCCTGAGGGCTCCTCTGAGGACGATGACAGTTGAAGAGGGGGGGGCCTCCTTAAGGCATTCCTCGATGTTGCTGGGTTGCTGATGGCTCCCTTTAGGCCGGATGACAGTTGAAGCGAGGGGGCCTCTTCCTTCATCAGTCCTGATGTTGCTGGATCGAGTCAGAACACTGAACAAAAATGTAAAGTAACTTGTTCCCACGGATAGAAGGCAACAACAAAAATATAAGAACAAGAGACCTCTTCCACAAGATCTGAGAAATCAAAGGGACATTTAAACCAAGAGTGGGGATTTTACCTGACCAAGCATGAAAGATGATGAAAAAATACATGGAAGAAACTATATAATAATATGAGATGAAAGAATGATAGAGTCAGTTAAGGAAGAACCATATGGAGATGAACTTCAATTTTAGAAAATGAAATGAATTGCACTCAGAGCATTAGGAAGATGGAGTACCAAAAGAAACTGCTTCAGTTTACAGAGACAAAGGCAAAGTGCAAAGACGGTTACAGTTGAACATTAAGGCCGAACATATGGCCAAATAAGCGTTTTGCTGCCACTTCGGGGTGGGTTTAGGTGATGCACCGCCCAACATGGTCAGATGCTGGCCGAGGCCTTCTAAGTAGCCTAAAGTCGCTCTGCCGTGGCTCATTGGTACTGTGGCAGTGGTCCACTTTGGGAGTGGTCATCCAGTTGCTTCAGCCCGGGGTGATCGGGGCCAGAACAGCTTGGCCGCTCCTTTTGGCCTGTCTGCTTCACCCCAAAGAAAACAAAATAATGACCACAGATTAATTACATAAGTTTAACACAGAGAATGAAGACATTTTTCATATCTTAGCTCGTTATTAATTAGAAAGGGGATTGCAATCAAGAAATCAGGAAAAGACCGGGGTTTGGAAGGCAGTTATGAAGGAAATAGACAAGATTCGAAGTGTAAGGATTTTTTCACAGCCATTGTAAAGTTACGATTGTCCATGCCATTGTAGTTTCCATTTCGTGCCTGTTTTTGAAAAACTAGACAATGAAGAAGCTGATAGTAAGAAAAATCAGCACATTTGAATGTGGTACTTGAAAGAGTTCTATGAATGCTGTGAATGTACACACAAAACAAATAAATGGAGCAAATGAAGTCTTGCTTCCCTAGAACCAAGATGATGAAAGTGGATTGTCGTCCTTGGTCATATCATGAGAGACATAACTCACTGAAAGACAATAGCTGAAGGTGGTAGAGAAAAAGAGGAAGATTGCATTCCAGAGGATAGACTCAATCAAGAGCCAGGGCCCCGAATGAGTCTTCAACATCTGAACAGGGCTGTTGACGACGGGTGACCTGATCTCTATCATAGGGTCGCCATAAATCAAAGTTGATTTGATGGCTGTTAACAACATAATAACTAATGAATGCACACAGACCAATGTGTGTTTTTAAAAGTTTTTTAGACAAAGCTATTACTTACACATGAATTAGTGGATTTCTAGGCAAAATCAAACATTACCAAAACACTGCAGAAATATACAATATGAGACCACTTTAACTGCCTGTCTCATGCTAACAAATTATGGAAACTTTAATTTTGTGTGACATTTAGACTTCTCTGTTAGAGAGCTTGGTGCCACAGCAAACTACAATTCCCAGAATTCCAGAGCCCTGAGCCAGGGCAGTTAAAGCTATCTCAAACAGGGTTATTCTGCAGTGTGTTTTGGACCACTGAGTCTCATTCCAACAAAAGAATGGTATTTTTTCCTGTTATTTTTACTGGATAGTACAAATCAAAGACATTTAAATATTTTCGCAAATAAATGCAGTTTAAATGTTAACTTAGTATGTTATGTCAAGTCTTATACAGTTTAATGAGTAATAATTGTTATAAAAAAATACCAAATTTAATTATAGTATCACAGGCTACACTGAACCACAAAAATCTGGTAAGAGTATGTTAAGAAGTCTAATTTAAAACCTGTAGTTTCAGCTTAATCTCTGGAACCTTTATTTGCTGGCTTTCTTTTTTTAACAGGGAGGACGGGAAATTTTTTGTGTACCTCCAAACTCTCTTTTAGGGTACGCCATTAGCCTGAGCTTCGTACCTGGACATGTAGTACAGTACACATATAGGATACTGTATTCTTCCCAACAAAAAAATTTGGAGCTCTTATGTGTGTAGCTTCAATGCAAAACCAGCTCAAGAATCTTGAGGCATCTGAGAGAGCACAAATTAATTTTGCAATGTATAGAGCTACTTTAGTTACAATAAAGCTTATTTCAGTAAGCAGTTTTTCTCCCATGATGCTTAAGCCTAGTAAATATGGTAACCTTCAAGAAACCATAGCTGTGTTGGCGAACATATGGCATGCATGCCAGCAGGACACGCAATAACTCTTCGTGGGATGCCGTCACTGCTGCCATGAACGTGGGTGGACATGCGCGCAACACATGATGTGGAGCTGTCCGTGAGCTTGTGCGCGGCTCCACCAGCAGTCTGGGAAAGGCTCCAGAGGGCAGTGTGCTGCTGCCCTCAACTGGGGGGAGCAGGCCAAGGGAATGCGCTGGCCCTGGCCAGGTGCATGCCAGGTGCTGGAGACCTATAGTGTCGCTGCCTGCCTGGCCAACTCTGTCCGAGGAGTTGTAGGAACTGGTCGGAGTGCCCTCAGCCTCCACTGCTGCTGTCTCTGTGGCGGGGAACAGCAAGAAGAGAAAACAACAAAAAAAAACAACAAAAAAAAAAACCTCTTCCTCCATCAATGACTTGGATGACAGAATTGGGAGCATACAGTCGCGCCTCGCCATACGCTGCCTTTTTATAGGCGGCTTTGAGCATAGGTGCTCAAAGCCTCCAGCGCGCACGGGGCGGAAGGGGCGGCGCGTCCCATTCAATTGAATGGGCGCGCGTGCCCTTTGCGCCTTGAGCGCGGTTGCGCCGCCGCGCCGCCGCACACGAGCCCCATTGTTTCCAATGGGGCTCGAGCATAGGCGGAATTCGCCTTATGCGGAGGGATCCAGAACGGATCCCCCGCGTAAGGCGAGGACCCACTGTACTTATCAAATTTGCAGATGACACCAAATTAGGAGGAATAGCTAATACTCCAGAGGACAGGATCAAAATTCAAAACGACTTGAATAGACTAGAAAGCTGGGGCAAAGCAAACAAAATGAAATACAACAGGGAGAAATGTAAGGTACTGCACTTAGGGCAGAAAAATGAAATGCACAGATATAGGATGGGGGACACCTGCCTGAATGAAAGTACATGTGAAAGGGATCTAGGAGTCCAAGTAGACCACAAGTTGAACATGAGTCAACAGCGTGATGCAGCAGCTAACAAGGCCAATGCGATTCTAGGCTGCATCAATAGAAGTATAGTGTCTTGATCAAGGGAAGTAATAGTGCCACTATATTCTGCTTTGGTCAGGCCCCACCTGGAATATTGTGTCCAGTTCTGGGCACCACAATTCAAAAAGGACATTGAGAAACTGGAGCCATGTGTCCAAAGGAGGGCGACTAAAATGGTGAAGGGTCTGGAAACCTTGCCCTATGAGGAATGACTTAGGGAGCTGGGGATGTTTAGCCTGGAGAAGAGAAGGTTAAGAGGTGATATGATAGCCCTGTTTAAATATTTGAAGGGATGTCATATTGAGGAGGGAACAAGCTTGTTTTCTGCTGCTCCAGAGACTAGGACCCAGAGCAATGGATGCAAGCTCCAGGAAAAGAGATTCCACCTCAACTTCAGAAGGAACTTCCTGACAGTAAGGGCTGTTCAACAGTGGAACACACTCCCTCGGAGTGGGGTGGAGTCTCCTTCCTTAGAGGTCTTCAAACAGAGGCTGGACGGCCATCTGTCGGGGATGCTTTGGTTTGGATTTCCTGCATGGCAGGGGGTTGGACTGGATGGTCCTTGTGGTCTCTTCCAGCTCTACTATTCTATGATTCTATGATCCATGGCGACGTCTCTGGAGGGGAACACAAGGAAGGAAGCGGAGGGGAAAGATGGAGAAAAGCGGGGCTTGAGCTTTTGTGTGTGTGTGTGTGTGAGAGAGAGAGAGAGAGTGGGGTCAGAAGAACAGCGGTGGCAGCAGAGGAGGGGGAAAGAGAAAGACGAGGAAGGCAGAGAAAGAATGGAGAAAGAAGAAGGGGAAGGAAGGGAAAAGTGGGGGGAGGAGGAGGAGGCAGCCTCCTGCCACGGTGGTTGTTGTTGTTGTGTGCCTCCATTCCAACTTATGTTGACCTTGAGGTAAACTGGTCATGGGGCTTTCAGAGGGGATTTTTTTTTTTTTTTTGCCTTTGCCGTCCCCTGAGTCTGAGAGAGTGTGATTTGCCCAAGGGAACCCAGTGGGTTTCCATGGCCTAGCTGGGATGCACGCAGTGTGGTTTTATGGCCCAGGCTCCCCCTCCCTCTTTCATCCCTCCTTGGGAGACAGGGAGCCTGCTAGTGGTCGTGGTGGTGATGGTGATCTGTTTTCTACATGGGGCACAAGCTTTGTTGAAAGGGAGGATGGTAGTGTCTCCTTTTGAGGCTGAGAGAGTGTGACTTGCCCAAGGAAACCCAGTGGGGTTTTATGGCCACGTGGGGATTCAAACTCCCAGGTTTCCATTCCTTCTTCATCTCTCCTTGAAGCAATCATCTCTACTATACAGGAAGATGCCAGTGCTATCTCTTCCTTCCACCATAGAGCTCCATGGGTTAGCTGGGCAGAATGTATCTTAGAAAGGGAAGAGGCCTCTCCTTATGAGCATCAATTTACTTCTACTAGTGGAGGCAGTAAATGAAGGGAGGCACAAAACTGGCTGGGGGGGGGGGAGCACATGCAATTTATGGGCTTAAAATCCCCTGTTTTAAACCACATTATCTTTGCTCTTTTTCATTAGTATTATGTACCTTCAGCTAGACTCCACCTTATGGCAACTATATCACTCACTGTATTTTCTAAGCAGGTTTTATATGGAGGAGGTTTATCATTGGCATCCTCTAATACTGGGAGAGTGTGACTTGTCCAAGGTTACTCAGTGGCCTTCCATGGCAGAACAAAGACTTGAACTCTAGTCTCATAGAGTCCCAATCTGACACAGACCACTACACATGCTGACTTAATATAAACCAGATTAAGGGTGCAACTGCACTGTGGAAATAATGCAATTTGACATCACCATGGTTCCATCCTAGACTCCTGGGATTTGTAGCTTTGTGAAGCACTACATCTCTTTGGCAGAGAAGGCTGAAGAGCTTGCAAAGCTACAAAACTCAGTTTACAGAAAAAGGGCGAAATGGCTGCTGAAGTGAACATTCTGCAATGTAACTAAACTGCACAGTGAGATAAATAAGGAGCATAATGTCTCAGCAGCCACCCCAAACCACACCAAAAAAAGAATTTTGTGACATAGTAAAAAAAAAGATAAAACAACTTCATATCAAATTAACACAGTACCCTTAAGCAATAAAAACACAGTGTTGATAGGATAGGAAGATAAGAAGATAGGTCAGGAATTTACAAGACAATAACTCTTTCTCGACACCATACCAGTGAAAGAATGTTATGGAAAATCAATATGAATGAAAAATGCCTGTGCAATGCCTGTAAACACATCTAAAAGCCAAGGACAAAGAATGTTTTTCCCCGGAAATAATCTATTTTAAACCACAGGACCCCATGAATGCCTTAATGACTAATCAAGAATGTATTTCCCCTAAACCAAGCTTTTTCAAAATAGTAGATTTTCCACATCAAACTTAATGTTTTCCTTTCTATTTATTTCAAAATTAAACATATAAAAACAATTTGAAGAAGAAAAGTTTCACATGGTAGGAATCTTGATGGGGGGGAGGAGGAGGCCTTACAGAAAAAGACGCCTAACGGAAACATCACTTATTATACCACTTTCTTGGAAAGCTTTGTGAAACACTGCTGTATTCTGCACATGGGAAACAATGTCAATGTAGCACTTGACACTTCACCTACCCCTTAATTAAAATAAATGGTGAAAGATCACATTATGGAAGCCATAAAAGTTGATGCTCATTAAAAACATGGATACTCTTTGTCTGCCTCCTGAATTGTGCATTGTTTTTATAAGGCAGTGATTTCATCCATAAGTGGATAAGACTTGGGCTCAAAAGGAAATGGATCATCACCAAGAAAAACAAAACCAGCAATAAATTTATTTCTGCAATAATTATAGCTATGGCATGTTCTTTAGTATCTAGGGACACTGGACGTGGCTTTTAATGAGAACATTGCAACCCTGGATAAATAATTAGCCAACCACAGATTTGGAGGGTACCAACACATGTCATGTAGTTCACCCTCCTGTCCTTAGGTATGACACACTAACTGTGAAGCCTTTCTATAAATATAAAATAAACTAGATCATCTCATCACTAGACTATAATACAACTTAAATTTCAAGTTTGAATCCATGCCTTTTGTTCTAAAACCCGAATATTTTTAAAGTATTTCATCTGTGTTAATTACTTGTGCATCTGGCTGGAAACTCTTTGTCTGACACTGCTTTCATACTCTCCAACCGTTCCAGTTTAACAGGGACAATCACAATTGATTCTCAGGTGTCCCACTTTTTCAGCTGCTTTTGAAATGTCACAGGTTCTCTCTCCTCCTCCAACTTTCCCCCTTTGGCCTCAGTTTAATTCAGTTATTACAAACTGAGCGAAGTACAAAAGTAATTTTCATTCAACTGAGCACGTGGGAAAGGAAAGAAGGAAATGAAGTCATGCCCTTCCAAGTAGGCCCAGGTAAAAGCAAACTGCTGCAGTCTCTCCTATCTTGTCTGTTCTTCCTCAAAATGTTTCTCATCTTGACCACACTCTGATGTTGCCTGGCTACATGTGTCCCAGATTTCGTCTGTGAAATATTGGAGGGTATCAATTTGGCTTTCTTACTTAGCTTTCATTATCCTACCTTTGAGGAACACTCTCATTGTCTTGTCATGCTCACCTTAGCTGATTCCATGTCTGGCTTCTGTGCTGTTAATTGGACTTCTAGTATTCCTTCTGTCCAAATGTAAAAGAGCTCGCCTGTCCAGTCTCTGTGCAGTTGGATGGGTGGAAGGTGAGGTGGGGTGGAGGATACTGCTTCTTCCTACTGCTTGCAAACTCCAGATTTTATCATATTATGGGTTCAGAGAAAGCCTCCACATGCTACATGAACATAAGAAGGCAGGGCAAGGGGATTAGCCCTGCCTGTAATGCAACCACCTCAACTCTACACAGACTGAAAAGCCATGCCTCTTCATCACACCATGTAAAGAAATTGTACATACAAACACCAATATGTGCATAGAGTTCCTATTCATGACATCTGGAAGCAAAGATGTTAGACAACAACAAAGTCACAGCACATGGTTGGTGGGTAAACAGCAGCCCAAGAGCCAGATGCAATGCTCACCACTTTTTGCACCACCAAATCTCTGGCACAGCGCCACATATCCCCAGATTATCATCCTTTTTAAAGAAAAGGTTTCCTCCCTAAAACCATTAAATGCCCTCACTACTACCATCCTAGATTAACATTAGACATCCAATTCTCCTGACATACCCCTGCAATTTATAAAAATGATTTTTAAAAATCAATTAAATATTGTCTGATAAATCCAGATGTATACAACAAAAGTAGAATTTTGGCTGCTTTTAGTTTATTTTGAGCTGGATTTTCAGCCAAAAATGCACAGCAGTGGCTTGCTTGCAAAGGCATTGGAACAAAAATTGGAACAAGTGCTCACTTATGCTAATTCTAAAATCTGCCTCAGTTTGGCCAGGCTGACCTCCTTCACCACAGGGCCATAAGCAGTTTATATCAGGTGAGACAAAGAATAGTACTGATGATACATAATATTGATTTGCCTTTTTCCACAAACAAAAAAGAGAAGGAAAAAGGAAAAAGAAAAAAGGTTTAGAAGATATCAGCCTCTGATGCTTTATCTGCTAATACAAAACATCTTCGTTGTAGTTATTGTTGTGTGCCTTCAAATTATTTCCAATTTATGGCGACCCTAAGGTGACCCAACATAACATAGTGGTTTGAATGGACAGTGACTCTGGATACCAGGGTTCAGTTCCCCATTTGATCATGAAACTCACTGGATGATTCTGTGCAAGACATATGCTCTCAACCTCAGGGAAAGGCAATGACAAAACTCCTCTGAACAAATCTTGGCTTTGCCTTCCTCTAAGGCTGAGAGTATGACTTGCCCAAAGTCACACAGTGGGTTTTCATAGCTAAGCGGGAATTTGAACCCTGGCCTCCAGAGTCATAATCCAATGTTCAAATCTGTTTAGAACAAGCATGGTCAAGGACAGAAATTGGCAACTACAGGTTGCAAAATATTAACCAGCATGAGAGCTGTAGTCGAAAAAAGCGATGGTCAGGATCTGAACAGACCTTTGATTGATTCCAGCTAGAAAGCTGTCTTGTCAGCTGCTACTGAATCATTCTGTAGTTTACAATAAACTAAAAAAAAAACAACAAAAAAAAACCACAGTACTTCAAGCAGTTTGAATGTGGAATTATAATTATAAAACTAAAGTTACACTCGCTTCACTAAAATATAACATTGCAATGTGTGGGAAATTCTCAGACCACTGCCATAGCAACTGTTTATAAAACACAATATCAAAAGGTTTAACAAAACCAAAAAAATGTGAAACAAAACAAAAAAGAGCCCCTCAGGATCAAATAGATGACTCAACATGTACGTACAACTTAAGAAATAATAGACATTTAAGTTATATACACTAACTTGCTCTTATCAACATTTATCCTGGAGCCACTTTGATTTATTTGAGGATTAAGTTCCACATCTAATTTTTTTAAACACAAAATGCTTACAAAGAACGCTGTAAGAGAGGGAAGAGACATTTGTTCAAATAAGGTTATGGTTGAAGAGACAAATCTTCAAGGCCCTCCTCTTGCTCTGCCCCAAATGCTCCTATGAACATCAATCTATCTAAGATTTTATTTAATACTTCATTCATCACCATAATGTCTCCATGACTTTCATGAATACAAAAACAGCAAACTCGACTCCAGCCAAATCCCCACCCCCGGTTTCAACAGAGCACTGTTTTCTAACAAGGTCTTCTTGGACCAAAGTGGCTTATCTTAGACTCTGTCCAAGAACATAGTTGGTTCACAGGCCATACTGACAGCACATTGCAACTTCTTTACAAGCCAGTATAATTAGAACAGTTATGCAACCAGCCTACTGTGGACTAACTTAGTGCATTTATAATAGATATTGAGTTCCATGGATTATTTGTAGAGCTCTTCCTTGATAAGACCCTGGGGAAACCAAATCCTAATTATAACTCTATGGTGTTCCTGCATCTGAAATAATGTGTACAGTACTGGCTGACCCATCTTTAAAAGGGACCCTATAAAGGTTTTGGGAAAACGAGTATTACAACAAATATGGTGTGCCTTCCCTATGAGGAATTACAACATTGAAGAACTTTTTAGCTGAGAGGAAGTGAGGGAAACAAAGAAAGAGAGAGAAGGAAAGGAAAGGAAAGGAAAGGAAGGACATGGTAGACTTGTAGCCTTCCTTTAATGTAATAAGTTTTTGAAAACCTCCATATTTCATAATGAAGGGTTGTTTTTTTAAAGCACTGTTTTATCTGTCATCTGACAGAGGGATGGGAAGAAGATTAATTGGTTCTACCTCTGGATCCCAACACAACAGCCAAGGTTAAAGACTTAGCATTTAAGTCCTAGAGTAGAAGGCCTATAACATGACAGAAAGCCTATAACATCTGTCCAGAATTGAGTGCCTAGTATTAGGCATAGTTTCCAACTGCTCCTTTGGGCAGTCCTCTATTCTACAAATAATAATCAATTCCTAGACCTAGTATGCTAAGGTGCAAATTTGACTAGTGGTACACTAACAGAAATGTATTTCTCTATAGTGAACCAAGATAAAACAAACAAACAGTTCTTGGCCCAGAGTGATGGATGGATTAGGTGAGACTACGTTTGTCTCACAGTCAGAAAAGTAACTAGGGAAAAAAGTCTAATAGCCTTGCACTACCAATGTTTTGATGGTAGATGAGTGCATCCAGGAAGGTTGTGTCATCCAGTGCATAATCCTTCCTCTTGCATTTTCACCAAGTTGGGAAAGAAACTAACCTTTTGACTTCAACGCGCTAGGCAATGCAATAATTTCCCTTTCTGCTGTTAAGCCCATGGGACCGAAGCAATGATTTCATGTCTGCATAACTTTCAGTATAAGGTCTGGACAAAAATTGGGTAAGTTACTTCCTCAGATTTGTATATGTCATACTGGAGATACACAGAGTTTGTGCTAAGCTAAAGAAGACAATTCAAGGACAATTTGTTCATTACTCGAGCCACAAGCTGCAATTTAGGCATTCTGAGATGAAGCACAGAGGCAGCAGTCAATGGGGCTTGAAAAAGAAGTAAACACAAGAAAGGTAATGAAGGGCTCTCTGAGGCATACCACATTACTATCCTGAATACACTCAATTTTGTCTGATTTGGGGGATAATAAGGTTAGGTCCAGTTAGTATTTCCCATTTCAGACTACCAGGGATCTCCAAGGAGGACTAAGAAATAATCCTGTCTGGCATATCAGAGAGCTGTTGCCACTCAGAATGAACAGCACTGGGCTAAATGGATCCACAGTTTGACTCAACTTCCTATGTGAAAGAGAAAGATAAACCGTTCTTTCATTGGAAGGAAAAGGAGAGATATTGTATCTCTCAATACCCAAAATTTATCTCAGGGAAGAAAGCTTCACCACCAGCTTGAGTTTATATGTAATATCTAACACAGACATGGTACCCCTTTACCTTTCAAAGTATGAATATGGTTTGCATTGTTAAGTTTCTTTTCCACCACTATACTCGGCTGGCGAGTCCACCAGGAAAAGAATGCACAAGCCCAATAATCCTGCTCTAACAGCAGCATTCCTTTTTAGGGAAAACATGACAGAAGTTGAGATTACCTTTTCTGTACCTTGAGAACACAAGCATGTTTTATTTCTGTTCTTCTTGGAAAGCTGGAGAGCCACAACCAATCTAAAAAATATTCACCCTATTTCACCCCTACTCTTCATACCGAGAGGAATCTGTAAAACAAGAATTATACAAGTAATTCTGTTTTCTAGAACTGCAAATGTTGATTGAGTCATCTTTCCTATAAATTCATTGTTTAAATGATTTTGGCATTGTTCCTTTCAGATTCCTGTCTAGCGATGTAATGGAAATTTTGATCTCACACTCTTGTTTCTTTAACATCAAGGATACCAAGATTATGAGTTAGGGGAGTCTTTGCCAGTTGACAAACAGGAGAAATGTGAAATGTGAAGTTTGAAAAGGAACACTGAGATGATCTAAATAAATTGAAAAGTAAATATATAGTTCCAGTGACATTAGATTATGCTCATACTATTGTAACAACTAGTTTGTTACAATTAAGAATATGTGTTTTCCAAGACTTTATCATTTGGCCATAAAACATAATTCCTAAATTAACCTGGCAAAGAAAATTATAGCCCAGAAGCAATTTCTACATATGAATAAGTTACCATTTCTAAACTTGGTATAATTTGTGAATAGAAAGGAAGATTAGTTGTATCCAATCATGTGTTTTTGCTTAGATCTGAACTGGCAACAACTGTAAGAGCAAATGCTCAATATAGCACCACCCACACTTGGGGAATGGAGACTGTGACTATTTTAATCAGCTACAGCAATGGCTATCAGCTTTTCCATATTAGGAACCTCTTCCTTATAGCAATCTACAAAAGGCAGAGTGGATGTCAATCTTTTTGATATGTTTGTTTATAGGGTCTCTGGGAAGCTTCACCTACCAATACATATCCAGTCTTTTTAAAAGAATATTTATACAGAATTTTCAGTGCACCAAATCCTTTAAATCATCAGCTTATAGATTTCACACATCTCTCTCCACAAGACGAATCCTGTCCTGAGGTCTCCAGAAGTCTTGGAAGGAATATCAAGTCCAAAAAAAGTAAGACTTCACATGGGCCCATTTGGAAAGCTAGTACACAGAGGCCTCAAACAGACAGGCAAGAAAGAGTGGCCCGAAGCTGCTTCTTCCGAGAGCAGGCTGGGACCCCGCTGACTAAACCATCTGCTCCCAAGGTGGCCTGTATGTGCACGCCATAACCGTATGCAATGGTGTCAAGCTGCGCTGCTGGATATTTTTTTTATAAATCCCCCACCACCATCCCTGTACACTGTTGTACAAACAAACACACCACTGGCAAGAGTCTGTTGCCTAAATGCCATCCCACTGGATGCCCCCCCCCACTTGATCGGCCACACAGTCGTACCTGTGACCCTCCATCGAGACAGGGCATCAGAGCAAAGGTGTGCCCATTAAAACAGTGGCAATGCACAATCATGCCCTCCTACATCCCCCCTTCATTCCATGTCCTGTCTTGGATTGTCTGGTTTGTTTATGTTGTACTTATAGCCATTGGAGGTGTCATACTTTCCCTTTTTTGGACAGCCGCCCCGACCACTGGCTCCGTTCTTTTTAAATGTGCTCCTGCACCACTGCATTTATACACTGGTTTCAGGTTAGGGTTAGGATGGAGTGCTCCTTTGGGACTGGTCTTGTGTCAGGGTGTTTATATGCATGGTCGAAGGAGCGCACTTTCCTGGCTAGAGTGGTTTATTTTTCGTTCTTTTTAGTCCTGCTTTTACACACACACCCCTTAGAGCAGCCATGAGGTGGTTTCTGGTAGTTTCCAGAGTGTGTGTCATCTAAACGCCACATCCCCCCAACAGGCTGAAACTGCTTATTTTGGTCTGTCTGTTTGAGGTCTGAATTGTGTTATTAAAAATTTACTTATTTAAATTCCTGTTTCAAGTTTTCTCCCAGTCTAAATAACATTATGTAATTCACTTGTCCCCAGAATTATTCAAGGGAGCTTTGCCATTGTCCTTCTCTGAGAGTATGTGACTTGTTCAAGGTCACCCAGTACATTTCCATGGCTGAATGGAGATCTGAACCTTGGTCTCCAAGAATCATAGTCCAACATTAAAATCATACCACACTGGCTCTCACATGCAATTCCCTATTTCCTAGTTATTACTCTCTTCCTCTTTTTGCCTTAAGCATGACATGGGGCTGCTTCCATACTATACTTGCATGCAGACAGTCTAAACAAGGGGTGGGACTCATCCAGAATTCTGAACAACAATTCCTAGTAGCTCTAGCCAGCAGGTCACTGGTTAGGAAATGAGAGGGGGGGGGGGGGGGGGGGGGGGGGGGTGGGTAGCAGATTCAATGCATTCCAATGGTGATGGAATGCTGGGATGCTTCTTATTGTGGTGCACCTTCAAGGTGTTTCTGACTTATGGTGTCCCAAAGGTGAATCTATCATGTTTAGGGGTGTGGGATTTTGGGTTTTTTCTTTGCAAGATTTGTTGTGAGTGGGTTTGCCATTGTTCAAGGTCACCCACTAAATTTACCATGGTCAAACTGGTATTCACACCCTGGCCCTTTTGATTTCTAGTCCAACATTCAAACCCGTACGCCATGTGTGCTTGTACTGGGATACAGTAGTTTTACAATATCAGGAGGGTCACATGATTCCCACCCATCAACAGTGAGAGACTTTCCCATACAATCAACAGGCTCTGGTTATCTCCTGGGTGAGGAAAACCCACATAATTGTCTCTGATCTGGGGGGCTCTTTCACACTATACAGTTATAGCACTATGATTCCACTTTAACTGCAGTGGCTGCATCATATGGAATCCTGGAGTTTGTAGTTTGGTAAGGCACTAGAGCTTTCTGGCAAAGAATTTGAATAGCCCAAATAATCCATCCCAGGATTTGAAAAAGCCCAATAACAAATCCCTGGAATTTCACAGGATGGAACCATGGCCATCACTGTGACACTATAGCCCTAGAATTGTCTGCCTTTTCTCAGACAACAATAAAGGAAATGTGTGCAAGAATCTTTGTCTCCACCTGTTCACAGCTCATAAATGGCAGCATGAAAATGATGGGAGAAAGGAAGTTTGCCATCAGAACTCAATTGTTATAGGAGCCCTGGTGGCGCAGTGGTTAAATGCCTGTACTGCAGCCATTCACTCAAGACCACAAGGTTGCGAGTTCAAGACCAGCAAAAGGGCCCAAGCTCGACTCAGGCTTGCATCCTTCCGAGGAGGGAGCTAAAATGAGTACCCAGACTGTTGGGGGCAAATTAGCTTACTTGTTAATTAGCTTACTTGCTGTTCACCGCTATGATCTTTGGAATAGCGGTATATAAATAAAACAAATTATTATTATTATTATTATTATTATTATTATTATTATAGATTTTTTCAGCCGATCTGGAGAGAGAGGAGATTGTAGACTGTGTAGTCAGAGGTCTCTTCTTAGTGTTGATTTAAAAGGCTTTATGCAACTTCAGGAGGCCATTTCAAGGAGATGTGAATTTAGCAGATCAGAAAATTATTCCAAAACCTGACTAGGAGCTGATTGTGGCACAGATCATGAACTGCTCATAACAAAAATCAGAGCTAACCTGAAGAAGAAAACAAAAACCATCATTATAAAAAAATATGAGCAAAATAACATTTCAGATGAATTCAAGAACGATGTAAGAAACAGGTATTGTATTCCCAATTACTATATATGGATGTGAGAGATGGATAGTGAAGGAAGCAGACAGAAAGGACATCAACTCATTTGAAATGTGGTACTTAGGACTCTGTGGACAGCAAAGAAGACAAACAAAAGGCTACTTGAACAGATCAGACCAGAGCTCTCCTTGGAAGTAAAGATGATCAAGTTGAGACTATCGTATTTTAGCCACATAATGAGAAGGCATGGATCATTAAAAAAACACCAATAATGCTAGGAAAGGTAGAAGGAAGAGAAAAAAAGTACAAACCAGATGGATAGACTCAATCGGGGGGTTGTGGGCAAGGGCTTGCAGGCTCTGGGGAGGAAGGTGGAGGATAGGTGTATTTGGAGATGTCTCATCCACAGGGTCGCCAGCAACAACAACAAAATGATTCTAAGAATGCCATAAATAATTATGGCCGGCATCCATAGTTTTTTGTGGGGTTTTGGGGCTATGTGGCCATGTTCTAGAAGAGTTTCTTCCTGACGTTTCACCAGCATCTGTGGCTGGCATCTTCTCTGAAGATGCCAGCCACAGATGTTGGCAAAACATCAAGAAAAAACTCTTCTAGAACATGGCCACATAGCCCAAAACCCCCTCAAAAAACAATGCCATAATTATATAGTTTTCTACCTGTGATCAGCATACACAGTGGGCCCTTCCCTTATGCTGGGGATCCATTTTGGACCCCGCCACGTAAGGGAAATCCAGCGTATGCTAGGGCCCAATTAGAAATAATGGGGCTTATGCTCATGGTGCAGTACAGTGCACACGCCACGAACACAGACCCCATTACTTCTTCTGGGGCACACAACGGCTTTTTCTGGCGCAGCTTTCAGCGTATGATGAAAGCCATGTAAGGCGCACCAACATATGACACGGGCACATTGTACAACAATTTATTTTCTGAATGAAAAGATTTCCCACCACAGGAGACATTTATAGTGACCTGATTTTAATAATAATAATAATAATAATAATAATAATAATAATAATAATAACAACAACAACAACAATAATAATATCATAATAAAATTTTATTTCTATTTCCCGCCTCTCCCTATGGAACGAGGCAGGATTACAGCACTCAGCAAATTTCAACAATACACACACACACACACACACACACACTACTATCAACACAATACAGCTGGTCGACTCTCCATAAAAAACACAGAACACTGACAAAGGTGAGAATTTTACAGCAGGTTTGGTCGGTAGGCTCGCCGGAAGAGATCTGTCTTCAGTGCCTTCTTGAAAGCATCCAAGGTGGTAATGAGACGGATCTCTTCCGGCAAATCATTCCACAACTTGGGGGCCATGGCGAAAAATGCTCTGTGGGAAGTGGTCACTAGCCTGGTATTTACATAGTCTAGTTATTCTGAGACTGCGGGGCGGATTGTGTAGGGAATAGTGTTCCCTCAAATAACTCGCGCCCAAGCCATTTAGGTCTTTAAAGGTATTAACCAACACTTTGTATTGTGCCCGGAAGCTAATTGGCAGCCAGTGCAGTGATTTTAGTATTGGTGTTATATGATCAAACCTCAGTGCTCCAGTGACCAATCTAGCTGCTGCATTTTGAACTAACTGAAGCTTCCGAACTTGGTACACAGATAGCCCCATGTAGAGCGCATTAGAAAAATCTAAACGAGAGATTACCAGTGCAAGTACCACTGCTTCAAGGTCCTTTTGGTCCAGGTAAGGGCACAGTTGGCATATCAACCAAAGTTGATACCAAGCACTCCTAGCCGCCGCATCTACTTGAGATGACAACTGCAGAGACGGATCTAGGAGTACTCCCAAACTACGCACTTCATCCTTTAGGGGAAGTGTGACCCCGTCCAGGACAGGTTGGCAAAGTTCTCTGCCTGGGCCCGGGGATCCTATTGCTAGTACCTCCATTTTCTTTGCATTCAACTTGAGTTTGTTTTCCCTCATCCATCCCATTACCGACTCAAGACAGGCATTTAGAGGAGAGATGCCATCCTTGGTCACTGCAAGAGTCAGCGACATAGAGAAATAGATTTGGGTGTCATCAGCGTACTGATAACACCGTGCCCCATGTCTCTGGATGATCTCTCCCAGCGGCTGCATGTAAATGTTAAATAGCATGGGGGACAGGATGGCACCCCGAGGGACACCAGATGTCAGCTCTCTCTTGGAGGAGCAACTATCCCCCAGCCTCACCATCTGGAATCTACCCGAGAGGTAGGACTGGAACCACTGGAGTGCAGTGCCCCCAAAGCCTAACTCCCTCAGGTGTTCCAGAAGGATACCATGGTCTATGGTATCAAATGCCGCTGAGAGGTTCAAGAGCACCAGCAGGGTCACACTTCCCCTGTTGATGCCCAGACGGAGATCATTGACCAAAGCGACCATGGCAGTCTCAACTCCATAGCCCGTCCTGAAGCCAGTTTGAAATGGGTCTAGATAATCGGCTTCATCCAAGACAACATGGAGTTCGAAGGCAGCTGCCTTCTCGATCACCTTGCCCAAGAATGGTAAAAAACAGCCTGGTCTGTAATTGTTTCTGATCAAAGGGTCCAGGGAGGTTTTTTTTCAGAAGTGGTTTAAGGCACACAAATTCAGAACTGTTCTATCTACTGCTTGGAATTGTAATATTAAGATATTGTAATATCATGCATATGAATGTAAAACTAATATTGACCACCAAAAGAGAGAGAAATTGCCTCAGAGATTCTAAGGGAACACACAAGAAAGCTGGTTTGGAAGGAACACAGCATAAATCTTTGAAACTGCAACCATCGGGCCAAATATTTTATCTGAACAAATTTTCATCTGGTTACACTCCCAATTTCTAAATTGTCACTTTCAGTTAATGTTTTCCTTGTAATATGAAGACTTCCTTATGTTAGAAAGATGGAAAATTTTGACCATCTCAACCACAGAAGCAATTTATTTATTTCTATTAACATTTTATTGTAATATGAAAGATGCAATTCCACATTTATATTAAAGCAAAGATCCTGTGCACTTTTAGTGTAGCAGACAAGTGTGCTAGTATGTTTACACTGGATCTCAGAGTTGTGTGATTCAGGGCATAAATGGTACTAAGGCCTTAAGATCTCTTAATACAGAACAATAAATTAGCTCCCTAATCATCAGGTCAAAAGAGGAAGGGTCTGTGTTTGTGACTGCAAAATGATTGGCTGGACTAAGGATCACATTTATTCAACCTCATTCAACCTCATTTATTCAATTATTTTTACACTAGTGTAGTGTCCTGTGTTCTGTCTCATCAAATTCAGTGGGACTTACTTCTGAGTAAATAGGCATAGATTTTTGTTGTAACTTGTTTATGCATAAATGAACATCCAGTTACATCTATATGCTTAGTTTCAAGGGCGTACAAATTTTAAAAAGCAATGTTGTAAAATGTGGAGAGACACAAGAGGAATTACTCTTGTTTTTTTAGGATTGTGTTTGCAGAAATCCTTTACTATTTTGAGCTTTGGAAAGAAAATTAAAATACACCAATAATTTCAATCTGGTTTTGATTTTGTAACTACTTAGGAGTAGTTGCAAGTTACAAAAATGCTTATATCCAGATGAATTAAAAGAAAAAATAATCCGCAATGCAACTAGCTAAACATTCCTATTTTACTCATGATACAGATAGCTTTCTGGGTCTTGGAAGTTCATGGAAAGTTGGGAGTCCAACTTTCTTGTTCACCATACAATCAAGCTTTCCTAGGGATGGAGAGGCAGGCAGTACCTCCTCCTCAGCCACAAAGTCTCTCAAATCTCTCCTAGTCCCAGAAGTCTCCCAAAGTCCCCTTAGTGCCTCTCATCTTGGGAGAATCTCACTGCTTTCACACTTCTCACAAACTGGTCATCTCCGCTACCTCAAACTTTGGAGAGTAATATAGCTAGATAGATGAGATGGTCACACTTGGAGTAAAGCAACTTCTTATGTTTCCTATGTTTTGATACTTATAAATGTTACTTACAGCATTTACTCCTATCTCAAACAACTGGGAATAATCTGGGCTGGCTCTGTCACTAAAAAAATGAAAAAGTCTATCACTTAATCTGGGTTTTATGTTTCACTGTGACAGTTGAAACACATTTTAGTACCTTCTAGCACAGTCTGATTTGTATAATAAACAGATGTAAAAGTTCTAACTAAAATCTGCCAACAAATATTGAAAACAATTCCAGGCTCATAGACTGGAAGTGATCAATATACATTCCCTTCTATAAAATAAAAGGAGACACAAAAGACTGCAATAATTCTCCTAGGCAAGCAAAGTCATGATCAAAATTCTGCAGCAAAGACTTCTACCCTATATGGAGCATGAAATCCCAGCGATACAAACTGGTTTCAGGAAAGGAAGCGGCATAGGGATCACATTTCAAACATACAATGGATAATGGAGCACACCAGAGAATTCCAGAAGAAAATCGCCATGCGCTTTATTGACTACAGCAAAGCCTTTGACTGTATAGATCAATAAAAAGTATGGCTTGTTATTAGAGGAATGGGAGTGCCACAATATCTGATTGTCCTGATGTGTAACTTGTACTCAGAATATGAGGTTGCTGTCAGAACAGAATATGAAAAATCAGAATGTTTCCCAATTTGCAAAAGGCTCAAACAAGGCTGCATACTATCATATTATTTATTCACCCTATTTATTTTCATGCCAAAAATATTATATGCAGAGCAGAGGCAGGAGGAGTGAAGATCAGAAGAGGGAACATTAACAACCTAAGATATGCAGATGATACAATACTACTAGCAAAAACAAAGACCTGTAGCAATTACTGAAGAAGGTTAAAAGAGGAAAGTGCCAAGGTAGGCTTAATGCTGAACATTAAGCAAACAACAATTATGACCATGGAAGATAAACAAGAATTCACCCTAGATAATGAGAAAATTAAATAGTCAAAAAGTTCCCATATCTTGGTTCAAATATTGCTCAGAATGGAGACAGCAGCCAAAAAATCAGAAGACTAGAATTGGGAAGGGCAGCTATGGAAGTACTGGACAAGATCCTTGAGATGTGGTGCTTGCAAAGAGTACTGAGGATATTGTGGATGGCCAAAAAGACAAAAACTGGGTCCTAGAATAAATCAGGATGAAACTCTCCCTGGAAACCAAAATGTCTAAATTGAGGTTGTCATACTTTGGTCACATTATGAGAAGGAATTAATCATTAAAAATACAATGATGCTAGGAAAGCTAGAAGGCAGCAGAAAGAGAGGGAGATCACATACCAGATGGTTAGATTCAATCAGGGAAACCACTGGCCTGAGCCTGCAGGATCTGAGCAGAGCAGTTGAGGACAGGGACTCTTGGAAATGTGTCATCCACAGGGTCACAATGAGTCAACACAAGGGCAGTTAACAAAAACAAATGTTCTCAGTCACAGAATGGCCTGTTCACATGAATATTTGACAATGAACTAGCTCTTTAACTTTTATTCAAAGATATAGCCGTGCTAGTCTGTAGAATCAGTATGTAGAGAGATTTATGCCACACTATGATGTTTATCACACTATCCTCTTAAAGTGCTACTATTCCACTTTGACTCCTCTAGCTGCCTCCTGTTGCATTCTGGGATTTGCAGTTTTAAGGAGGGGTATTTAGAATTCTCAGGCAGAGAAGCACAATATTGCCAAACAGATCTTGTCTGAATCCAGCACAGCAATTCTTCAGTCTACTGTCTGACTTTTTACAGATGAATCATGTTACTTAAATCCAGATTTCTTTAAAACCACAAGCAGACATCTAGTAAAGGAAGAATGTTTCAACAAACAGATTGGAGTTGTACTCCCTGTCACTTTTAATTGCAGTAATATTAATCACAAATGGATCAAAGAATTATTTCCCCAATTGAGTTATTTCTCATCAAATGTTGGCAGGGAGAGACTCAAAACTATGTATATGTTTGCATGCTAATTTTCAATGATACAATTGCAGGTACAGTATTCTAATTTAGAAACTGGCAGGAAAAATATCCTTCAAATCCCTTTCCCATTTGAACCCAATTTGCATATCGTGTTACACAATAAGACCACATTACCCCCTTTGTCTATGTTCAGAAGAGGCTTATTTAAAATGGCAAAAAAAAAAAAAAATGTTACTAAGACATGGGAGTATTTCATTCAGTGAGTGCAAGGGTCTCTGATCTGGCCGTAGCCATACTGCAGAAATAATACAGTTTGATAACACTCTAACATATCTCAACACTACGGAATTCTGGGGGTTATCGTTTGTTGTAACACCAGAGCTCTCTGACAGAGAAGGCTAAATGTCTCACAAAATTATAGTTCCCAGAATTCCACAGCACTGAGCTATGGCAGTCAAAGTGGTGTCAAACAACCTCAGCTTACATCCATTTCATGCTTCACCGAAGAAATGCAGTGAAGTAAATTAGAATGAACTACAGAGAATGTAGCTTAGCTTCCTGCTTCCTAATGATGTTCAGGAGAGTAACAATACAATCCATCCTTTCTCACATATTCCCTTATTCTTGGTTTTTATTCTGGTATTTCTGGTTAAGAAGCACAGCTAAGTATGTTGCTTTAAAAAAAAGTAAGTACTTACAGTTATGGCTCTGAGGCACTGTCCCTAAATTATCTGATGTTATGATTACAATTTTTACAAGTTAACACATTCTCATTTCTCAAAAGCACCCAGAACTATTTGTTTTGGTTACTTTTTTAAAAATGTGAATGGTGCAAGTTGCTGGATTTTGGTGCAAGTTGTTAGCCTCCTATTCATCTCATCATCGTTGTACTGTGCCTCATAATTGTTGCAGACATTGAGATGATGATGATGAGATGAATCTTCCTTACTGACCGTTAACATTAGTACTTGCAGCCACTCACTAACAAACCACAAGGTTATGAGTTCAATCCCAGCCAGAGACTCAGCCTTGCATCCTTCTGAGGTCACTAAAATGAGTATCCAGCTTGTTGGGGACAATTAGCTTACAGTTATAAACTGCTTAGAGACTGCTTAGTATAGTATGAAGCAGTATATAAATGAAGCTGCTATTGCAATTGCTATAAAAAAAATCTGGATAGAAACTTTACTGATTCATCATAGTAGAGGTTACTTTGACTTGCAGTTTCTAAATGTATCGGGGGCGGGTTATAGACCGCCGCTTTGAGGCGGTCTCCCGCCGGCGCCATTTGCTCCGTGAGGGAGCTGCAGCAGCCACACCGCGCGGCTCCCGCGCGAAGCAAAAAAGAAGCTCCATTTTGGAGCTTCTTCTTGCGGTGCCTCTATGACGTCGTGAGGCGCCTGGGGTGGACTCGCGACGTCCGGACGCACAGCGTCCGATACGTAAAGATGGCGGCACCTGTATGAACAGGGCGCTGCCATCTTGTACGTATTCTATACGTACTAGGGTTAGAGGTGTGTGGAAGCACCGCCCCTTCCTAACCCTAGTACATATAGAATACGTACTAAATGGCGGTGTGTAACCCGCCTTAGTAATTTCCAAAACTACTGTCACTGCTAGGGTCATTAAAGAAGTGATAACAAGCAGAGTACTTCTGCTTGTTTGTCTCATTCCACCAACCAGAAGACAATGGCATACTTTTAAAAATGTGTGTTTATGAGCAAAATTCCATTCAAATTAAGATTAAGATTAAAATTCCTATATTGCATGGGGATCTTAATTTGTAAAGCAGTTTTTTCTGGAAAAAGGAATTCATCTCAACTAGCTGTGGGCAGCACACCACTGATGTCATGTCATTTCCAGTTGGCATTTTTGGCTGGAGGAAAGTAGGGTTGGGAAGATAAACCACAATGGATCAGGTTAAAAAATCACCTGGAAAATCACACACACACACACACACACACACACACACACGGGTGGGGGGGGGGCTATGTCACAGCCAGATAGCTTTGGGGCCTGCAAAAGTGAAGATTGGGAGCACCGTCTACATGCCTGCTTTAGAGTCTACAAAGCAAAGCCTCAATACTGATCTAGATTACAAAGTGCTGTAAGAATCCCCTAATGGTATATGTGAATTCTTTTGAGTATTTGAAAGCACTACCATAATACTAACTGAAATAAGTTCAGTCTATTGGCTACTGTCTTGTGGCATGCCACAGCACTTTGTGATCACCAGTGCTATTTTAAGATCTACAGCTGGGATAAAATGGTGCTTCAGAATGGCCTTGCTCACTGTCCTAGTCAGTTTTCCATCTCCACAATTTTCCATCTCATTTCCCCTCCCACCTTGCTTTCTGTCATCACGTTGAACATTTGTTCTGTATTTTATGGTGTCTAACCATGGTCAGTCATCACTGGGTTGTTAGGGCTTTCTCTCCCTAAAGACTTAGCATACCCTAAACCCTTAAGGCACTAAATCTCTTCTGATCTTGGAAGTTAAGCAGGGTCAGCCCTGGTCAGTACTTGGTTGGGAGACTGTCAATGAATACCAGATGCTGTGGACTATATTTCAGAGGTAAGAACTGGCAAAAACACCTCCGGGTATTCCTTGCCTAAGAAAACCCTATGAAATTAATGGGTTCACCATGTGGCAAAAGCTGGCTTGAAGGCACATACACGCAAATGTACAGAACTACTCAGCATGATTTTTTAAAATTAATTTTTAAAAAATGAATCTTGGCATCAGTTCCAACCTATCTTATCTCTGAATTTGTCCAAACATGATGGCCAATGACCCCAGGCCTGGTTTAAGTTAAGCAAGAAAAATTATGACTGATACTGGGCCCCCAGTACTTCACCAGGGTCTTTGCAGACTGCTTATACCTACTGTGTAGATTCCATACCTTTTGAGAAGAGGGGGATCTGGCCATGCTCATCTGTGCTGTTGGAAATTCTAGGAGAAACAGCCTAGACATTGCTGCAACTGGTACAGAAAGCAGCTGCTCAGTTTCTAACAAGATTTGGAAAGTGGGGTACTGAACTGTGAATGGTATCATATTTCATCTAACAGGTATTCAGGGCAAATACTACAATACTAGTTGTGACAGTTGTTCTTAATACCGGTAAGCCTCTTGGCCCAACCTTTGAAACTTTGAGGCTTACTGCACAGGCCCTGCAATGGGCCTGTTGCATTACAAAAGGGGGCATGATGGGAATGGGAGGCGGCATAGAACGCATCTTACCACACAGGAGAACGACGATGATGATGCTGGAAGTTCCCATCGTGTTCCAGATGCATCCCAGAGGGGGTGATTTTCAGGAACAGTTTATAAGCGTTCCTGAAAATCGGCCCCTCTAGGACGCATGTGGAATGCAATGAGAACTTCCAGCAGTGGCGTTCTCCTGTGCGGTAAGATGCGTTCTATGCCACCTCCCGTTACCATCACGGCCCCTTTTGTAACGTGACAGGCCCATTCTAGGGCCTGTGCGATAAGCCAATTTGTGTAGAGGCAGCAGGGTTGTTCACAGATAACACTGACCATTCATCCACCTATCACTTTATTTACACCCTAGCTTCTTCCAAAACTGGGACTCAAGGAACTTACATATAGAGAGAAGTTCCAAACCAGCCACATATGGTTAAAACATATGTTTTAAAAGTTGTGATTGAAACATCATTAAAGCTAAAATTAAAAGCATTTAAATATGTGTTCCAGGAACCAGTGTGGTGCAGTGGTTTGAGTGTTGGACTATAACTCTGGAGATGAGAGTCTGAATCCCCAGTCAGTCATGGAAACCTACTAGATGACCTAGGGCAAGTCACACTCTCATGCTAGAGTACCTCACTACATTCTTATAGCGCTGCTATTCCACTTTTACTGCTCTGGCTGCCTCCTGTTGCATTCTGGGATTTGCAGTTTAAGGAGGGGATTTTGAATTCTCTGCCAGAGAGCTCTTGGGTCTCACTGAACTACAAACCCCAGAATGCAACAGAAAACAGCTAGAGAAGTAAAAGTGGAATAGCAGCACTATAAGAATGTAGTGTGGTAATGTGGTTAGTCTCAGAGGAAAGCAAAAGCCAACCCCCTCTGAACAAATCTTGCCATGAAAACACTGTGATAAGGTCGCCTTAGGGTCACCATAAGCGGGAAACAACTTGAAGGCACATAAGAACACCATCAAAATATGTATTAACACTGATTTACTCTAATTCAGATGGTTGTAACAATATGTCTATCTGTATTCATCCTTCATTCATAGTAGTGTAACTGCACAAAATAACCTGTGTATACCTTAGATAATGTGTACGCATATGAATGTACACACACACACACATCTTGAACATAACAGGTCTCTTTAGATGTGAGGCCCATTTTTGTGTGTTGCAGATCTGAGCCTTGTTCCAATACTTTTCACGGTGCACAAAGTATTAGGCACATTCTAGTGACTTTAAAAATGTGGATTTCATCCCTTTGCAGAAGTTGGGAGCTGTTCTTCCTTAGCACCTTCTAACCAGGATGTATAAACTACTTACTCTGAAAATGCACTCCATTTCTTTATATTTTTCCATTGTTGGTTTGAAGCTGCTTTTGTTTTACTGTTATTGCTCCTTTTTGTTAAGAATATATTCCTGTTGCTTACTAAACAATACATCTTTTTGCTAGCAGCACATACAGCACAAAGTACCTCCTCTGCCTTGAAAGCAATCTCTTTAACTAAATTTTATATGGAAACAAGAGTGCAGTGTTAAGCCATCTAATTTGCAACCATTTAATATGTCACCATGACCCAGACTGGAATGTGACATGGAAGTACACAACCTCTGCTGATCTTTAAAGTGCCACTTCATTACTGACCATTAACAGTAAGATAATAATAATAAAAAAAAATCTGGATAGGTACAGTTGTCCTGAAAATTTTAGTGATTAATCACAGCAAAGGTTACTTTGACTTGTAGCAGCTAAACATATCTTTAAGAGCCACTAATTCCCAAAACTACGGTCACTGCTAGGGTCTCTAAAGAAGTGATAGCAAGCAGAGTACTTCTGCCTGAGTACCCAGCTTGTTGGGGGCAATTAACTTATAGTTGTAAACTGCTTAGACGGTGTTAGTTCAGCATAAAGCGGTATATAAATGAAGCTGGGTTGTTTTTGTGTTTGTGTTTTGTGTTTGTTTGTTTTGCCTGTTCCTCTCATTCTACCAACCAGAATACAATGCCATTCTTCCTTAAATTATGTTTTTGAGCTAAGGTCCTTTCAAATTAAGGAACAGTAAGCCCAGAAATACCACAGGCCTAAATACTCTAAAGGCACCAGATCCTGTCTGATCTTGGAAACTAACAGAGTCATCCCTGGCTAGTATTTGAATGGAAGACCACTAACAAATACCAGGTTCTGTAGGCCATATTTCAGAGGAAGAAACTGACAAAATCACCACTAAATATTCCTTGCCCAAGAAAACCCTATAAAATTCATGGGGACACCATATGTCGACCAGTTTCATGGAGGCACAACACATACACATACAAGCCCAGAAATACAAATACTGTTTGTCTCTGGAAGTGGAAAGATAGGAGAAGCCTGTACTTTTGAGATCACCCAGTTGTTGTTGTTGTTGTTGTTTTAACCTTCTATCCAAATCTCTGTAGCTCTTCTGTTCATTTACAAATTAACATATCCATGAAAATGATTTTCTCACAGTATATCTCACAGGTTCTTGCATACCCAAAATGACATGTGGGAATTAGATAAACTAAGCTGATTTACAGTGAGATAACCGGTGCTCAGGCAGACTGCAGTATTTTTATAATTAAAAAATCAGCAAGGCCTCCTTGTTTCTATATAATGTTTACAAATTCAAGTATGGTAAAAACAAGGAAAGATAACGTGTCTTTTGGAACCCATGAATTCTAATACAGATATGAAACAAAATTATTGTTATCATCATTTTTATTTCAAATATTGAAAATGGAAGCATTATGATTGGTTTTAATTCTTATCTCCTTCCTTGGTCACCCACACTCAAAAGCAAAGTAAAACAAAACAAAAATCCCACAGTACAGTGGGCCTGCCTTATCAGTGGGCTAGCTATCTGAAGTTCTAAGTGCCTGCATATTGTCACCACCATTTTATTCAATGGTGGCACGTGCATGCCGGAGGTGCTGGTGCAGTCATGTGCACATTGCCACCATTGAATAAAATGGGGTGTGACCTTCCATGTTATTTCCCCATCCAGGGACTCCTGGAACCAACCCCGTGGGTGGAAAGGGACCACTGTACTAATTTTCATATATTACTATGTATGAGTTAGTGGCTCAATAGTTAAGTGCAGAGAATGGCAGTGTTAAGTCAACAACCCTACTATCTTACTGCACCAATTTCTTATGAGTCTGGAGACTTCTGAGCATACACAGAACTCATTTATGCACAAGCCTTTCTTCTGAGGAATGACATCTCCATGTTAATTCCTCTCAAATGAATTGCTCCATCCCCCAATAAACATGGGGCACTATATGGAGAAAAAATATATTCACACATGAAAAGGAATAAACTTGGATCTCTGATTTGGAGTGGCTGACATGGGGGGGGGAGTGCTGAAAGCTCTCAACTTTCCTTAACATTTTGTAGTATTTGAAATTCAGATGGGAATTTTCCTTCTCTTGTGAGTAGCTATCTGAACCTTCTTGCTTACAGAAAATACTAACACGAATTCCATGCAGTACTGAACCTAGCAGTCAGTAACCATGGCTCAGTTATCAAAATAGGATGTGCTTCAGAGCCAATATGTGATGCTACATCTCCCTTCAAGACTTAAAAAATAATAATCCTGAGAGGCATCCAGGTTATATCTTTCTTCTGAAACTCCAACTGTGCACCAACAGACGTAATCATGGTGCAAACATTTGGCAACATGCAGCAAGAACTGTCTTTCGCTCTTCTTTCCTTGAACTATCAGTTTTCAGTCAACTCAGAGAAAAGAAAACTTGCTTGCCAGGAGGCCAAAGAAATATTTAACAAAGTCCATTGCAACAGTTTTTATCAGGTTTCATGTGGTACAACCGAAAGCTTTGATGGGAGGAAAGAAGGAAGAACTCAGAAAGGTCATGAAACTAAAAAGCCAAGTTGTACTAAACTGGGGCTTTCCAAGTTAAAAATAACTACCTTAAACTGTGAGACCAGAGCTGTAATTTTGTGCAGTGCAGCATGACATCATGGTTTACACCGGGCCAGCTCAATAAATCAAGCCTTGCCTAATTAGAGATCCTACTGCCAATCCATATTATTTTGACAAATAATTGAAATGGGACAGTTCATAACACAAGCCAGATATGTTTACTAAAACATGTTCTTTTCAAAACCTTTTAGCTTCACTGCTGCTTACAGAAAATTCACGTTCAGCAAATTACAGACCCCAAGTCCTTATTCTGAGTCTGACTTCACTGTCAAGGAATTCTTCAATTAACTTTATGTCCTTTTAAGCAATCTCTCACCAATGGGAAAACAATCTTTGGTTCCTTGATCCTTCCTGTGCCAATATGCTGCCATCCACACTTCCCTTGTAGAGACAACATCTCCAGGGGGAAAAAAACTCATTTGCGTTTGTTTTTTAAGTGAGCAGTCACAACATTTTGCCAAGTTTTCTTTATAAAGGCAAGAGTAACAGAAAAGTTGCCATATACTGAACAGCCTGAAAACAGAAAAGGATTGATATACTACAAAATATGCTGGAATTTAGTAACCATCTTTGTTCCAAGCCTACCTACTTTTTGATGTTGTAAAAAACAAAAATTTCTTATCACAATATTTTCATACAGTAACCACATTTGTGTTGTTTTCTTTCAGCTGTAGGTTAGTTAGTCTACACATAATACAAAATCATGAAAGAAATGCAACCAGAGATGCCTGTTTCTTTACTGAACAGTAATTCAGAAAAGCAGTAGTTCTTTATCGTATATCTTTCCTTACATGGATATAGGACACTGATGGCTAGTAAAACAGCTAGGTAGAGAAAACAGATGATAGATTATGCAGTTACGGATTACAACAGAAAACCAACTGGATGTTCAAATAACTTTACGTTATATAGTTTTGAACACCCACGGAAAAAAGGGGCAAGCCAATATTTCTCATTAAATCAAAACATGCATGTAAAGACTTGCCAGATCTCCCAACCACAGCAGCACAGGGAGATGTTTGGGTAGTCAATTTGAGACAACCAGAAATGGGCTGACACCCAAACAAGGAGAAATGGTTTAGCTGGTTTAGTTATGGCAGTTTACTTTTGCTTGAGCCTATTGCAAAAGGCAAGATTCTGCCTTCTTCCCTTCTATCTTTCCCCTGTTGAGTTACCATATTTTCCAGCGTATAAGATGACCCCCAATTTTTCCAGTTAAAATATAGAGTTTGGGATATACTCGCCGTATAAGACTACCCCTCTTCCAACGCACAACAAGTAAATTTTTTAAAAACATCAGATTTGATTTCAATAGGGTAATTTTAATTCAAATGCTTATGACATGCAGGTACTTAGCAGGAAAACTTGTTGTATACAAAGCCTGCTTGGATTGGACAGCTCTCGCTGCCTGCCCAGCCCTCCCTGTCTCCAAGACTGTCAGAGCAGTAGAGCAAACATGGCCCTTTTTTCCATACCCCGGGCGTCCCAGATGCCTGCAGCTTGCTCTGCCCTTCACTTACACCTTCCCGGGACAGTGTTAAGTCACTTCTTTCCACGAATCCTGGTGAGTGGATTTTCTTCTACTGTACTTGTACAGCGCCACCCTTGCTGCTTTCATACAGTTGTCACATATGGTGGGGATGCGGCCATGGCTGGTTTTGAGCTCCCCCCACCATATGTGGTGACCGCAGATTTTCCAGTCCAGCTTGGAAGTTTCAGCACCTGCCCTATTAGATGACACCTGGCGTATAAGCCGACCCCCGACTTTTGAGAAGATTTTCCTGGGTTAAAAAGTAGTTTATACGCTAGAAAATAAAGTAATTGAGTGACAACCACTTTTGAACTCAGTTTTTATCAATGGAAGTAAGCTAGGGAGAAAGAGGGGTCATAGGAGTCAGTAGAGAAAGTGAGAAAAAGTTCCTGAAAAAGTAAGAGTACAAAGGATTGACTGGGATTTCCCTGCATTGATTGGATGATATGATCTTCCTCTAATAGGAAGGAACAAATAAATGCTTTGTATAAAAAGGCAGAGCAGACTCTCCCATCATGTCATTTACTCCAGAGTAAGAATAACTTCTATAAGACGTTTCTGTGTTTTCAGAATTCATGCATCCAACCAATTAGAAACTGGGCGAGCAAATTCAGTGGAGATGAATTTCAACCACTGCAGTAGATGACACACTCAAGTTTCTGGTGGAAAACTGGTCCCAGAAGTACCTAGAAGTCTACTTCCACTTCTAATTTCTAGATTTTTCAGCCATTTTTCAGGGTTTGAGAGGGTAGAAGGGTATTAAAGTGAAACTTTAGGTGGTATGTTCAGATGAATTTTTGTTCATTTTTTAAAAATTGGAGGGCTTTGGAGGCCACGAAAAGGTCTTGCGGGGGGGGGGGGTCACATGAAGGCTACATTTCTTCCACCCTTACTTTACAACATCTGGATACCTGCCCAGACTTGCACCGTCTTGACTCTGATGAGATAGATAAACAGAGCTAGGTGTCAGATGCAGACTGAGAGCATCTGGGTATTATTTATTTTAGACTCTGATGAGTTGCCACAAAGTTCCATGGCCCACTAACTATTATGCTTTGGTGTCGCAGAATCCATGAACTTTTTTTTTAATTTATGCGACTATTTCAAAGATGGTATTCTATGCAATATCCTGCTCTTCCTGCTTTTTCCACTGCACTTAGTCATATCAAATATTTCTAACTCATACAAGATTTGCAAGTTATCAGTCTTGAGAATGAGGAACCAGAATTTATTCATACATTAATTTTAAGCCCATCCTATATCAATCAATTAGAATAGATAACAATGTTAAAATTTAACACTGAATGGAAAGATAACAGTAAGACATTTAACATGCCAGCGTTTCATTACTGTAAAATCTGATACTCGAAGTCTAGTGGGAACAAAGCTGTGCAACACTAATGAACAACACCGATGCTTGAACTTTTAGCAAGTAAAGGGGGAGTGATTATACAAATCCTTGGTATCTTGACTTGGTGCAGAGATGCTAAATGAAAGAGGCAATTTTTTCTGCAACATGCCTTCTAAGCCAAACAAAATCCACAGTTTAGAATTCTCAATTTGTATACTATTTGTATACTGGAGGCTGGGAAGGGTACAATTAGATAATTTATTGAGCCCCTTATAGGCCAGCAACCAAGAATGTTCTCTTCAGTTTTATCAAGATTTTCAAGAGAGAGGTTTCAGTTTTAGAACAATGAATATAGATATATTACTTGGTGTATACAATGACTTTAAATCAGCTAATGGACTTCTTCAGAAAAACGTAGAAATCATTTTGCATGTCAACATATCACTAGCAAGTACCTAGATATTTTCTGTTGTCCAAGCAGGGCTTGATATAGTTACTGTATGTTATTATTGCTAACTTTATTGAAAGGGGGAGGAAGTTTCTTAGGTCAATGCAGTAATCGCTTCTTATTTTGAATAGTACAGGAATTTGGAAGTGCTGTGTTTAAAGAACAAAATACATTGTCTCACTTGTACAAACTTGTGCAGATTGCTATTGATATTCTGAGTCATATTTTTGGCATCACATTACTATACTGTTACAAAATACAAACAACAGAGAACAAATGATGTAATCTAGCTATTATCTAGGTAAATAATATTTCATATGAGAAAGAAGCATGTTTGTATAAAAGGATAAGACAATCAGAAGTTGATACAGTGGGTCCTTGTTATCTGCTGGGGTTTGGTTCCAGGACCCCCCGTGGATAACAAAATCCGTGGATGTTCAAGCCCCATTAAATATAATGGCATAGCAAAATGGTGTCCCTTATATAAAATGGCAAATCAAGGTTTGCTGTTTGGAATTTATAATTTTTTGGATATTTTCAATTCATGGATGCTTGAATCCATGGATAAAAAATCTGGATAAGGGGGCCGACTATAATAACTTTTTAAAAAATTACATATGCATACAAAATGTTTCTTGTTTTTCAGAAAAAAAGAGAGTTTGGTGCAAGTGACTATCAGTTTCTTTAGATATAATCTAGATCAGCAATTAACTGCTTGATAAAACAGCCAGTGTGGTATAGTAGTTTCAGTGTTGAATTAGGACTTTGGGAGACAAGGGTTCAAATGTCCACTCAGTCATGGAAACCTACTAGGCAACATGGAGCAAATACATGTATAACTTGTTTTACGTTGTTTTTATTCCTCATTCTAAAATATATTTTTTTCATAATCCAAGTTTTTTTATTTATTTTTTTAATTTTCAGGTTTTTTCATCCCCCCCCCCCTGAATTTTTCATTTTCCCTCTGAGCCAAGGTATCATTAAAAGAATATGTTTATTTTTATATACCAACTTCTTCACAATAATTATCCCTTCCTGAATGGTCAGTGCCTCCCTTGCCATTAATACTGTGTTTTCTTCCTCTCCATCTACTGTTTCCATGTGGGGAAAAGAAAAAGGCAATATACCAAATTGTCTCTCTCACAGTCTATTGTTCAGTCAATATAATATAGGCAGAACATTCAATCTGATAAGCCTCCAAGGAGCTATACATTCCTGTCTTCTCCTCTGGAAGAAAGTTATAAATGAACATGACCTCACCACATCAATATCTGAAAGGCTGTTGATGCAAAAGATGGAACAGGCTTGTTCTGTGTTGCTCTGGAGGGCAGGGACTGAAACCAATGTGGAAAAATAGCAAGAAACAGATTTTGACTCAAGATTCAGAGAAACTTTCTAACAGTAAGAATTGTGAGACATTGGAACAATCTGCCTCTAGAAAGGGTCGGCTACCAATTGCTGGAAGTACACTGTACAGCATTGGTGAGAAATAGGAAACCTTCAATGTCTTTTCCAGCTCTAAAATTGTATTGGTCTACATCCATCCAAATGTGTTATACAATTGACCACTGAAACCAAAAAGCATATACAAAAGTCATACCCGATTGAGACTTCTCAGAAGAGCTTGGGAAAGTTGTTTGGATTAGTAACTCCCAGACCCGCCCCCCTGGGAGTTTCTTGAAATTGTCACCCCAAACAATTTTTTTCAAAATCTGATTATGAGTTTGTAAAGAGCACAGAGGTCCTATATGAGAATTCTTAGGACTGAGCTACATGTTATACTTATTGTGTATGAAAATTGTTCTTACAGTGCGCCCGCGTCATACTTGAAGGAAGGGAGCTGCACACTGGAAGAAAACAATGGTGCGTGCTCCTGTAGCATATACCCTGTGCGCCACTGCCGCACCACTGCGGCACAAGTCCCATTCATTTGAATGGGGCTTGAACATCCATGTTTTTTCCCTTACACCGGGGGGGGGGGTATCTGGAACGGATCCCCCACATAAGGGAAGGGATGGCTGTACTTATATACTATAAGAGATCCCTGATGGCACAGTGTTTAAATGCCAGCAATGCAGCCAGTATCGCAGCCACAAGGTTATGAGTTCGATCTCAGGGCTCCAGAGTTGACTCAGCCTTCTATAATTTTGTATGCCTCCCTCCTCTCTCGTGGCCGTGAGGACGGGCTAAGGGGCTTTTTATTGTTTTTATGGATTGTTGTTTTATTATGGTTGTTTTTAATCTTGTATATTGTCTGCACTTCGGTGCATTTTGTTAGCCGCCCTGATCGTTTGGAAGGGCGGGGTACAAATAAAAATTTTATTATTTATTATTATTAGTAAAATGAGTACTCAGCTTGTTGGGAACAATTAGCTTACACGTTGTAAACTGCTTAGAGACTACTTAGTTCAGTATGAAGCAGTATAGAAACGTAAATGCTATTGCTATTGCTATTACTATTGAAGAGCTATTGTAGCTCTTCATTCCTTAGCTCAGTTCTGATTACCCTCTTCCCCACCCCAACAAAACCAAGGCATAGTTACACACTTAAGGTTGTCAGACTGAACACAAGAGAGAGTTCCTGTACCTTTAAGGCTCTGCAGAAAATATGTATTTTATTTTATTTCTATACTGTCTTTTCCCAGAAAGGGACCCAAGGCAGCTGACAAATAAAAACTCTTTGAAAACTTATTACAATAAAACAATTAAAACATCACATAAAAACAATATACAAGGGAACTTCAGCTTGTGTTGCTCGTCACACAACCATCTGACAAGCAACACCTGCTGAAATTCCCTTCCACACAACTCTTAAAGGTTTAGCAGCCCTCTACACTCTCTACAATGTGTGGTTTCGCTCTAAGTAGATTCCTTTTTTCCCCTTCATGATAAAACTGATAGAGGAGAAAGGAGGGAGAAAACACTTTGGTGGAAAGAAGGGTAGCTATTAAGAACTAGGTGTGGAAATAACTATGAGGGCTGTCTGGATGAGAGTCCTCCAACTGACTGAATATGCCCATACGCATACTTTTGCCACCCCCGATCAGGATACACCATTTCACAAGTACTTGGTATGTGTGTAATTAATTTATTAGAAAAATTACTCCGACATATATTTGCCAATGAAAGATACAGTTGCTGTCCACAGTTCTGTTGGTGCATTCTGCCAGCTTAACTACAGCAGTATTAAGTTGGCTCTCTGGATCTGCAGATGTCAGATCCACAAATTTGATCATTATGGGGATTGTCATGCCTCGTATTATTAAATGGTATCAATGTGAATGTGGATGTACTGAAGCATGTGCATTCACATTGCCACCACTGAATACAATGGGGCATGATTTTTCACATTTTTTCACATCTGTGGAAGGTCCTGGAGCCAAACCCCTGCAAATCTGAAGGGTCAACTGGACATGATAACATCAGGAAGAAAAAGACTGTAGGCACAGTGGCTGTGAAGGAAGGAAGACACTAAAGAAACAGGATACTCAGAGCCAAGAGATTTTATCTACCTTCTCTTGCCATCACTATGCAACACTGAAAAAAAAATCAACTGTAGATATAGTGCACCAACAGGATTTGGGCCTTTATATGTAATCAAGTATGGAAAAACTTTTTGACACTGTGTGCGAGAGAGAAAAATCTCAGCAAGACAAAGATATGTTATCTAGCTCATAAATTATGAAACGTTTATCAAGTCTGCTATATATGTTCAAGATTCTATCCAAGGAGAAAAAACAGAATACAAGTCCAAATGTGCTCCAGATACAAAAACTGCAAGTACTACAGGTTTGAGATAAAGGGAAGATAGCAGTATAAGCTTTTCAATAACATATGAAGAATTAAGGTTCTGAAATATCTCCTACATTATTACCTCATCCTTGGGCCTTCCTTTCATGAATTAAAACTATATGCAAGTAGAAAATAGTTCAGTCTTGTAGTAGTACTATGCATGATATTCCTGGCCAAAACAGTGTGCAGGGAGAAGAGTCACGTTATTTTTCTAAATTTTCCTGGGAAGTATATAAGTTAAAGGTGTAATACAATATGGCAATTAAACAAACTAGATAAAAACAAGATAAAACTAACAGCAATATAAAAATAAAATCAAAAGTGAAACCAGCAGCAGGGATAGAACAGTGCAAAGTGTTAAAAGTTCACCAAATATAACTCTGGATGATGCAAAAGCTTTGGCCATATTTGTTAGTCTTTAAGGTGCCAAAATACTTTGGTTGTTTTTGCTCCAATTTCCAATTTTGTTTCAACTGTGGGCATTTTTAAAATATGTAATCTGTAGCTATACTCTCTGAAATCCAGTTAATTTATGTTTATAATTAAGAAGAAACAACTGTCTAACACAAAACTCTATTGTTACTGAGGACAATGGAATTAGAGCCAGGGTTTCATTTTTACAAACCTATCTCAGGGCTTGTTACATATGATTAACCGAATTTTATATATAAACCTGTTTAGCTGGGTGTTTTTCTGTGTAAATTACTATCACTAGATGGATCTGTTTTTATGACCAGGAAATCTTGGCTGAGATACAGTGTATAAATCTAAAGAATAAATAAAACGGCTCAGAAGGAATGCTGGTTGACACAATAAAAGGTCACACCAGCCTCCTCTTTTGTTGTTTGCCAAAGGAGAAATTCAAGCTGTTGCATTTAAACCTACACATTTATGTTCACATCACATCATCATGTGTGTCATGGAACTCTTTTCACATCAACTGTGGTGAGTGAATGTGCATGGGGAGTTGAACTGTGATGACAGGTCCCACAGTCAACTTCTACAAACTCAATTGAATATCTGCATGGAACTTAAGACATGTACAAACTGTGATTAAGTGTGGAAAAATAAGATTCCCACTCACTCAAATATTTGCATAGATTCCATGAAGCCATTTAAATGTCTTGTGTGTGTCTCCCTCTTCAGTGGTATATCATCTGAAAATAAAATGGCTGTAGACCAAATCTCTAATCAATGTGAAGTGGTGTGCAGGGATTTACATCTTCTCATTAGGAAGGTTTATACATTACCAAAATGAGATGGTCCTCCTGATCACAAATCTCCTTACCTAAGAGAAAGGAGCAATAAAGATCATTAGCTTTGTACAGTATTCTAAAAAACAAAACAAAACCTTGAAGGCAATTTTTATTGATAGCTTGGCAACTGTGAAACAGCCCAGGAAAATAAAGGAAGTGACACCAGAATAGGACATTGACATTTGTTTTAAACAGCAATTGAAATTAAAAGGAAAACAAATGAAATTTAGTATTAGCTAATAATACAGTGCAATCTGCCTTAGGGACTAGTAAAATAAAGCTAACTTAGCTGTTTAGAGGTGGTCCTTACCAGAAAAGTAATGGGATTTAACTTCTGGACATAAGTACTTCTAATTCTGCATTATGAATATGGCTCAGGTAAATGTATATAAAAGATGATGATGAAAGTTTAATACTTCTCATGCATTTTGCTATCTGGCTATTTTGCATAGGGATGCTGATTTTATGATAAGCAAGCTAATGGACACATTTAAAAGTCACATCGAGACAGAAAGCCTGAGAAATTGTAGTTTATTGTGATTAGGTATGGTGTTGGTTCATAATATTTAAGTCACTTCCACTGTAAGCAGAAAGGGCTAAAAAAAACCATGGCTTTTTTATTTGTGGCTTATTGTGACATCTAAAACCTGTAACCTAACTTGTCCCTGAATAAAAAAACAAACAAACAGAACTCCCAGTGTTGCTTTTGGCATTATCTTTCTGGCTTTTGAGGGAAGAGATAAGGTAGAGTACCAGATATCATAATTTGGATGTCATATTAAACAAAGGTCCGTACTTTGTTTATCTGTTCTTGTTTGTAGTGGAAGCAATTGGTAGCATGTACTAACATACTACTTAAGAACGATAAAAGAAGGGTCTGTTCTGGTCATAGTTAAGTCTTGACCCAACACAATAAGATTTTATCCAACTGTGGTTTCATCTTTCCAGAACCACTGTGGCAAGGTGGAAACCCCACTTTTAAGCTCCTGATTAACTGCTGAAAAGGCTGCTTAGGTGGTTTCTGTCACAGAAAAGTGGAAATAGATGTGTGTGTATGAGAGAGAGAGAGAGAGAGAGAGAGAGAGAGAGAGAGAGTATGGTGCTGATGAAAGTTGGATACCCTGATTCGAATGAGCAGGAGCACTTTCCATTAATGCAAAGTCAGTATTCGATAAAACTCAATTAAATAATGTAACTGATGAGCTTCCTATTAACTTTCAAAGCTGTTACTAAAATGCTTTCAAATTACTCGTATCTAGGCAAATCTTTCCCTAAATATACTTCACAGGGTTGTTATTAGATAAGAGAAATTCAAAAATATTTTGAAAAGTGCTTTAAAAGTTACTAGGAAATTTACTTGGTATTGCTCAGAATAATGTTGAGATGCAATCAAGCATGTGACTATGTAAAGAGTCTAGGCATAACCAACACCTCACTGTTTCAGATGCTGGTAGATGTTTAGGGTTTGTACAGACTACAATACAGACTAATAGGTGGTGCCACACTGTATGATTGGGAATCTATGGATGGAGAGGTCTTTGAAGCCCGTTCATCAATCATAAATACATACAGAGGATTGTACATATGGGCAGGAAAACCAGTGTGATGTAGTGGTTTGAGCATTGGACTGCAACTCTGGAGGTTAGGGTTTGATTCCCTGCTCAAGCATAAAAACCCACTGGGTGACCTTGAGAAAGTCACACTCTCTCAGCCTCAGAGGATGGGAATGACAAACCCCTCTGAAAAAACCTGCCATAAAACCCTATGATAAGTTCACCTTAGGGTAGCCATTAGTAAAAAATGACTTGGAGGCACACAACAGCAGCAGCAGCAGCAGCAACAACAACAACATGTGCCAGAGTTTAACTTGGGGCTACCCCCTCCCACTTAAACCATTCACATTGCTGAAAAGACAACTCACTTAAAACAAAAACAGCAGCCTATCTCATTGGCAGAAAAACTCTTGCTCCCCATGTAGTCTTTTCTATCATGTACAACATCCTTTTCTGCAGTTCCCAGGAAAGACAGTGATGATTTTAAAAGAAAGTCGATGAAACCAACATTAATCTAAAAACAAAGAACTCTCAGCAGAGACAAGTTTCCAGTACTGTTTTAATGACTGGTGCCTTTCTAGTTCCTAACACAGTTCACTTATCAGTACTAAATATGTGTAATGTTTCATAAATACTGTATAGGGCTTGAAACAAAACTACTCGTAATCAGATCTGGCATGAAAAGGAGGAAAAATGCATAGGGTGAGGTAAGTGTGATCATACTACCCTGTAGAAGAACAGCGGATGGCAGGCCTTCAGCACATTACTTAGACACTAAACAGTGGATTGCTAGAGATAATTCTCAGGTAAACTTTCCATGAGCCACTACGTCATCCTTCCATAACCTCCCAGCATTAATCATGTCAGTAGTAACCTGATGCAACCAGGGAAGAATGTCTGATTTACAGGGAGGCAGGGCAATGCTAAGAGAACAAACACACTGGCATGTCAAGAAAGGAAACTGCCAACTCAAAGTTAATTTCAGTCTGCAACTCACCCTAGAAGAAAACAAACATTTGCCATATTTTCCCTTGGGCATTTTTTTGCACAGAGATTACTGTCTTGAAGACCATCTCCCAACTTGTGACTTTCCCATTCTCCTCTTGGATGTCACTAAAACTATCATGTGGGAAGATGTACACAAGTATTAATTCATATATTAGATTTAGGTATACTAAGATGCTTCGGCATTTTGTGCTTGAATCACATGGAACCCAATCTATGTGAACACACGCCGGGGCCCCAATCTGTCTTGAAGCCAGCTGAAAAAGATCTGCACCTTTTTCGGCCAGGGAAAAGGTGGCTTTTCCCACCCTGCCATGGCCCCAATGGCAGCTTAGTCAAAGAATCAGAGAGATGGAAGAGAGCACAAGGACCATCCAGTCCAACCCCTGCCATGCAGGAACTCACAATCAAAGCATCCCTGACAAATGGCCATCCAGCCTCTCTTTAAAGACTTCCAAAGAAGGAGATTCCACCACTATCTGAGGGAGTGTGTTCCACTATCGAACAGCTCTTACTGTCCGGAAGTTCCTCCTAATGTTGAGCTGGAATCTCTTTTCCTGTAGCTTGCATCAATTGGTCCGTGTTCTAATCTCTGGAGAAGCAGAAAACAAGCTTGCTCTATCTTCAGTGTGACACCCCTTCAAATACTTAAACAGGGCTCCAGGGCTTCAAGCCACTCCAGTAGTGTATGGCATATAAACACCATGCCGCTGGAGTGCCTTGAAGCCACCCATCTCTGGGCAGCTGCCCAACTTCAGGACGGCATGGGAGCGCGTGGTGTATAAATGCCGTGCTCCCAAGCTGCCCGGAAGGCAGCATTAAAGGGCCGTCTGTTCTGGCCCTTGGTCTAGTTCCTCAGATGCATAAAGTGAAGTGTTGCCCAGGATTGAAGTGAACACAGAGGTAGAATTTTATTGAAGTGTCATGCTTCTGCCTAAAGTGTAAGCCCTGAATCTCATTCCACCTCCTTGCTGTCACTTCTGTAAAGTAACATTTACCAACCTAAAATGTAGGATTTGAGAGCCACCCAAAGAAAATTCCTCTAATGTTCAGCAAATATATGAAACAGACTCACATCCACCTGATACCTCTGACCACCAGACATTCTGCATTATCATGAAGGGGAAGTGTGCAGATTAATCTGTGTGGGCAGGCAGAATTTAGGAAAGTTATTTAAACATCTGCATCTGAGCATATGTCACAAGATCTCAGAGCAGTGTTACCAAAATCAACTTAAAATAATTTAAATACTTAAATCAGTAAAATTATTTAAGCATTCTTAAATAAAGTTAACAATTTCCAAGAGGTTAGAACCATTTAAAACTCTACAGATGTACACATCTGGATAAAATAATATACCCCAAAATGTATTAATTAAAAAAACATTCTTATAACTTGGTACTGAAGCCTCCAATGGACCTCAATCCACAGACATCAATTCTTGGGTAGTTGTACATAGGGAGAGGCGCTCCTCCAAATATTGAAGTTCGAAGCCATTTAGTGCTTTAAATGTCATTACCACCACCTTGAATTCAGACTGGAAGCATACTGACATCCATGCAATTCCTTCAAAACTGCCAACATACAGTTTGTAGATGGTTCCCCTCCAGCTGCAACCACAAAGTCATCTTCAAGGGCAATCTCATGTAGTGTACATAGAAATCAGGAATGTGGTCTAAATTTCACAGATTCCCTCTCTAAATGCAAAGATGCCAAGGTTTGTGCTCAGCAGGTATACTGGAATTGTAGCTATAGTTAACTGTCACGATCCAACTTCTTCTGTACACTTTCAGTGAATAGGGAGGAGGTTTTTTGATGTCACCATGCTTGGAATTTAACTACATCTGCATGCAGCAGGAAAAATAGGAGCAAGAAATTTGTGAGTATAATGATGTCACACAGTGTATTTTGGAAGACTAAACGTTATTGAAGAGAGGGAAGAGACAATGAGTAGATACAGTGCTGTTGCGTTTGGTGGCAGCCTGCTTTAACAGAACTTTAAGTTTAGTCACAACCATATCCAGCTTTGCTGAATTGTTCAGTGAACAGATGTGATATGGTCAAGTTGTCAAGAGTGAACTGGGCAGACTTCAATATATCTAACCTAAATCCTAGGTCAATAGGTAGTTTCCCCAGTTTCTTAGCCTCCATTTGAACTGGTCTTTTGTACAAGACTGTCGATAATACATGTACAACAGCTGGATTTATTTATTTATTTGACCCATATGTAAATTGTCCCTCTGCTTGTTGGTTGCTTGAAGTGCTATACCAGTGATGGCAAACCTTTTACAGACTGAGTGCCCAAACTACAACCCAAACCGCACTTATTTATCACAAAGTGTCATGTCCCTCTGGCTTTCTAATAGTGAACTCTGGCAAACTCTGTGCTGGGGCAACAGGATGCGTGCCCACAGAGAAGGCTCTGAGTGCCACCTCTGGCACACGTGCCATAGGTTCACCATACAATTCCAAATTAAACAATGAAATAAAATTAACATTCCATTCCCATTAAGAACACACACAAAAGCAAGAACACATAATATAATGAAACTGGAGTGACACATCTGTCTATATATGTATATCTTTATATAAATAAAGTAAATGAAAATCACTGTTTTCAAGCAGTACTTGAATCCCAGAAGGACATCATAAAATTGAAATAGATTTAACAAAATTATTGAAAACAGGTATTTGTATGAATAAGTCTCAGATGTTTTGGCTTCCAGTTTCCTCGGTGATGTCAGTGGGAATGGGAGTGATAAGCAGCATCCAGTGGCAGCTACAGAATTCCCGGGATGAAAGCACGGAATTCAAAACATGGTCCTGAAGGCAACCACATTATTGTCCTCTAAATTAAAGCCATACAGTGTCAATATGTATTTGCATATATACGTTTAAAGGTTTGACAAAAGAAAATAGTACAATTTCTACTACACATTTTTCTGCTTTTACTTTTCTAATCCACAATGGATTACCACATTCTGGGCAGCTGCAACAATTAGTATTAGAAGATTTAAGTGTAGGAAAAATAAGATAGCACTTGCGGGGTGCTTAGATCAAACAGACTTTTCTCACTAAACCTATTTCGAGAGCCAAGAAGGGTTGATCTGAATGAAAAACAATGGAAGATAGGCCAGTTCCCTATAGAAACGTGTCTGAGATGACCACGGTCCAAAACACAGTGCAGAAATAATCCAGTTAGAGACTGTTTTAACTGCCCTGGCTCAGTCTATGGAATTCTGGGAACTGCAGTTTTGTGAGACATTTAGACTTCTCTGTCAGAAAGCTCTAGTGCCACAATAAACTACAATTCCCAGGATTCCCTAGCACTGAGCCAAGGCACTAGAGATCTCAAACTGGATTATTTCTGCAGTGTGTTTTGGACCCAACTGACCATGAATCTGCCAGTAACCCCATTATGATGAATGACAATTAGCTGCTTAAGGGATCTTATACCTGTGAAGTACTGGTAACTCATTTAATCCTGTATCTCAGCTTCTCTCAGACTTACATCTGATCCAGTTTGGGATCTAGAAAATATTATCTTAATAGGGACACATGGTGTCATCAGCTGAGTCACAAACACATTATGCTTTTTTCCTTTTATCACAGCTTTTGTCCAAGTAGAAATACTCATACATTACTCACTTGCACAAGACAGTTTATGCAAGGATAAAGGAGGCTCAAACCCAGGTCATTTGCATGAAAGATCAAAAGTTCACATAGACCACCAGAAGGCCCAGACACTGACACAGACATCAGAGGAGGGGCGCTTAAAGTCTATTTCCAAGTTCTAGTTCCAGATGATTTAAAGGGAGGACTCATGCTACAACCCCACCTCCTCCATCCCCACCCTGTCTGTCTTCACCGAAAAAGTATGCAAGAGAGATGTAACCATGGTCAAATGAACACTGTTGCAAAAGTCAGCCAGAATCCTGTATGAGATTTATCCAGGCATAAACAGTGAAGTTACGGTACTACGCAGTGAATCCTGGCCCAACCTCTCAATCCCCACCTACTGGGAAGCAGCCACTGTGAGCAACTGGGGGGGGGGGGGTTAGGAGCGGTGGTCTGTTCTCCTATTGAGAAGTAACTGGATGGTGTTTTTACCCTCTCCCATGAAAAATCTCTAGTGTGACAGGCAGACAGTTCTCTCTTGTGTCAGAGATCACTTGCACAGGGATGGTTGGGAACAGATTCCCAACTGACAGGGGAACAGATTCCCATCAATTGCAGTGGTTGCTTCCTGGTAACTGAGGACTGAGGGACTTTCACAGTTCCTATGTACCTCCTAAGGGATGTGGAGGGTCAGCAGTTACGACGATGACTCTAACGATTGCAAGGTCAGCATTTCGGAAGTTCAAGACCCAAGCACTGCATGATGGAGTGAGCTCCTGACACTAGTCCCAGCTTCTGCAACCTAGCAGTTCAAAAGCATGTAAAAGTGCAAGTAGAAAAATAGGTACCACTTTGGTGGGAAAGTTAACAGCATTCCATGCAGTTGTGCTGGCCATATGATCACGGAGTCATCTTTGACAATGCTGGCTCCCTCAGCTTAGTAACGGAGATGAGCATCACTCACTAGTTGGACACGACTAGATAATCACATCAAAGGGGAAACCTTTACCTATGTAGCTCCTAAAATAGGGGGTACATAGGGGCTGTGAATATGTAACAAGTCACAAGACTGTAACTTGAGGTCAAGCGGTCATAACTGTCATAGAGGATTCCAGCCATCCACTTATTAAAAACCTTGCCTTATCAGGGTCTCTACTCATGTGGATTTTGTAACCATGTAGAGCTGTGCATAGCTGTATTGCAGACTTACCCTTTCAATGAGAGGAAGATGGAGGTAGAATGACAAGCATCTAAAGTTGCCAGGTAAGGACAGTCCCAGCCCTGACATTTCAGGGCAAAACCTGAGGGCTAGGGATAAAGCCTTGTAATATCATAGGAGTCAGGTAATGGTGACAAGGGGCAGCTCTGCTGCTCTCATTAAGCATAAAACATTACACACAACAACAGCTACACAGACTATGACACTCAAATCAAATCAAGGGATGTAGTGGTTTGAGTGTTGGGCTATGAATCTAGAGACCAGGGTTTGAATCCCTGCTTGTCCATAGAAACCCACTGGGTAACTTTGGGGAATTCACACACATTCCACCTCAGAGGGAAGTGATGGCAGACTCCCTCTAAACAAATCTTGCCAAGAAAACCCAGTGATAGATATGTTTGCCCTACGGTCATCATAAGGGGAAAAAGGCATGCAACAACAACATCAAGCCATGCAACAACTGGAAGGCATGCAACAACAACATCAAATACAAGTCTAACTAATAGACACATTTTTCTTGCCCTGAGGACCAGAAAAGAGGGGCCAGGCCCTGAGACTCAGGCCCAGGCCCAAAGCTTTGGGAACCTTAAGTAAATATCACAGAAAGCTCCCATGGCCTTGTTGCAGTGAAATCATTCAATGGCTACTAATAATTGTAGTTACATGGAAATCCTATGATCAGAGTAGTGCACCTTTAGCACCCATTGCTGAGAACAACAAAAAGAGAAGGTGCTTTTCCTCACATTCTCAGTGGTTGGCCATATGGAGAACAGGGTGCTTGCCTGAGTAGACCTTAGATCTGATCCAGTAGGGAAGTATCACTGAAAACGATAAATAAATAAAAAAGTTTTTTTTAAAAAAAAATATCCTGATGGTGCTAGTAGACAGACATTATGAGAAACACTGTCTTCCCCCAAGCTGGAACATCAACCATAAGTAAGAGGCATGTTATTTTGTTGGCATGGGAAGCTGTTCCCATGAAGGATATCCCCACATCTAAAGGCACCGCCAAAGACAGCTTACACTTTTTTCCAGCTTTATGAAGATATTCATAAAGCTGTTTTATGGAAAGTTTGTAAACCAGAGTACCTAATACTGTGTTTTTGTACCAGAACACCTAATACTCTCCATTTAGTTTTGAAGGTCAACATGATGTACTGTTGTATGTTGCACTTAGGGTGGAAAATTGGTATAAGAAAAGTGGTTTCCCATTAGGACATGTTAACATACCAACTGTATGTGAACATGCATCTTTCCCCACCTCTTCGTCTGACATTAAGATCTTGTGATGTACAGCAGCAACAACAAAAAACACATAGCAAGAACAAGAACATTAACAGCATGCAAAATAAAAGCCAATTATGTCAAAATCTGATGAGATTTTTGAGTTTATAGTAGCAAGATGAAGGACAGATAAACAAGATTTAGCTGTGTTTTGTCTTGTACTGGGAAGACAAAAAGATAGTCACTACTACCTGCAATTGGTCATGGTAAGTGTATCAAGATGGTTGTTCAAAAACAGTATATGGAACAGTTTAATCTGATTAATTCAGATTTAATAAAGCCTAATGGAATCAGTCTGCCTGAGGGGGAGTCCTCCACAACTGAATGATCAAGGGGGGGGGGGGTATCTTTTACTCTGAAGAACAACTACCACTAAATTAGTACCTTTAAGCAAAAACATTGCTCTCATCTCTCATACAATATACTATGCAACTGTTTTATGGTATGTATGATGCTTTCTGTTTGAGTTTTTTACAGTTTCTTTGCCTCAACAATTCTTGGGGTTTGTTAAGAAGTGAGATACAAAAGCAGATACCACAGCATTCATGACAAGTTAGTCATGGTATATTTTGATAACGGATTACTTCATTTTAGCATATCACATCCTATTTTGGCAGAACACCAAACAGCTATTTGCTGCTTTCTAATATATTGTTTCAATGAAAAATGTCATGCATTTTCATTAACAATCTAATTTATACATTTTCCACTAAAGCTAGGTAGTAATGTGATGCATGTTTATGACTGGTTGGCCATGTGGTTTAGGAGGAGGCTTTTTCATTTATAAAAATTGAAAGGTATGGGGGATATGGAAGGGGGGGGTATTAAAATTATGCCTAGTGTGGACAAAATTGGAAAATGGGTCTTCATATCCTCTCTCATAACACCAAAACGTCTGAATGTTAAGAAATTCTGGACAGGAAAAAGATTTTTTCTTAAGATAGATAGATAGAGATAGATGATATATAGATAGATGCACTTTCACAAGATGTAGTACACAGTGATGATAGCTGCCAAACAACATTAGACAACATTAAGGAGATAAATTAAGAGGACATGGCAATCAATGGCTCCAGTATCGGTTGTGGGGACACATAGGCTAGAGGATAATCTTACACTCAGTTCCTATAGGGGGCTTCCCATAGACATCCATCTGGCTCCTGCATGAATAGAATGCTGGACTAGTCCTACTCAAAGTGGTGGACCCAGATTGGTGCCAGTGCTTTATCCACTGGCCACATGTTCTTGACAAGTTTCCAGGAAAGAAAGAGAAAACAATTGTAGCCGACAGGCATAAGTATGATGCCAGTCCCTGGCACAATGGAAAAAAATAGTTGCCAGTCCCCCATATTAAACAGTGTGCTAGCTTATGAAGCCTTTGGTCTTTTCCTGTACAGTTTGTATGAGAAATCAGCCTTTGACATTAGAAGTGAGCTATGTCCCTGCCATCACATCTTGGAAAAGTTAACATGTGGGCTCCAATTCCATAGTGAGCTGCCTTGAGTCTGATTTAGGAGAAAAGTGGCATATAAATAAAATAAAATAAAATATAAACTCAGTGCTAGTCAGGGGAGTTCTGGCAGTTGTAGTCATAGAAACATGAAACCATAGAATCAGAAAGTTGGAAGGAGATGCAAGGGTCATCTAGTTCAACCCAGTGCCATGCAAGAATATACAACTAAAGCATACCAAAAAGGTAACTTGTTTAAAACAAACCAGTTTTAAACCTGAACCTGGGAAGCTTACCTGACATCTACATTTTTTAATTTCAGATTTTTAATGTCTTTCTCTAATAGCATAGCTTCTCATATTACTTTGTAATATTGTAAATTAACTTGGATATTTTCATTTGGATGTTAAAATTAGTATTTATTTATTTGTTTATTTATTGCAACTAAAGCTAATGGGAGTAAAACTAAAAAAAAAATTAGAATCCAACAGCAGAGCAAAAATGATGGCAATCTCTCAAGGAAAAAGCAGCATTTCTACAATCTGTTCAGATGGTCAAACTGCCTAAAGGGAAACCAGAGCTGGTGGACAGATTCTGGGAATAACAGTCCAGTCTGAGAGCTGCACTGTCATAATGGTATGGCTTGGTCCTGTTTGCCATCCTGCCAAACAAAAGGAAGATTTCTTTATTAAATTTTTTAATTACGTTTTATCCAGTGACAAACTTATAAACAATAGAAATAACAGACCATGGGAATAAGCAAAGAGAATTTCCACCTAATAATACATTCTTTCAAAGTTATAAAAAGATCCAGAAAGCAAAATCATAGATCATTTTGGCACAGTTGGGTGGTCAATGTCCAAAATGTCCTTCCAAAAATCAGCTGGGTGCGAAGGTGGGCCAAAATGAGATATATTATTATTGACATAATCAATAAAAATAGACCAATCCTCAATGAATGTGTGTGTCTTTTTGTCTGGATCTGTTATTGAAGGAATAGTAAAGTTTTTCCGACAACCATGTGCCCCAGACCGCTTTCCACCAATTTGGCAGTAACAAATTCCTCATCTTCCAGCATCTTGCAATTTCGGTTGTAGCTGCAGAGAATAGAAATATGATGAGTCTCCTGTGTCTTAGATGACTATTGGCTTTGCTGAAAATTGATAATAATAAGGTCAGGCAAAATTTCACTGACTGTTTAATAATGTCAGATATCTGCATCAATATTGCATTCCAAAAAGCATTGATCCTAGGATGTTGGAGCCACATGGGCGTGTAAGAAGAAAGGAAGATTTCTTTATACATCTAGTATAGATGTGATGCAAACTGGCTGTTAACCTGTATTATTAAAGAGCTGCTACAACAAATCTGCCACCTATCTCACATATAATCTTATTTCAGTCCCTACATTGGTAGCATTTCAGGGAGTGAGCACTAAAAAGTGTTCATATTGAGAACTCTTACATTTCCTGTGTTCAGATTCTCTTGGTAACTTTGCCTCCTCCCTCATCCCCTCTCTTTTGGATGCCTAACTGTATTTCTAAATGCTCGGCTGATGCTTTTAAGCTACTGCAATGCTAGACATTTGAGGACTGAAGGAAAATTTCCTTGAGGAAGGCAGAATTCTTATTTGCTTGGACCATAACTTCATTTTGTCACACACACACACACCATCAAATCTATACCCCTAGTCTTTATTAACCTTCCATGAGGCAAAGAAGCATGAGCAGTATGTTCATTAATAATATCAAGCATATTTACTATTTAGACATATCAATATACAGTCAAAGGTTTCCGCTTTGAATATTAACATGGGGTGAATGTACAGTGTGGAAATCATGAAGTTTAACACCACTTTAAGTGGTATAGATGCATCCTATGGAACCCTGAGATTTGTAGTTTTACAAGGTCTTTAGTCTTCTCTGCCAAAGTGTGGAGTGCCTCAGAAAATTACAAATCCCAGATTCTGTAGAATGGCAGTTAAAGTGGTGTCAAACTGCATTCTTTCGATAAGGCAGCCTTTAATGCTGTGTCAAAATGGCCCTGCTCAAAATGGAAGATTTAAAATCTAGTTGCAATATGGGGTTTCCTTCCACATTTCTGTTCCCTGCCTTAACCCATAATGGTGTCTTATAAGAATTCAACCTGAACATTTAGAGACATGAGCTATGGGCAGATACCACTTCACAAAAGGCATCAAGTCACTCCAACTATCCATCTTTGTGACAGATAATTGCCCTTTATTGAGCTAATGACTTACTGTAATTAAGATATCGATACTTTTTAAAATGGAACTCCTCTATTAAGGCTAAAAGTTATGCCAAATATCATCAGTGCATTGCATGGAAATACTCTCTACAAATATTTCCATGGCAGAAAAATAGCTGTGTGTGTTCTATAATGATTTTCTGCACAGAAGTATATTTCCCCTTTTCAATTAAAATGCTAGAGGCAAATATAGAGGTTTTTGTTTCTGCTAAAAAGACAAACCTCTTAAAACTAAAACAAGAATGCATTATTTTACAGCTGAGCAGTGCAGACAATTGCCACATGGCAAGCATCTGTTATGTCTGCACCTCATACCTGGTTTTGTGATTTTTTTTCTTAAAATGGTAAAGTGTTGGATATATAGTGAGATAACATGAAACAGGACTATGCAACAGTGAGTCTTTTTTTTAAAAAAGAAAGAAACAACAGTGGAAAGAGGTATCATATTTATTTAAGAGAAGGCATTCAAAATACAGTAAGATGTCAGAACAGAATTGTAGACTCTCTCTCTCTCTCTTTTTATACACACAGAAAAAACTCAACCTCCTAAAAGTTCACTAAAGAGTTATCCAGAATACATGAGCTAATGCAGACTAACTGGTGCCTTCTCCTTCTGCTCTGTCATTATCTATCAGTAATAGATGGTTTAATCCTAAAAATATATGATGCGGTTTTCACTCTGGATACTAGCTTCCAGATGGAAGGGGTAAATACAGAATGTCATTTCGCTTGCAAAAGCTCTCCATGTGCATTAAATAAATTAGTGGCTCCCTGAAAGATAAGAAAATATAATTCTGGCAAAAAGGGAATATACAGCTTTTCTTTCCCAGACATGTCAGATTTTTTTAAAAAAAATTCTCCCTCAAGTTCTAGATTAATATTTATCACAGCACCTGGAATATTATGCTGCTATTCTTTTATTTACATCTCCTGCTGCAAATCAAAGCACCTTTTGTAACTTACATTTTGTAACTTACGTTTTTCCAATGGCAAAACCAGTTTATCACACAGGTGCAAAAAACACACCTTGAGACAGCTCCCTAAAAATTTAGGTCTATTACAGGCCAGTTTTTGGGGAGGGAATCATTGTAATATTTCTGGAAGTTTTCTGTGTAGGTTTTTGTTTTGCTTTGTGAGACTCGTTTCTGTTTACAAAGAGGTCACAAAATTTTAAGTAATAAGAGTGATTATAATGCTGCATGTCACTTTTCAAGATTTGAATGTCTTTAATTTTTTATCTACTTATAATATTTTGCAGCCTGTCCATTAACTATGGTTTCTGAGTGTCTCAAAAACACAGAATACAAAACAATAACTATAGAACAGTAAATTGCAACACAAAAATGTCAACATATCAGTACCATCACCACTACCACCACCATTATTATTGCTACTCTGCCTTTTCCCCAGGACTCAAGGTGGCTTACAAAAGTTAAGCAAAACAGCTTTGCAAGGGGTGGGGTCCCCCACAACACAGCTAAAAATACAGAATTGAAAAGCAAATGGATTAAGTTTTAACAATGGACCAACCACAAATGTCAACAAGTGCAATCTATGCTGCTTTACAATTCATGCCTACAGCAGTCTCCCTGCTTTAAAAATTGAACTCCAGAGACAATACCACAAACTATCAGTTATTCTGTAACAGTATTCCCGGTGAATTTCTCTGATTCATATACTGGATTAGTAAAAGGTTAAAAAACAATTATGCCATACAGAATCGCAGAGTTGGAAGGGACTACAAAGACCATCCAATCGCTCCCATCCCATGCAGGAATCTGTAGGTAAAACATTCCTTAGGTGAACATGCAATCTTTGTTTTAAAATCTCCAACAAAAAAATTCCACCATCTTCCAGTATAATCTATTCCACAGTTGAACAGCACTTAAGTATCATTAAGCTTTTTCAAATTTTTATTTGGGGATTCTTTTCTTGTAATATGCATTAATTGCTTCAGAGCGTTTCTGTTGAAACAGCAGAAAAATGAGCTTGCTCCATCTTATTTATGATAAGCCTCCATATACGTAAAGATGGCTGCCACTGTCTCTTCAACACTCTTCCATGCAGTGCTCAGCTTCTGCAGTTTTTATCCTTCATACAGTTTTATTTCCAGACCCTATACTATCTCGGGCAACGTTCCTTGGATAAGATCCAGGTTGCGGATATTCTTCTAAAACTATGGTGCCCAGAACTGGACTCAGGATTCCAGCTGGTGTCTCACAAAAACGAACAGAGTGGTACTATTACTTCTCTTGATCAGGATACTATAGTTCTCTTGATGTAGCTGAGAATAATGTTAGCTTCTTTTCTTTTTCTTTTCACAGTCCCCACCAGTAATGCAAGTGCCTCCTTAACGATTGGGGGAATTATAACTCAGGAGGCCTACAAGAGGAAGGTAACTGCAGGGATCTTTTCACCTATGCATACCAGTAATAACTGCAGAGAGTATTCCAGTTTCAATACATAAAATGTTTAGAAATGTGCAAGGGTGAAAGCAGACATACAAGAACCAGGTCAACCTTAAAAGTCATGCAAGGCTATCGGAGAGAAAGATGTGGAAGGGTGGATAGAGAAAAGTCGGGAATCAAACAGGGCAATAATAACTGGTCCTGAAAGGTCTGCTTAAAGTGCAGTGCTGCTTCCAGTGTGGTCTAGAGGCCAGTGAGGCTTAGAGTGACTTAGTCGATGGAGATTTTCAGATCAATGCTTAAGCGCTGGTAAAATGCAGCTAAAACATTTAGGAAGCATACATGTGTAAAAGCCTGGCACACTTCCTAAATGTCAGGTAATTGTTGGCTTCCCTCCAGTGTTCCTGAATGCAAAGTTTCCATTCAGCATAAATTGCCTCTCCCTGAATGATTCAGGGATGCTGGAGGGGAGCTGACAATTCCCTGACTTTTAGGAAGCGTGCCAGGCTTTCACACACGCACACTTGCTAAATGTTTTAGCAACGATTTACCAGCACTTACCCCACAGTAAGCGCTGGTCTGAAAATCTTCTATGTCTGAGGGTTATACAAAGGGAGCCCTGGTCTGTGAACAATATGGCTAGGGCTGGAACAGATTTATACCACATTTCATACCCTTGAGGGGTGTACTGCATTACCTTCAGTAGAACAAAGACCCTAATGTTTTCCCAGGGGACTAACAAAAGGGTCCAGAATGGCTGATGCCTTTAGTTCTGGAGTGATAATAATAGATTTGAGACAATCCTTTAATCTTATGCAGGAGGGGCATGTAGGAACATCTTCATAAGGCTAGGGTAAAGGGCATGGTCATGGATTGCTTTATGATAAACTCCCTTTGCTTCCAACAGAAATGCAAAGAGCCTGGTGGGGGGGAAGCAAGGTGCTCCGCAAACCTATTAGCATTTATGTTAGATTTATCTCGGCCTCCACATGTTCTCAAGTCAGCATGACTCCGACACATGTAGTTTCTGCAGGTCACTGCGACCTTTAAACATGCCCAACTTTAGATGTTAATTACGAAACTGCATATTCAGCCTTTAGGGTATATTAACAAAATCTGCTCAACACTAGGACTGTGCACTATTGCTCTCCCTCTACTGAATAACATCCATTGGCTATGCATGAGAAGACGGTCTCTACATAGAGCTACATTGTTCAATCAGGGCCATCCACATTCCTGTGGGTCAAGGGAACGGGCACATAGTTCTAGCAGAGGACAGGATTGGTTCTCCTGGATGTGTGGACATATTCTAGTGAATGTACTTTAGGACACAAGTCTTCCAAAAGGTTTCTAGAAGACAGAATTGCATAGTGGGAAGTGGAACACAACTCATCTCTACTTCCCCAACATAAACACTAAGACATTGCACTGTGTACAGCTTGTGTGTCATATCATTTTACACACTGCAACTACTGAGGCGAGGTATTTACAACCTGTTTGAGGACAATTATGTCTTTCTGATATATCTTCAGCCAAACTAAGATAAATAAATAATAAAATAAAATTTTTATTTATATCCCGCCCTTCCCACGATCAGGGCGGCTTACAACAAGTTAAAAACACAACACACCAGATACAGCAATTAAAATACATAACAGTAAAAAGCCATAACAAACAAGCAAAAAAGCCCCATAGCCCAACCTCTTGGCCACGGAAGAGGAGGGAGGCCCACAGGATTTTTATTCGGGGAATGCCTGTTGGAACAGGAAGGTTTTTAGATCCTTCCTGAATTGGGCCAGGGTGGTAGACAAGCGGAGCTCGGTGGGCAGCGCGTTCCAAAGGGCTGGGGCAGCAGTGGAAAATGCCCTCCGTGTCGTGGAGGCTAACCTAGCCCCAGGCACCTTCAGTAGCTGCTGCCCAGACGTTCTGAGGGTGTGAGGCGGAATGCACCAACTTGTCATTGGACTTTATTGTACTCACCCTGAAATGGGCCCAGTGTGTTCTAAATGTGTGCGTGAACCCCATTTTACTACAAAGTGGAATGCTGCCTTTGCCGCCGGGTGTTCCAGTTACGTCCCCATTCCGTCCCAGAGGGCGCAATTTCTGAGAATGCTTAGAAACAGTACGATAAAGTCCCTTGTCACCAGTGCAAGATACTTTTTCAGAATAAATGAATACAGCAGAAGACAGGAAAAATGTTCAAGCAATATTATATACTAGTAGAACGAGGAGAAAAAAGGTACACAAGCAGAGATTAATGCTATGGCAATTGTAATGTTTGAACTTATTTTCAATTTTGGAGGTTATGCTACATGTTGTTCATTTCACAATGCTTTCAGTAAGTGTTTTTGTATCATGTTCTAATATGCTCCTTGGAAAAGTGGTAGTGATCACACTAACAATGAATCCCTTTACTCAGATGTTAAGTAACTGTTAACCAACATAAATGGCATCACCATCATCACTGTGATAAGCAGCATAAACCTATGTGGTGCCTTCAAATGTTTTATGTCCTTCACATCCATCTGGAATCTCCACAACAAGCCTACAAGGTAAATCAGTGTTATGGCTGGGGAGACCAATGTTTTGACAGAATAGCTAAAACACACACATTTACACATACACTTTGGAAATTAAGCAACCTCTCCTCCTTCATAACTATCCCACCATAAAAATAGACCACTTTTTAAAAATTAGTTCTTCTTCTTCTTCTTCTTCATCAAATAACATGCAGCCCTTTTACAATCTTAGCTACTTCTATATAAAAGAAGAGACTGTACTATAAACAAAGTTTTCTATTTTTATGCCAGTGTGGAAACTAATTTAGCTGGAGACAGCAATCTAATTAAATTAAATGTGAATGGTTGATATTTTAGTGAATAGCATGTATCAGAATGACATAGCATTTGCCATTTTGTATACGTACTGAAATAATGAAGAACAGTCTTTTGGACAGAAATGCTGCTGTTGTAAATACATTTTTGTGGCAATTTAATTGTAACTGAAGTTCAATTAACTGCAGTCTTATAGTAAGTGGCCTTTTGGGAGGGCACATTTCTGACATCTTTGCATGCAACATATACATTACAAGCCTCGTTCCTTTCTTGCAACCTCTTTCGGATAGTATTAGGATTATATGACATAAATGAGGTCATCCAGGCTTGTACACCAGATGTTAAAACATTCTTTAAAACATCATTAACTCTTTGTTACTTCTGACAGTGTAACAACCATGTGGAAGGCAGAACAGACTATACACACACACACACACACACACACACACCAATTTCTGGTGATATAACCATCATTACAACCACTACTGCAATGATTATGATGATTTTTTAAATTCTGTTTTTAAAACCTGACTCTTAAGGATCTGTACTCCATTTAAACCATTATTACCATAAAATGTTTGTAGAAGTGTTTTAAGTTTTTTTTAACCTGGTTACACAGGTAAGACTGTACACAAACCAAGTTCTCCAACGCAATTTGCTTCACATGGCTTCATATTGTTCATCCAGGTGTGTGGTTCCCACTTATAACACCTTTGCTTATGCTAATTCCAAATTAGGCTGCATAGAATTTTTCCAAGCATGTTTTAATCTAGGTGTTCTATCCACTAAAAAAGGCAATCAATTCAGTCTAAATGAGAAAATATATCCAGGTTGAAAGGAATTGAGAATGTCTGAAGAACACAGCAGCTAAACTGCCCCAGCAGTTCTTCTTAGGGAAGAATTCTGTCGGTGCACTACACTAACAGTTGAACTTTTTCTCCATAGTTGTATAGTGCTGGAGGAAGTTAGACAAAAGCTGCCAGCTCAAGGCAACTTCCTTTTCCAACACCTTACTTCCTTCAAAGCTGCAGCACCTACAGCATTTTTCCTCTTAGCACCACTGCCTACACAGGTGTCATTACACTAGGAGTGTGCACCAACACACTGAAGCAGACCTTTTCAGTTAATGGATTTCTCTCCTAATTTATATCTGCTGGTGACAGCAATACAGAAATCACAGGTATTCAAATTATGGCAATAGCACTTTCAAGAGCCCAGATATGTTACCATACAGATTTTTTTACCCTGTCATTGTCATACTTGCATTTCTACAGGGAATCTATATGACATGATCCAGTGGTGAACAACTTTGGTAGGCCCTAGGCATCAATTTTATGCCTTTGAGGCACTGTAGAAATCACATGGACTGTCAAAAAAGGAAAAGGAAACCCAAATAGAAATGGATTAGACATTACTCCTAGATTTAAAAACAGGTATTTTTGAATAATAATAATAATAATAATAATAATAATAATAATAATAATTTTATTTTTATACCGCCCTTCCATAGATCAGGGCGGTTCACAGCAAATATCAATAAAACACAACATATACATTCAGGTTAAAACAATTACACAGCAGCAAAATAAAACAGAATAAAAACCCCGTTAGCCAGTCCTCTTTGCCACAGAAGAGGAAGGGAGGCCCACTGGACTTTAGTCGGGGAATGCCATCTGAAATAGAAAGGTTTTTAGGTCCTTTCTAAATTGGGCCAGGGAGGTGGCCGAGCGGAGCTCTGTGGGCAGCGTGTTCCAAAGGGCCGGGGCGGCGATGGAAAAAGTCTTCCTCGTGGTAGAGGTCAACCTAGCCCCTGGCACCCTAAGTAATTGCTGCCCAGATGTTCTGAGGGTGCGGGACGGAATGTACGGGGAGAGGCGGTCCTTCAGGTATCCTGGGCCCAAGCCATTTAGGGCTTTATAGGTCATTACCAACACCTTATATTGTGCCCGGAAGCGAATAGGCAGCCAATGCAAGTCTTTAAGCATCGGTGTAATATGGCTGGCCCTGGAAGTTCCAGTGACCAGCCTGGCTGCCATATTCTGTACCATTTGTAGCTTCCGGGTTTGGTATAAGGGTTGCCCCATGTAGAGTGCGTTGCAGAAATCCAATCTCGAGGTTACCAGAGCATGTACTACCGTTTCATTATTGACTAATATACTGACTAATGTACAGCGTAGTCATGTAAATGAAAATGTATTTTGTTCTTGACCACAAGAACTATTTATTAAAAAAAAAATTCTCCCCATTGTGAGGAGAAAACTGCATTTTTTCAAGGACTATCTGCAGGCTGGGACTTAACCTGTAAAACAAGAATTTCCCATTCAGATTTTGCAAGCAGAGAGCCCCAATGGCTAGTGACCCCCCTGTTTTTTTTTACAAGGATTGGAAGACAGCTGAATATTCTTTACCCACTTAGTAGGGAGGATATTCACATGGTGAGCTGATGCGTCCAGAGGAGACACAATTTACCCTTTGTGCCAGAAAAAAATATGGCCTATGAGAGTCACACACAGCCCCGGGTGCAGATTCAGTCAAAGGGTCATACTTCATTGTCCTCAAGTGGCTCTTTCAATGTTTTCTCAGACTATAAAAAATATTTGCTTATATAATGAAATACTATTATTTTGTTCGCTGCATTTATTTATTTGTTTCTCCAAAGGGGACCCAACGTATCTCACAACATACATTAAAATAAGGTACATGAATTAAACATTAGTAATAAAAATAAATTAAAAATAAATTAAGCTACCATATTTAAACATCAGTCCTTTAAAATAATAGTTCAGATTACAGATGCAAACAGTGTAATTATAACATTTTTCTAGACTGAAAAAGGCCTCAGGTGTTTCTTCAGCAGGGCTCAGTTTTTTGTTATATAGAATCAGAGCTGGAAGAGACAACAAGGGCCATCCAGTTCAATCTCCTGCCATGCAGGAACGCTCAATCAAAGCATCCCCAACAGATGGCCATCCAGCCTCTTTTTCAAGACTGCCAAGGAGGGAGACTCCACCACTCTCCAAGGGAGTGTGTTCCACTGTTGAACAGCCCTTACTGTCAGGAAGTTCCTCTTATGGTGTACCACAAGGTACCATTCTATCCCCAATCTACATGAAACCACTGGGAGAGATCATCTGCAGGCATGGGGCAGGATCTTATTAGTATGCTGATTACACACAAATATACTTCTCCATGCCTTCAAAAGCAGCTTCAGCTAAGGATAGTGTCTCCTCTGAATGAATGCTTGGAATAGGTAATGAGCTGGTGAAGAAAAACAAATTGAAACTGAATCCAGACAAGACTAAGGTGCTTACTATTAAGGATCCTAATTGGGGGCTGGAGGTTTGTCAACCAGTTCTGGATGGGGTCACTTGCTCTGAGGTCAGAATGAGATGCCCAGCTACTTGATCAACACTGGGCACCTTGTTTTGACCTGTTGTGGCTATGGCCGGCAGCATGGTGGGACACACATGCAAACAGTCCCCCCATGTTGCAATGGGAGTGCTGAGTAAAGGGGACAGTGGGCCAGCTTCAGGGTCAGAATACTATGGGCTGCTCCTGAACTATTCTGGCTCTTGCAGACAGGGCTCCTGATTCTACTTTAACTGTCATGACTGCATTCTGTGGAATCCTGGAGTTTGTAATTTGGTGAGGCATTATTGCTCCCTAGCTGAGACTAATTCTAAATGTCCCTCCTTAAATTCCATACCCCCAGGAAATCCATGGGACTGAACCATGAGAGTAAAAGTGGAATCATATTATTACAATTGTGGCAGCATCTGCACTGCAGAAATGATCCAATTTGTCACCACTTTAATTACCATGGCAGTTATAAATTCTGGAATTTGTAGTTTGTTCTGGCTCCATAGTTCTCAGGCAGAGAAGGCTAAATGTCTCACAAAACTACAATTCTCAGTATTCCATAGGATTGAGTCATGACACTTAAAGTGGTGTTAAACTGGATTATTTCTGCAGTGTGAATGCAGTCTGTGTAGTGTGAATGGAGCCTGATTCTTTTTGTTTAGTGATGACTGGCTAACGTAAGGGGGAGGGGGGTTTGAATGCATATTACTTTTTACACCATTTATACATTATCTTCTGGTGATTCTTATATACACCTCTTTTTAATGTGCTTTTAAGAACTGAAGAGGGAGCAAAAAGCCTTACAGATGGCTAACAATGCATAATCAGGTATATCATTTGTTGACTGATAACATTCAAGAAGGAAAAGTGGTAGGGATTGTTCTACCAATGCTGTTTCCTTTCTTTTAAAACATTTTGCTCACAAATCCACCATGAAGAGTTGAATATCTTCTCATGTGGAAAATATTTCTGGTTGCGCTGCATACATGTTAAAGGGAGAGGAAGCGTGTGTATGGCTGCATTACATCATAAACGCTATTCCTATTTCATCACAGTGTGACGCAGGCGGCAAGGAATCCAATAGAGACAAGAGAAGCTATACTGGCCATTGGGCAACGGCTGGAGGAAGTAGAAGCAGCTCCACCGTGTCCCAGCCCCTCAACTGTGGCAGGCCTCAAGTATTGGGGCAACAGCCCGACCCCATGGCCTCCTGGGCTATTGCCCATGGGTGGCTTTTGGCTGCAGCTGTTGTATTGGCCTGTTCTCTGCCATTGACTGCCATCCAGTCTAACTTATTGCCATCTCTGCAGATGTTTTCCTATTGTTCAGACTGCTTATCCTGTGAGGATATATCTAAAGAATCTTTTCTCTTTGCCATTCTTCTGCTGGATGCATACACAACCTTACTGTTTCAATGGCATCATTGCCCTCATCATCAAAACATCAGAGGCATAGCTGACCGCACCCAAAGACAACCCATAGATAACACAGACAGCCTGGGACATTTGAAAGGGAAAGCTAGCCCCATGCTCAGATGTGCTAACTGGAGAAAAGCCACACCAGCATCACAGCCTGGCACTAGTACCTCTTAACCGTCTCTTCTCATAAATAAATATAATAATAAATAAATGTAACAATAAATAATTCAAAAGCTTGTGCTCCGAGTTTGATTTTAACAGGCATGCACTCTGATTTGCCCTTGGAAATACAATCACCTATTGATTCAGATATCATTCCGTGAAGATGACGTTGAAGGGTCCTCAGAGCATGACGGCCACTGCTCTCACCCATAAGAGGAAAAATTACAAAAGAGCCCAGCTACACGAGGGCAGAACAAAAAATAGTGGATTCAGTGAAGTGAAATATAATTGTGAAAATAAAGAAAAGTCTTTATTGCAGTATACCTTAACAGTCGTTCTACTTAGAGGGTGTCTGCTTCTTTGTCTTTTTTCTCCCCCTTTCTTTTTAAAAATCCTTTCCCCTTCTTTTCTCTAACCTTTAAAAGAAGCAAGTAAATAGGTAGCATGGTAGAACCAACTAGAAATGATGTAGTCCATGTTGGTGCCCTTCCTAGACCAAGCAGATTGCAACCCAATACCAATGTCTGCTAGGCTCTGTTTAGCCCAGAGCTTGGAACATTCAGTTGGAAATTAATTTGATAGTGTTAAACATATGAAACCACAAAATAAATTCATTTCCACCAGCACCAACAACTGAAATCATTAATTAGCTAAATCATCATTAGTTAACTCAGTACAGTATTTAAACCAAGCTCTTTCCAGGACAAACCATCAGATTTAAAGAGAATGGTGACTGTTGGCATCTGGGGCACATCTGAAATACAAAGACCATAATACAATTGTTGGCTGGGGATAGTGGGACTTGCAATGTGTCTGGAAATTTGGGAAAGGCTGTCTTAAAATCTAATCTTACAACTCGTCCCATTATTTTACTTGTACCTGTACCTCTCCCCTTTTTCCTACTCCCCACTAACCTTGCCAACATGTACACTGCTCACTAGCCTTTCAAACACCTTATTTATTAAAGTCTGATAAGGAGTGATGCTCAAGGCCAGGAAGGAATAATACATTAATTTCAGGTAGAGGACATGGAGCTGCTACAAGAGCAACAATAAGTGCAGCAAAAGTACCAGTCTGTGAACCAAGGGTGAAGAATTGTTAAGCAGAAATGTTTTGAGTGCCTCTGAGCATATGAAAAACATATTTTTCCACAAATGAAGGCGTCTCACCTCTTTAGCCTCCCTGCTCCTTATAAAGAAGCATGATCTGCAAAAATAAGCAGTAGAGAACCTATTTTGTTTTTAAAAATGGTATAGAAATGGATGAGAGAGCATGGATCTAAGTTTCAACCCTTCAAAGTATGTTACCTCCCTGAAGGTGTGGTCAAAAAGGAGTTTGGGAGATTGGGGAAGACAGAAAAACCAAAAAAGAAGAGATCTAGGGGAGGAGTTGGCTGTTGAAGAAAACTTTCCACTTAACTATACAACTGCCAATTATACAAATACCAGGTGCTGAAAGCTGTTCTGTATTTCAGAGGAAGGAATTGGCAAAACCACCTTGTCTAAGAAAACACTAGGAAATTCATGGGGTCACTGTAAGTCAACAGGTGATTTGAAGACATAAATACTCTAAAGAATCACAAAGCAATTCAAAGCAGTTCTTAGCAGACATGGGCGGGGACATGGGTTTAGCTAAATGAATCTTTTGTCTGCAAACTAATTGCTCCAATCCAAAAGATGGGAACTAATAATCTTTTATTGAATTTAAAATATTGATGGACTAAATAAACAACTAGTTAAAATCAACTAAACCATCACTTTATCATTAGTAATATTCCCTTCATAGGGAAGCTAGAATGGATGACTCATTGCTGTCTTTCCATTGGCAGACTAAGACTTGATTATTCATCAGTCCAGGAGCCAGCATAGTGTAGTAGATTTTGTACTTAAGTATGATTCCAGGAGACCAGGCTTCACCATGGGATTCCACTGGGGAGTCTTGGGCAAGTCACACTCTCTCATCCTCAGAGAAAGGCACTAGCAAACTTCCTTCGAATAAATCTTGCCAAGAAAACCCTGTGCTAGGTTCACCTTTGGGTTGCCATAACTTGGAAATTATTTGAAGGCACACAACCACCACCACAACAACAACGTAGTCTTATCATTGTATAGATGAAAAACTAGATGGGGCCAAATAGCTGCAAAGCAGTGATGTAGACTCCAGTCTACTAACTGGGACTCAAGTCACTTCAGTGACTCAACTTGGTAGTAAATGAGACACTGACTCAACTCAACTCGAGACTTGTACATGATTAGCAACCAACTTGCAAGCCTAACTTCATCCAGAAACAACACAGGTGTTAGGCAATGGGCTTGAAGTGGGGCTTCAGGTCTACTCAGCAGACTGTCCCTACAGCTTTAGAAGAAGGGTCCTTCTTCCTCAAGTCTACCCCCCCACACACATATATCCTACCACCTTTTTTTCTGTTAAAAGTTGGTCTGGAGATTTAAGACTCGAATTGAGACTTGACTTGAAAGTATCTTGCAAGGACTTGAGACTCTACTTGAGACCTGAAGGCAGAGACTTGAGACTTGAAGTAAAAGACCTGAATACATCGCTGCCGAGAAGAAAGGTAGATAGACAAAAAGAAGCTAGAAATGCAAGTTCTACAATATTTAGAAACAAAAATATAAAGCTCTAAAATGTGAGGAGACTCAGATAACAAGAACTAGAAAAGACAGATGAAATAAAGGATTTTTTTTCCTTCCTCCACTTTAAATATCTGTGCTGATTCTTCCTCTTTCAGTTACAGAGAAAAGGTTAAAGTTGATGCTATGCTAGCTTCTAAACACAATGCACCTTTATTGTATTTTCAAGAAAATCACTTAACATGTTTAAATGCATGCAGATTTATTACATCTGGAATCAAGTCCCACCTAGTTTTCAACTGCAGAAGCTAAGATTGTTTTAGCCACCAGGAATTTACTTTGGTTGAGCCCTTTCTATCTTGTCAAATCAAGTAGATTTTGTGCATTAATTTAATCTCAATGCACTGGCAGCTTGGGGTGGGGAGAAGGAAGAGAACAACTCAAGTGCTGCAAGTAGTGTTGAAAGATAAGGAAGGAAAAACTCATTCCACATTGTCCTTTTGATAAACATAATGTTCAGCACACATCTTGCTTGACAATGCCAATGACATAAGAACATCAGTAGATTCATTTTCAAAAACGATATAAGACCACATTTGTTTTGCATGTCCATATGCTTCTAGTGTGTGTGTGTGTGTAATATATAAAATGTAGAAGTATCAAAATAAAACTTAAACGCTAGAAATAGGATTGGCTTTTGAAATTTTGCAAGGATGTCAGGCACATTCTCAGTTATCACGTGCCTGTACCTTTCAATGTGCTGCATCATCCTCTGAGCTTCTCCGCTGGTCCTTTCCATCCACACTTTTCTTTTGCCTCCCCTGCCCAAGTCTGCCCCCCCCCCCCGCAAGAACAGGTAAAGGGAGAAAGGAAAAACAGAATACAACAGCTGCCATAAGAGAAGCACTTCAACTAGAAATACTACAGCAAAAAAGGGCAGATGTTTACTTCCACCTCAACAATCTTGTCTACATTCACTCACTCTGATTGATATGAGATCTTACTTGTCACAGTTGGTGAGTAGGAGCTGCCTCACACAGAATCACATCATGGCCTATCTATTTTGATACCCAGAGTTTCCAATGTTTCATTGTGAGGAATTTCCAGTGACTCTTAATGTTATTCTACAGTGGACCCTTGTTATATGCTGGGGTTTGGTTCCAAGATCCTCTGTGTATAACAAAATCTGTGGATGCTCAAGTCTCATTAAATATAATGACATAGCACAATGGTGTCCCTTATAAAAAATGGAAAATCAAGGTTTGATATTTGAAATTTATACTTTTTTTGAACATTTTCAAACCGTTGATGCTTGAATCCGTATATAAACAATCTGTGTATAAGAAGGGCCGACTGTACTAGAAAATTACCATGGCATATCAGAAACAGCTGGGACCAGAAAGCCCAGGACAGGCAGGGAGTCCAAGCTCAAGCAGCTATTCAATAAACTGTATAGGAGTAGGACTGGATTTCCAGTGATTCGATTCATGAAATTATTCCAGGCTTTTCTCTGGGTCAAGGTGCGGTGTGGAAAGAAAAAAACATATAGACTGGAGTGCTTGAAAGTTTATGCTAGAAATGTCTTTTTCTCATTTAGTCTCTAACAGGATTCCTTTAAACCGTTTTATACTGAATCAGATTCTTATGACTCTGAATACTACTACATAAGTTGAAGATCCCTTGTCCAAAACGCATAGAACCGCAAGGGGTTTGGATGTAAGATTTTAAAATTTTTGAAATATTTGCATATACACAATGAGATATCTTGGAGATGGGAACCAACTCTAAACATGACATTTATCTTTCTGTATACAACTTACACACGCAGCTTTAAGATAATTTTATACACAATATTTTAAAATAATTTTGTGCATGAAATACAGTTTGCGTACACTGAACCATCAGAAAGCATAGGTGTCACTATCTCAGCCACCTATGTGGACATTTTTTAATTTTGGAGTATTTCAGATTTTGGAATTCCAGATAAGGGCTACTCAACCAGTATATTTAAATGGGAATTTTGATGCAGGAATTTTAAAAATTCTGATTGAGGCAGAAAATGGGTGGGACATTTAATGAATGAAATCAGAAAAATAAAACTAACTTGGACTGGAGATATGACTATTCCATTAATCCCTAACTGGGTATTCTAAAAACTATATCTGGAATGTTGCACATGCAAAACTTATTCTGCGTCATTTCATTATTACCCCATGCAGATCTCTGCCATTGAGGATAGTTAGTAAGACAGTGGAGTGAAGGGCCATGTTTGCTGTGTCTTCTAATGTGACACCTTCTAGGTCTTCTTGTTTTCTCCACAATAATTGCCTCCAGAAAAACTATGCCAATGGAACAATAGGTGCTCAGACCTAAATGGCTGCATTTGGACTGCAAGATAGGACCCTACACTGCATCCTCCCTCACCATCTCAAATGCTGAAGGATATAAATACAGTCTCCCGTTTAAAAACTGCTAGCATTATCTTCATTAGATTTTTTTTAAAAAAAAACAACAACAACAACTATAAGTAGTAAAATTAGAGCCTGTTACGTTTTAGCTAGAAGGCTGGGTTTGCGTGAAAGAAACAGGTTCAAATCCTTATGAAACTAACTGGGTGGCCACTGGCGTCTCTTTCTTTTCCCCACCTAACTCACAGAGTTGTGAAATATTGTACATTTCCCCCATTATTCCATTAGACCTCCTACAATACAGCTTTATAGTGATTAATAAAGGGTGGGGGGCTGAAATACACTTCCCCAAATACATCAAAGTTTTGCAAATGTGTCTCCAAAGTACCAGGATAAATCTTTTTGATACAAAACATCTGTTTAATATAAAATAATTCCTGAAATGTGAAAACTTTAAAATGGGTCCTGCCTCTGCAAACAAAATATACGTCCCCCCACCATCACCCAAGTCTGAACATTAATTAGGACCATGTTAGGGTCACTGCTTGGCAAACAGGACAATTAACAAATATCTCCCACATATGCTTTGATGTTACACACTGAACACCAGCATTCAGTTGTCACTTGACAGATGTTAAATGCTTCAATTATATTTGAAACATCAAAGTGGGCTGTGTTTCTATCAGGAAGCCCTCAACTGTAGTAATATAATGTAAAATAACACCCTATTTCGCAAGCTGTACAGAAAGTACAGATAGGCATTAAAAATAACATTAAACAACAACAAAATGCCTTCTCATCCAGTAGATCTTCTCCAGAACAAGACCAAAATGTATCTGTGTAGGGTGCTTAGAAATTTTATTTTGCCAAATGGATCACCTGATGGTTGCAACTGAGAGAAACTCTTCAGGACTATCACTGTCTAATAACATTTATCAAAAGAACATTTGCACAAAAATGCTTTGGAAACAGGCACAGGACCTCAAGCCACCACAGTCTATTGGAAACACATGTTCTTCAACGTAATGTCTTGCATCCATATGTAGTTTAAGCATTTCCTTCTATATGGTGGTGACATTGCTTAATTTCACATGCACCATGAGATCTCCTGCTTACATATGGAAATATGAATCACTATTTGTAATGGAAATAATGAGCTGTAGCAGCTGTAACTTGTCATACAAAGAATAAAAACTATAAAAATTAGCTATATGGCATTACAATAATTAAGAGCTGGGAACAAAACGAATGTAATACTGTGCAATAAATTAATTATTTTTAAAGGTAGCAGCAGACTCACCAATTAATTAGAAACTGGTAATCCATCTGTATTATGTGTTTTCCATGTTCCAAATGAGTACTTTTGAAGGCCAGTTAAATTTGCAGTAAGTGTGTAAACTTTAGAACAGCCACACTTAATTTCTTACTAAGCCAACAAAGGACAAAGGTGTTAATGCTATTTTAGTTCTACTTACTACACTGCATGATTAGTGTCAGTAAGAACAGTATTACAGTATATTATATTCATTGGTTCCTTACGTATGAGCAAATTGTGGTACAATGCAATATATCATCATCTGTATAAATATAAAAGTATTAATGACTAAACAAATAATAAAAAAATTACTGATGATGAATTCACTGAAGATCAGACCTAAAAATCACATCTTAAATTAGTTTTTTGTGCGTTTTTCAGGCAATGTGGCAATGTTCTAGAAGAGTTTATTCCTGACGTTTCGCCAGCATCTGTGGCTGGCATCTTCAGAATGCATTCTCTGAAGATGCCAGCCACAGATGCCAGTGAAATGTCAGGAATAAACTCTTCCAGAACATGGCCACATAGCCCAAAAAAACCACAAAAAACTATGGATTCCGGCCATGAAAGCCTTCAACTTCACATCTTAAATTCTCACCTACTTGAAATATTTTGATTCTCAGCCCCAAGCAAGGGTATGTTACATTTTTTTTACACAGGCTATGGAAGTCAGCTTGCCACTGGAACACAAACTTGGCTCTTAATGTCACCAGTAAGGACATATGAAGAATCTCATTAGGTCAGACCAAAGGCCTATGTAGCCCAATATACTTTTTCCACAGTGCCAGCCACATGACTATGGGAAGTCCATAAGCAGGATTTAAGTGCAACAGGATCCTCCTCCTCCTCATGCTACCAGCAACTGGTAATGCATACTGCCTCTCATCCTGGAGACAGTTTACAGTCATCACAGCCAATGATAGCTTTAATTTCCATAAATTTCTCTAAACCCCTTTTTACCTAAAGTGAAAGAAATACTAAATCCAGTCATTCTCCAAAGATGCCACCCACAGATGCTGGCCCTAAAAACCCACACAAAAAACTATAAATCCAGTTAGTTTTGCTTTTAAACACTTCTCAAACCTCTGAAATTGTGGCCATCAGTACATCTTGTGGTGCCAATTTTTATAGGTTAACTATGCACTATCTGAAGTACCATGAAAACGGAGGCTTGTGCGTGTGCACAATTGGAAATCCCCTCCGCAGATACTGTATTCAAGGATGTGTATCCCAGATTCGCCAGTTAGGAGGAGTGACTGCAGACCCAATTGTTTGGTTTAGAACATCTGGGGTCAAATGCTGACCTAGGGTCATATGTGGCCTCCAAAGCTGTCCTTGTGGCCTTTGACCCCTCCAGACTGACCAGTCCATTTTTTTCCTGGCTAAAGGGGTAAGGGGATAAATTGCTTCTCCCAAAAGGCAATTTACCCTATCAACAGGTTGCAGCATCCCTTCTCCTACATTCTGTAATAGGAGAAATCCTGTTTTCCAAATCTGACCACTTCCAGTTTTGTTTTGTTTTTCACTTTGGGTAAATTTTTGGCAGCCCATTCAGCCCCTGGAAGTCCCATAATTTTGAAAATTGGTCCCTGGACCTCTGTAGTTGTTCATTTTCAATTCTGGTAGTAGTAGACAACACCAAATCAAAGTTCAGCTTATATAAACATTCTGGGCTAAACATCTGGTCACTATCCCCACTACACAATTATAGAGCTACTATTTCACTTTAACAGCCATGGTTCTGTCCTATGGAATCCTGGGATTTTCAGTTTAGGGAGGGGCATTTAGATTCGCTGCCAGAGAGCTCTAGAGCCTCACCCAACTACAAAGTCCAGGACTCCATAGGATGCAGCCATATTAGTTAAAGTGAAATTAGAACCCCATAATTGTGTAGTGTGAATGGGACCCTGCGCTCTATCCTCCCTACTCCTCTTCCCTTTGCATGTGTCAACTTCATCCTCCATTTTCTGGTTTAAGGCAAACTTGGACTGTACAAACAAGGATAAAAGCTAATTTGCAATACTCATTTTCAGGAAAAATGTGAACCACAGTTTACTCCAAACTGAGAAAGGTGGGAAGGAGAAGGAGAACTGAAAGATGAGGCAAACCACTGACATTATGTCTATCCAAATCCAACTTTAAGAAGGAAGGTTCTGAAATTCAAAACCCCAAGATTCAATTCAACACCCCAAGATTGCCCATGGAAGGATGTCAATAGGATTAATTTTTAAAACACAACAGACACTGCCTACTTCTCTAGAATCATGTGCACTCTGTTTGAATCTAACAAACACTCTATATAAACCAGAACACAGAAAAATATAGGGTCTAAAAAGGGCACAAGAACTTAAGATAAAAACAATCAGCATAGCTAAATTAAAGACCAAAAGACTTGGGAAATTAAGAAGCTTTTTAGATCTGAAAGGACAACAAAATCATCCCAAGCAGACCACACTGGGAAAAGTATTTCATACTACCACTAAAATAATGCTTAGCACCCTTCTATCTCATCTCAAATAGAAGGTGAGATAATGCCCTGAACATACAGAATTCCATGAACATACAGAATGAACTGGCCATACAGAAGGAATGTAAACATCTCTCTTTATGTAGCCTTTCTAAATCTCACTCAGTGCAACCTCAGCAGAAGCAATATGGACTTTACGAAATAAAATAAAATAAAATATTCAAACTGAACAACCTGACATCAGATGGCTAACCACAGCATGATAACTAGTCTGCTTGCACCCAAAGGTACAACAAGTGTCCTTCATTTGAATTTGTGACTTGTTTTTCAATTTAAGTCCAAACAGATTCTAAATCATAATGGTTTCCACTCCTTACACCAATCAAAAAATACTTGCACTGCACAACTAGCAGCTAGGGGGAAAGGAGGATCCAGAATAAGTGCTTCAAAAGGCAGCTGCACATTTGACAAGGCTATTTCTTACAAGTCCTCCACAGGTCCATTGAGGTATTTAACTCTCCAAAGAGTTACGTCTTGTACAGGTGGCCCGTATAACTTCACGAGGATTCTGTTCTTAATAGCTTTCAAAGTCCGCACACTGCATTTATTAGTATAGTTCTGACTAAGACCCCAAACTATTTTTATAGGGCCCTATACAATAGTAAGAATTTAGAGTTTAGCTAAGCTTTCAAAGCTGAGTTATATCTAGGCTGAAGTGTTGCACCTCAGACAAATCCCAATTTTAAGAGAGAAAAGGAACCTAAGTTCAATTAATACAGGAATGAAACTGAAAGATGGAACACCATGATATTACTCAAATTTTTAAGATCTGGTCAGGTGTGCTCTGGCACTGTATGCATTAATTGGCTGTTTTAATCTCTGGGGCTTTCACACATGAATAAAACTGTATAATAGGCAATAATATAAATTGGAGCCCACATAGAATTAGAAAGAGGGCAGAATGGAACTGGAAAATACACACACACACACACACACACACACACACACACAAACCATCACCACCACTGCCAGAGTGATAGCATGTGATTATGCAAGGCTACAGGGTCAAATGAACAGTCTCCTGTTCACCTAGCCCTGAGCTTCAGCTGTCTAGCATGGTAGCACAATTGCTTTACAGATTGCTTGGTGAAGTTTGAAGACACAACAAAGAGATTGCCAACTTTTAGCCCTGTACCTGGACTGCACAGTATTTTAACCTTCATTACTCAATACTGTATGCAAGAGCTTGTGGTGGTCAAATGCAGGGACGCTTGTTGTGCTGTACACATGTCCAATACTATTTTTATTCCCATTCTAGGATCCTGAGTTATGGGCTTTAGTATAGGATCTAGAAATTCTTCCTCTGCAGTGATCTTTCCCCCTAAACATTACAAATAACTTTTTCACTATAAGAACCAGTCAACTGTGGAATTGACTGCCTCAGAGGATGATGAACTTTATCCTTCTTTGTTATTTAAACATACAGTAGGTTTGATGGGAAACTTACAGGAATACTTCAGTTGTGTATTCTTGCATTGCAGGGGGTTAGATAACCCTTTTGGTTCCTTCCAACTCATTAAGATTCTTTAATAATGTGGCTGAACCTCACACTTTGATTTATCTCTCCCTTGAAAAGCCATAGAAATAAACAAACAACAAAACTTTGGTTACAGTATTTCTCTAGCTTGTGGGGAGCGACAAGAGAGAATACGGGGTGCAAACAAACAACGGGGACATATTTACTTGAATACCCCAGGGTAAAATTAGTAGCAGCTCATCAGAGAGCCTATACGATGACAGTCCCCACTCATTGGAATGCCCTTCCCGAAAAGATTCGACTTTGTTCCACTTTGGAAGCCTTCAAGAAGGCACTGAAAACTTATCTTTTTCAAAAAACATACCCTCCAGATTCTCTTTAAAGATAGAATACCCTTATCCAGATCAGGATGTCCAACCACAACTGATAGCCTCTAATAGTTTTATATGCGGCTCCAGATTTTGTATTGAATTGTGTAAAATTGTTGATGAAATTGCTAACGTACTGTATTGCTTGATGTATTGTATTGCTTTGTATGGTGACATATGTCATATAACTGGCACAGTGTGAACCACTTTGATCAGAAGGAAAAGCGGTATACAAATAAAAGTTTTATTATTTATTATTTTATAATAAGGAAATAAGGGAAGGTAGTTCCATGGGATGAGCAAAATGTGGCCATAGGGTACCTGCACTTCCCCCAGGAAGTTTTACATCCTTTAAAATCTCCAAATCCACTAGTCAAAAAGAATGGGGGGCTGCATTTCCTGGAAGTTTCCTGGAGCAACAACTCAATTTTTAAATAGATTACATTGTTTAGTATTAAAAAATATCGGATTTATGAAGCCAAAAGTGGACTTCTTACCATTTCCATGTTTTTGTTTTTGGCTGTTCATTTTGCCCCCAAAGGGCCTCAGCCAGAGAAAATTGACATCTTTATTGTGACAACCAACTGCACCAATACCCACAAGTCTCAATTCAAATAGTCATCTAACTGCAGGCATCCATATTTCTAAACTGTACATTAACTACATCACCCACTTCTTGCAGTCCACACTGTCCCATGTTGGTGGACCAAAAGTGACACAACTTTCTTGGAACCATTTTAGCTGGACTTTTCTCTTTTCTTTTCAAGAGTCAGGATTTGAAGGATTCTGAGAGGCAGGTGACCCAAACAATTCCACTTAAGGACAGTATGGGAGCATTTTGGCAAGTTTTCAAGTGAACAATCATCTCCAATTTTAAAAAAAAAATAGGTTGGGGGTGTTTTGTTGGTCATCAGGCAAGCTTTGACAGCCACAAAATTGGGTTGGGAACCACACTTTCCCCATCTGTGTAGTAAGGCATGGGGCAATTCTAAAAGCTTACTTTGGTTTGGTTTACAAATGCATACTCCATATTTCTGTGCAGAAAAGATGCAAAGCAACTGATATAATAGAAAAAGACACTACAAACAACTGAAAAGAAGTTTATATAAATAGTAAAATGTCATATAAATAGTCAAAACAAAACAAATGGAAAAGACAAAAGCCATATTTCAGGATGCACATCCAGTGACAAATGTTCTCTGAAAGATCAGGATGTATAGCCATCTAACTATGCACAGCAACAAGGTTATGCTGTCTGGGAAAGACATACTACAACTGTGATACCACAACCGGGGGGGGGGGGGGGGAATGGATACCTGCCATGCTTCCAATTTAAATGGAGAGCTTCTGAGGGAAAAACAATCTTGTTTTAAACTGACGTGCAAAATAGACCAGTGGAAGCCGAATTGGCACCGTGGCAACCAAATGCTGTGTCCTCAATCCGCCTTGAAGCATGAGAAAAAGGAGCAGCAAATAGCCACTCCTTTTTTTTGGATGGCAAAAAAGATGGCTTTTGCACCTACGCCATGGCTGGAAGCTGGCTTTATGATGCTCTGGCAGTGTGCGGCATTTCAACACCACACCACTGAAGCGTTATGAAGCTGTCCCCATTAAACAGCCAGGCAGCTTCCAGCAGCTTGGGAACATGCCACATGTAAACACCGCGCTACCAAGCCATCCAGAAAGCAGCGCAAAGGGGTGGTCTGTTTATTGTGCTCCATCCTGAGATCCTTGAATAGAGTAAGACATAAAGTGCAGTGGACCCTTAGTATCTGATGAAGTTTGGTTCCAGGAACCTCCCTGGATACCAACATTTGTGGATCCTCTAGTTCCATTATGTACAATCGCTTAGTAAAATGATATTCCTTATATAAAATGGCAAAATCAAGGGTTTTTTGTTTCATTTTTAAAAATATTTTTAAGCCATTAATGGTTGAATCTGTGGATGCAGAATCCATGAATATGTAGGTGTGACTGTAACTAACTAACTCAAGCCAGCATTTGTTGTTGTTAGCAACCCTTGAGCCTACCACAAATCATGGCGATCCTGTGGATGAGACATCTTTAAGACCCCTTGTCCTCCAGTGTTTGTCCTGCAGATTCATGCCAGTGACCTCTCTGATTGAGTCTATCCATCCACTCTGTGACCGTCCTCTCTTTCTTCTGCCCTTTATGTTTTCTAGCACTATTGCATTTTCTAATGAATCATGACTTCTCATGATATGCCCAAAGTTTGACAGTCTCAACTTGGTCATTTTGGCTTCCAGGGAGAGTTCAGGCTTGATCTGTTCAAGGACTCATATGTTTGTCTTTTTAGCCATCCATGGTACCCTCAGCACTCTTCTCCAGCACCACATCTCAAATGCATTGATTTTCCTCTTATCTGTTTTCTTCACTGTTCAGCTCTTGCATACTTACATGGTGATGAGGAATACAGTGATTCTAATTTTAGTGCTTAGTTGTATACTTTTGCTCTTTAGGGTCCTGCCTAGTTCCTTCATAGCTGCCCTCCCCATTCCTATTCGTCTTCTGATTTCTTGGCTGCAGTCTCTGTTCTGATCAATGTTCGATCCAAGGTATAGGGATTCTGTTACTATTTTGATTTCCTCATTGTCTAGATTGAATTTATGTAAATCTTCCATGGTCATTATTTTTGTTTTCTTTATTTTCAGCAGTTAGACTGCCTTTGCACTTTCTTCCTTGACCTTCCTTGGCAGTTGTTCCAAGTCTACGATGTTTTCTGCTAGTAGTATGGTATCATCTACATATCTTAGTTGTTGGTATTCCTTCCTCCTGTCTTCACTCTTCCTTCTTCTGTGTCCAAGGCTGCTCTTCGTATATTTTCTGCATACAAGTAAGGAATACAGCCTTGTCTGATCCCCTTGCCAATTGGGAACTATCCTATTTCTCCATAGTCTGTTCTGACAATTGCTCCTTGTCCTAAGTATAGATTTCTGATCAGTATACAAGGCAGCATATACTGGGGGATTTGGGGAGACTTTCAGGCACCAATCAGACTTTGTAGTTTCACCAGAGTAACTGCATAATCTGCATTCAAGTCTACACCTGGGACCAACTTTCTCTTTCCTCTCTCTTTTATATTTGATTCTATCACAACACTCCTAGCCACTTCTTTTCCTGTATGCATGTAAGCATGAGATAAGTTTAACAGGAAATATTTGCCTGGAAACAGATCCAGGGAAATTCCAAAATCCATAAAGATAAATCTTGTCACTTTGGAACGATTTTCTCTGCATTATGTCTCCCCACCTCAAATTCTATTTGTGCCTTATATAAAGAAACAACATAAATTATGATTTTTAAAAAAACCTATTTTTAAAGTCTCAAAACAAAAGTCTTATCCATTTCTAGATACAATAGTATCTAGTCTTTGTTGGATCTGTAAAAATATAACTGTCAGCTCCCAAAAGATATATAATTGGAAGTTCAACCTGTATTGACAACAGCGACTCATCCATCTCAGCATCATATTCAGATCCCTCCCCCTCACATTTCACACATTTATTCCAACAAATGTTACAATACAAGCTTACGTTTGCAGGTGTATTTTTACTTCTTTGAGAACTGTAACAGGAATTTTTGGACATGTTCATTTTTCTACCCCAACCCATCCCTTAAAAAAAAACTGTTCTGTGCATACTAAAGTTTCAATGACACTGATGATGGCTGTAAATGCATGACTCGTCACTGACATGAATTCATGAAAAATCAAGCAGGCCTATTTAGCAGACATTCGCAGGGACCTTTGATCTTCCTTTAAGGATGTGGTTCTCAGGCAATTCAAAGGACTGTGGTTTCTTTTTTACAAGTGAGGAAGGGCTAAGTTGAAACAAACATTCTCAGACAGTAGAAGGTTTTTAAGGAAAGCTATTGTTTGTTAAACTGTGCCTGAAAACTGCTGAAACATATTGGGGACCATAATGAGGGCATTCTTTTCCATCTAACTGATATGGCTCCTTCCCCAGCCCACTTCTGAAAAAACTTGCATTTATGTTGGTGGTATTTGAAAGATAAAAAATATAAGACTTAAAAATTAAAAAGTTGTCTTGATATAGCTTGCAGTGCCACGGATTTTAAAACATGGCACATGATGCCATACTAATAAATATTTAATACAACATATTCTAGAATATCTCATTTGAATTCACACTGAATATCTCCACTTGTAAGAAGAATATAAAACATAATTTGGAAAAAACAATTCTGTGGATCCATTCTAGACCTGATTTGCTAAGGAGGTGATGAATATTTTCAATCAAGCCATGTAAGGCAGTGGCATGGGTAAAAGGAGAAACACATGAAGCATCTTTTCAAATGCATTCACCCTAAATTGTCAAAAATATTAAACTACACAAGAATCCCAACAAATAGAGGCCTGCTTTAAAAAGAAAAAGGAAGAAAGCAGAGGTTCTAAAGAATCAATTATTTGCTTCATAGAAACACCAGTGTTTCTTACCACTTTACACCCTCTGCTAAACCAAAACAGGCCACAAAGCCAGCTGCCTGATGCATTAGTCATCCAAGTTTGGTGTAATATAAAACATCCCTTTGGAGGAGTTTCAACATGTCCATTACAGCTTTCATTCAGGTCCTCAAAGTATTAATAAAATGCCAAATTAAAGGGAATACAATGAGAAGAGTCACAAAGCCTAACAAAAACTGAAACAAAAATCTCAAGATAAACCAAGTTCATAATCTCTCCTTCTAATTATTGCTAGAGTTGTGAATTGGCAGCACCCAGTACATCAAAAAACATGGACCGCATATTAACTACTCTTTCAAACTGAGGCCTGATAGCCAATACCTTGTCCCCTCATTTGAGCAGTTCATTATCTCTTTTGAAGAAAATCCATGAAATATATATTAGCCACTCCTTATACGCCACCAATAGCTTTTATACACAATACTACAAGTGGAACCTTCTCACAGTGTTGTGATTGGGAAAGCTCCTGGTCAGTATTTAGCCAACCCTGACCAATGCCAGGATACTTCCAAGCCATACTGGTCATACCCCCGTTTTCTCTTCAACAGATAGCACAATGTAGCTCCTATGGTTGCAGGTGAAAAAATTACATGTAATGGTTTTGTAGCAGGGGTTTCAGCAAGTGTGGCTTGTTAGCTGATTTCATGACAAGCAACACCTGGGAAACTCCTTCTTCTACACTACCATTAAAGCTAGGGGAGCTATCTCCAACTGAGTAATAGGTGGGGTGGAGGTATTTCTTTGCCATGTGTGTTTCTTAACCCCTGTTTAAATCATCCCTTCATCAAGTCAGGGGTTGGACCAATGGTTCCCAAACTGTGCTCTTTAAGGGATTTTGGACTTCAGCTCCCAGAATCCCAGACCATTGGCCAACATGGCTGAGGCTTCTGGGAGCTAAAGTTCAAAGTCTCTTAAAGGGCACATTTTGGGGACCACTGGATTAGACAGATAACAAGGCCTTCTCAGCTCTGTGATTTTACTTCTGCAAACCCTAGAATTCCCCTGAGAACATGCATTTCTTTTTTCCTCAAAGGCCTCATGTTTGCTACAATGTGGTCTTTACATCATGTCTCCTGTGCATTCTTTAATTTGCCCACTTTTATACCAGCAACCTATGATCTAAGCATGGAGAGGCAATTTATCTTCCCAAACCTCACTCCTAAGCCATAGGGCATCAGTGGCCTTAACTGTGGCCTTTTCTAAGACGCAGAGGGGCAATGCAAAAGGTGAGACACAGTACAGAAAACTATGGTCCGAAATACACTTCAGAAATAATCTAGTTCAAGATGCTTTAACTACTTTGGCTCAGTGCTAGGCAATTCTGGGAACTGTACTTTTGTGAGACATTCAGCCTTCTCTGTCAGATAGCTCTGGTGCCACAATAAACTACAATTCCCAGGATTCCCCAGCACTGAGCCAGGGCAGTTAAAGTGGTCTCAATTGGATTATTTCTGCAGTGTGTTTTGGACCTATGTTGAATGGATCCTTTACAGAAGCATTAGTATCCAATTTCAGGACTAGCCTGACCACTATACAGAGTGAGGCAACTGCCTCAGCCTCAGATGCAGAGTAATGATGTGGGGCAACAACAGGAGAAGTACCCAGATGTTTCTCCTGAGCCATTCATCTGTCCCAGAGGGCAAAGCTTAATGTGATACATGGCCTGTCCCCTGCACTCTCTACAAAGGCTGCCACTCTCAGGTGTGGTGGTGGACTCTCTCTTGTTGCCAGTATTGAAGTAAAACTCAACAGTTAATCCAAGTTCACTTCAGTATTTGGAACGTGTGTGTGTCCTTTTGGTTCAGGCAGCAAAATATGTTAGACCAGCCATACAAAACTCTCTTTCAATATTAACCACACTGAGAAGATGTTTATCCCATGTTTTGGAACATGTTTGAAATTTAGTTGGAAAGCAAGCACAGTAGTTTCAAGGGGGATGGGGTGAAAAGTTTATCTGCAGAAGCTCACTGTTTCTGTATGAAAAGAAGCAAATTTGCCTTTACCTGCCACTTTTAGCACCTGGTGACTTGTCAACCTGAGGCACAGATGGCATTGTCAACCAAAGTCAGTCAGCACTACAGACAACAACTTCTAAAATGCACTATTTTTCCCCATCACCATGCGACATGATAACTTATCCAGCATGTCAGACAGTTATATTAGACACCCTTCTATTACAAACCACCTGCCAATGATGGAATAATATAATAGCACAGTATTTAATTCAGGCTAGTTCCTACCTACTTAATCCAGATTTTTTAACATGTATACACATACAGGAAAACACTTTTCCAGATCTACATTCCATGCATGTTTTATGGTTAGAGTAATATGAGAAATATCAGAAATGCTTGTCATCCTAGCCTTTCAAAAAAGAAAAAGAAAGAAACTACACAAGGGAGAATTGCGGTAATATTCTGAGATTTAGGAGCATGCCGGACACTGTTGTGAAGGCAGTTTCCTTCACAGATTTTCATTATTTTCTACTTAGGGTTTAATTTGAATCAGGTTGTCACTGGGAATATTTGACACTCTTTAGATTCAAAAGCCTCAATCCTATTTATTTGATCAAGATGATCTCTGGCCTTCTTTTCCACTACCATCTTCCTCTTTCAAAATTTAAAGTACCAGTAGCTCAGCTAATTCAGGAAAAAAAAGTTTCTTCTCACACAAAAATTAAAATCAGTTGTTAAAACTAGCAAATAAGCATTATATTTCATTGGCAACTTCATACAGCAATTTCATTTTCTACTGGCCAGTTTCTGGGTTCAACTGAAAATGTTACTTCCATCCTTAAAATCTCAAATGACTGGGGACCAGGATCTTCCTATATGATCCTGGCTAACCAGTGAGGTTTGCTGTACAGACCTTCATGCATGCGCCACAGTCTTGCTTATGGGAAAGGGTTTATTCACCAAGTATTGTACAGAATGTGGAATTTTTTGCTCTAAAATGGTGGAATTAGATTGTACATCCCATTATACCAAACACTGTTGTCAGGGGTAAGCAGTTGAGGCTCCTCAGATGTTCTGTTTTGGACTGCAGCTCCCGTGAGAACATCTGAAGATCCTCAGTAGCTTGCACTGACCTACCTGAGTCACTGATCTGTAGATTGAAGACCTATTTGTTTTAATAAGCCTTTAATCTTCACTTTCTGTGATTTTTAAAAATGTGTTCCCTCTAATGTACTGTTTTATTTATTGTCTCCTTTTTTGTGTGACAGCTTTATTATTTTATTATGGTGTTCACATCTTTCCCCCCAAATGCGGATATTACTCCCTTTGAATGCACCCTTGGCAGTACAGAGATGGGGGTTATTTAACAACACAAAGAAAGTGTTTGAACTATACTATTCCAAACACACATTGTTACTTTTTAATGTTAAAGCTGCATTCTCAAAGTACACTTGCTAGAGGGTAAGCAAGCAAACACCAGAGTACTTCCTTGTGAGTAAAAATGTACAGGATTGCACTGTTGTGCTTCATTCAGTGTATTAGTGATACACTGAAATTGGGGAATTGATTTACAATGTGGGGAAGTGCCAAATGTCAAGCCTAGAAAGGTTACTTTTCTGAGCTATATCAAGTTGGGAAAATTTTGAAATTAAAGTTCAAAAAAGTCAAATTTTTCAAGATCCAGTTCAGTGGTAGAGCACAAAGCTATGCAGACAGAAAGTCCAGATTAAGACTAAGACCCTTTCCTGAAATTATGGGGAATAATCATAGGCTCCCTAGCACTGAGCCAGGACAGTTAAAGCAGTCTCAAACTGGATTATTTCTAGTGTGTTTTGGATCCACAGCTCTGTGCTTGAGGGACACACAGTCCAATTTACTATTAGATATCTTATATTCCACTGGTGTAACATTAGGATTGGAGGCAGATTCTGTGGGTGTACCTGGGGAACATTTAGACTATTTCTTTAGCTTCCGAAGCCTACATGCAAAACCACATGATGACGCAACAGAGTGGCTGTAATGGAGAGATTGATGTGTCACATGAACTGGATATAACATTCCCTATGCTTTATATACCTGTGGGTAGATGGATGTGATGTAGGTGCAGATGCAGATGTATCTACCTCATGTCCCTGTGTGGGAGAAAGTTGTGATATAAATAAAAGGAGGGAGGGAGGAAGGGTTTAGTTACTGTAGTTAGGCTGTTGTCATTAACATTTACAAAATAAGCAAAATGTGGTAAAACAACTTATGCAGAAAGTACAAGATACAGTACTGTACTGAAAAAACCTTTGGCAATACAATCTTCCCATCTCAACCCTGGCACACTGGTGGTGCAGTGGTTAAATGCTGGTACTGCAGCCACAAAGATGGGTTTGATTTCAGGGCTCCAAGGTTGTTGATTCAGCCTTCCATCCTTTCATAGGTTGGTAAAATAAATACCCAGCTTGTTGGAAAGAATTGGTTTACACGTTGAAAACTGCTTAGAGAGTGCTGTGTTAACTGATAAGCAGTATAGAAATGTAAATGCTATTTAATGTAGGTGAATTTAACAGGCCTGACTAACAAGCAGCTGTCGGTGACCCAAGAATTTCCTTCTAATTTCCCAATAGGTAGGGACACAATTCACAATCTGTGCATTGCCTGGCTGGAAATGCATTTAGAGCTAACCCTGACCCAAGACACGAAGAAAAGAGGCATTAGCAAGATATAATGTAGCCAAAGCAAGTTATGCTGTACATTAAAGCTGAGAGTTTTTAAATTTTGTTCTGTGTTTTTAAACCTTTTTTTTCCATCTTCTTTACCAGATATTTGGAAATGCCTTCCAGAAATAACATCACAAAAAATTCATCCAAGTTAAAGGACTGTCAGCAAATGCTAAACGACACCCATACAGAAGGTACAGAGAGAATAAAAGTGAAGAGGAGGCAAACTGAAAAATGCTGTGCAACAGAAACAGATACCATCCTAAGCAGTCCCGAATTAGATAAGAAGCAGAGAAATTATTCCAAGAAGGGTGAAGATCTGTCTCGAGATGATCTTTTATTTCTTTTGAGTGTGCTTGAGGGTGAATTACAGGCCAGTATATTTCTAGTTTCATTATAAATACATTTTTAAATGTGTTCTACACTTGTGTTGTTGTTGTGTGCCTTAAAGTAATTTCTGACTTATGGTGACCTTAAGGTGAACCTATTACAGCATTTTCTTGGTAGAATTTGTTCAGAGGGAAGTTGCCTTTACATTCCTCTGAGGCTGAGATAGTGTGACTGGCCCAAGGTCACCCAGTTATTTCCATGGTGGAATGGGAACTCAAATCCTGGTCCAACACTCAAACCACTATACCAGGCTAATAGCTCAATTCTCTGAATGTCCCCTCAGAATTACATCTCAGAGCATTCAATGGGAATTACTCCAGTACATATGTACAAACTATAGCCTAAAAGACTGTATTATGAACAGACAAGTCTCTAGTCCAAGTCTCGCCTGCTTTGAATTTATTAGGTCATCTTTTATGGCATCCTGATCATGGTGACAGCAATTTGACTAACCTCTTCCCAAGCTCACACCATTTCTCGCATTCTCCTCTAACACAGAGTTTAGAATATTTAATTACGATTTTTAAAATTAACTATAGGTATCTGTGTCATCCAGTTGTGAGAAAAGTTGTCAACATCAAACTATAATTTAATTTGAACTCTAATTTAACAAGTTGGTTTCTTTCAACAAGCCATCATTAAGTTTAGGGTTTGTGAAAAAACACTGAACTATGGCAACTGGTAAATAAAAGCTTCCAGTTTCTCCTTTCTACTGTACTAGAAAATGAGAAAGAGGTATGTGATTCCAGAGGGTGGCTGGATTTCACCATTCATACTATAGTTTATTGCGATGTTTGAATCTGTGCACCTTTCCCCTATTTTTGCCATCAATCTGAAAGACAGAGGTTGCTGTAAGAATTATTATAGTGATTATATACATGAAGTATTTTGCATGTGAAGCAAAAATTATATACATCAATATACAATTATCTATGGTAAATAAAGTGCTATATCATGCATCATGAATACAGTAGTTTTAGTATAAAGCAGTAGTCTTCACTATAAACGTACTACATAAATACTAAGTAGTAAAACATACACAGGCCAAATGACTAATATTAATATGGAATATTGAATATAAGTCAAATATATTAAAATGCACTGGGTGACATAAGATATGAATACTTATTGGTACAACGGATTGGTACAGCTTTAAATGCTCATATTACTCTCACAAACTGAAACAAGAGTTAGGCTAGTCTTCCCAAAGGGGTGGTAATACAGTTCAGTAAAGACATGGTGCCATACTAATATATATTTAATACAACATATTCTAGAATATCTCATTTGAATTCCCTCAACTAAGCTTAAAAGATCAGCACTCCTTTTTTTAAGCATACCAGCAAAAATATATAATTTTAAACTAGCTGAAACAAAGCTTTAATAGAATGATGAAACACCTTAATATCTCACAAACTGCACTTTTCTAGACGTCCGGAGGCTTTGGCTTTTGGTCTTTTTTAAAAAGTTGTCATATATAGGTCTAAATACTACTTATTGTGTATGTTAAAAAAACACTGTAATATGGAAGCAAATACCAAAAGACAAAAATAGATTTCTCCATGGAATTTTATTTTGAAATGAAGTCTGAAATAGAAGCAAAAGAAGAGAACTGCATATGCATAGCAATACAAATTATCATCAATGATATAAACAAAGACCAATAATTGATTTTCACTGTTAGTATAATATGGATATGCTTGTTGGAATAGATGCACTCAATATAAAATCAAAGATTGGATACGCTAAATGGCATATATAACCTGAGTGAGGGGATATTTGCATATTCAAGAGTCTGAAAATTATCTCTACAATTTCAATTATTTAATAAAACTGTAATTGTAAAGATAATTTTCACACACTCTCTGTGTATCAGTCAGAAAAACAGAGGCACCTATTCCGTTGGAATTTGATCAAATAACTGAAGATCCCATGCACAGGAAACAAATGGAAATAACTAATCTTAAGTATCTTTTAAAGAATTAGGATTCTTTGTCTTGGTATATTTTCTGAACATGGCATAGTGGTTTGAGTGTTGAACTATGACTCTAGTGACCAGGATTAGATTCCCAGCTTGGTCATGAAACTTACTAGGTGACCTTAGTGGTTTGAGTGTTGAACTATGACTGGGTGACCTCCACGACATCAAGATGGTGGCGCCCGTGTAGAACGAGTGCCGCCATTTTGTACGCGCTCGACACATACTAGGGTTAGGGACATCCAGAAAGGACGCCCCTTTCTAACCCTAGTACGTGCTGAGCACGTACTAGGGTGCCCGTCTATAACAGGCCATTATTTCCTGTTAAGGGGAGCTTGATCTATGGCACCAAAATGAATGAGAGACCTCTAAAAGCTCCTGTTATGAACACTCCTGCTCAAGTCTTGCAAATCTAGGGTTGTGCTTCCTTTTTCCAGCATGTGGTCTTTTCTATTCAGTCATATGATATCATGATGTGTCCAACATTTGATTGCCTCATTTTGGTCGTTTTGGTTTCTAGTGAGAGTTCTGACTCGATTTGATCTCAAGACCTGTTTACTGACTTTTTTGCAGTCCGTGGTAAATGTAGAACTCTTCTATAGAATGTCCTGGACTGCGGCCAGCACACACAGACACACGCCGATAAGAATGGCTTAGCCCACCAAGTGGAAGCAGGACACAGACCTTGCAAGGAGTAAGCGTGAGAGCAGTCCGAGAAGCTAAGCCGAAGTCAGGATACCAGAAGTCAGAGCAGTCCGAAGCCAAGCCAAAGTCAGGATACTGGGAGTCAGAGTAGTCAAAGCAGTCCAAGGTCAAAGCAGCCAGAAGATAACAAGGGTCCAGTCCGAGGTCAAAGCAACAAGGAGTCAAGATACAAGGAGCCAGCAGCAATCACATCAAGGGATCATGCAACAAACTCTGGCACTGAGTGGAGGCCTCTCTACAGCTTAAGTAAGGGAAACTCTCCCCCATGCCACCTGAGGCTGGTTGGCTAATTGCCTCTCTGCAATCCTCTTGGATCTGCACCTGCAAGCACTCTCATCCCTTCTCTGTTTGTAAGTAGGCACATCCAGGCAAGCTTCCTCCCCAGAGTCACCACTAGGCTGATGCACCCACTAGGACCTGGTTGGGCCTCCTCCTCTGGGGCTGGGAGAGCATAGCTGGGACCTGGCAGAGCAGGATTACCACCTGGTGTAGCCTCAATTAGCTCTTGCTCTGGAGGAGGCTCATCCTCCTCCTCATCCTCCGAGAGCTGATCTTGGCTGGCCATGACATCGAAACACATTTCAGATGAGTCCTCTTCTTGCCAGATTTCTTCATTGTCTGACTTTTACAACAATACAGAGCCTCATCAAATAATGCAGTTTGATAACATTTTAACTGCCATGGCTCAGTGAAATTGAATGCTGGGATTTGTAGCTTGTTGAGTCACCAGAGCTCTCTGGCAGGAAAGGCTAAATAGCTCATAAAACTAAAAACCCCAGAATTCTATAGCACTGAGCCATGGCAATTAAAATGGTGTCAGACTGGATTATTTCTGCAGTGCAGATGCAGCCAAAGAAACCAGACATACTGTGGCATGGATGATTCTGACTTTTATGTTTAATGGTATATATTTACACTTTAGGATCTTATCTTGTGCTTTCATAGCTGCCCTTCCATGCCTTAGTCTTCTTCTGATTTCTTGACTATAGTCCTCATTTTATAGTTTTTCTGTGGGATTTTCAGGCTATATGGTCGTGTTCTGGAAGACATAGCCACATAGCCCGAAAACCACACAAAAAACTATGGATTCTGGCCTTCGACTTCACGCTCTCATTTTAGTTAATTACTGAGACTTACTACAGAAAATCACTAGTAGATTCAATGTCTTTAGCTATATTTTTACTGCAGAAATATTGAATTTTGACTCCACTTTAAATGTCAAAGGCAGGCAACAGGTGGGAGACACTACCACACAATGTGATCAGTGAAGCTGCAGGGCCCCTGAAAAGATGTTTCATGCAACCCGCATCCACACCATGGCTGTAAAGGCTGTTAGTTGCCCTTGTCTTTCTCTCACATCAATACTTTGACGGACCCTCTCCCCCCTGCTGCCCCTTTGCTTCCCTCTTTTCCCCTTACTACCCCCTGGACAACAACAATGAAAGCTAATATAGCAAGAGAAAGATGTATGTCCAACCTGCCACCCATGTCAGTGAGACTTAATGGAAATTTCCTTTCCAATTTGGCTTGTTTAACCAACCATGGACATATTTATATAGCAGGATAACCTCAAATGCAGAAATTTCCACTTACGAAATTTAGGAGATAATATGTACTGGTCTTGTTAGTTCCTTTAAATTGATGTTGTGTGTCCTAACTGGTTTATGTGTTTTTAACTGATGTTAAGGAGCCCTGGTGGTGCAGTGGTTAAATGTCGGTACTGAAGCTACTCACTCACAGTCGCAAAGTTTTGAGTTCAGTACCAGTCAGGAGCTCCAGGGTCAACTCAGCCTGGCATCCTTCTAAGGTCACTAAAATGAATAGCCAGCTTGTTGGGGGCAATTAGCTTGCACATTGTAAACTGCTTAGGGAGTGCTTAAGGGCACTGATAAGCGGTATAAAAATGTACTTGCTATTGTTATTATCCGTTGTATATTAATCTCTTGCTCCCTCTGATTCATGGAGAGGAGCAGGTAATAAATAAATTATTAGGATCATCATTAGATACATAACAAGCTGATTTATACTAGTTATGATCCTACACTTACTACGTGATTTAGTTTTCAGGTTCTGGATTTTGGGACTGAACCTGGAGTCATATTTCCTGAATATGAAAAATATTTATTTATTTAACATCCCACCTTTTCCCCCATCACAGTATTCATGGAGGCTCGAATGCACTCTCACACCATGCCATGGCTCATTCCACTTTTTATAAACTTAAGAGCACAATCTAATTGTGGTGAGGTACAGATAACCCAAAAAGGGTGGCCTGCCAGTGCCTGGTTTTGGTCCGTGGGGTAGCCGCAGCCTCCAGACCGCAGGGCTTTTCCGTGGACCAAAAAGAACCCCACAAAAAGCGGGTTCTTCTTGCGATGCCATTATGACGTTGCAGTGTGCCAATGGCGCACTCACATCGTAATGGTGTCGTGACATGCGGACACTATGCATCTGGCATGTCATAATGGCAGCACCCGTCTTTACAGGGCACCACCATTTTTGACACCCTCATCACATGCAAGGTGAGAGGGGCATCTAGAAGCGCAACCCCAAGGCACCCCTCACACATGACGAGGGGGTCCTTTTTGGCCTGTCTGGACTGGGCCTAAATTGAAGCAGCTTTAAAATCCTAGAGGCGTCATTATGACAAATTCAAAGGCCTGTTACAGACAGCCAAAATAAAGCTGCTACGAGTCACAGTGGAGGTATGGTGTTTCAATGATGCATGCGTCCTAAGAGTCCAGAAGTCACACCAAAGCCACGCTCCATTTTGGCTGTCTGTAACAGGCCACCGTGCCTGGGTTTAGCTGGACTGTGCATCAGCTATTTAAATTGAGAAGCATCATGTCTCTGCTTGCTTGTCATCAAAACATTTAAGATGATACAGGAGCAGAATCTCAACTAAACATTTTGGCCACGAAATTCAAAGGCTATTTTTAAAGAGTATCTTACATCAGCCACTTTGAAAAGCCTGATTCTTCTGAGGGGGCTTTAAGAGGCATAAGCCATGATACCTGAAACCCAACATCTTTAATATCTTTAATTATTTTTGAAAAATCTTGGCCACATGTATGAGATATGTATTGTGTAAGTAATCACAAACACACACAGGTTATTCTGCCAACTCTGAGGTCAATTAATCTTGTTTTAAAGAGCTGCCATTATAGCATGCTATTGGAATGCACACTATTGAAGGTCACATCCTCTTGCACCATGTACCTCTTTGGTTTCAGTGCACAACACGCATATGTAACAATAGTAGCAGATGGATTCTAACTTGACTTAAAACAACAAAGAATAACTTTGTACCCTTGCTTCTGTTTCTCACAGGGGAAATAAATAACATGAAAATCCAAAGACAGTTGCCAGTATGATCAAAGTGGCTTTTTAACTTATTCAGCTTGTTCAGTAAGAAACAGCATGCCTTAGATTATAAAAGAACAACAATCTCTCTCTCTCTTCATACCCCAAAATAAAGTTTGTGAATGAAGAGGAATATGTAAAGGAAAACTGTGGGTGTTGCTCATGTGCTTGCTTACCTGCACCCTGTTTTTAGGCCCATTATTTCCATACCTGCTACCAATATTTACCATGTCCAGGGATGGGCTGAAACAAAAATCCACTGAAGGGAATTAGGATGATGGCAGAAGGTGGAGATAAGACATTAAAAATGTGGTGGGGAAAGGAAAGAGAAAGAATGAGCCACTGCTGGTAAAGGTTACTTTTGGGGACTATAATCTACTTTGGATTTCTATGTCTTGTTGTGAAAGCTGGAATAAAATAACAGCAAGAGAGAACTCATTTGAAATGTGGTGCTGGGAAAATTGGTACATATCATGGACTGCTAAAAAGACAAATCGATGGGGCAGAGACCAAATCAAACTTCACTAGAAGCCAGCGTGACCAAACTGAGAATATTGTACTTTGGATGCATCATGACATGACATGACACGACTGGGGAAAAAAAAGATTGGTAAAGTGGAAAGCAGTATGGAAAAAGGAAGATGAATAGAGTCAATAAAAGAAGCCATAGCTTTGAGACTGTAAGACCTGAGCTGGGCTGTTGACAACTGAGGCTCCTGGAATTTTCCCATTCATAGGGTTGCCATAGATCAAAGCCAATTTGATGGCAAATCAACTCATTTTAGATGCTGGGCTGGAGAAGACAAACAAAAGGGTCCTAGTACAGATCAAGCTTTAACACTCCCTTAGAAGCAAAAATGACTAAACTGAGACTAAATTGGTCACATCATGAGAAGGCATGATGCTTTAGAAAGACAATAATGCTAGGAAAGGCAGAAGGTAGTAGAAAGAAAGGAAGACCACATGGCAGATGATTAGACTCAATCAGGGAGGCCACGGCCTGATCCTGCAGGAACTGAACAGAGTGGTTGAGAATAGGGAGGTGTGAAGCTGTCTCATCCCCAACAACCTCCCAGAATCCATCAGATGATATGGCCACTAGGGAATTCAGTCCCCCCAAATGACTCTTGCAGGTTCTGCCTAGTTCTCTGCTGTTGTTTAATGGAAATGCCTCAATTGCTTATGTGTCAGAAGAATTCAAGTAGTAGTGTTTGGAGCAGTGTACAATCCATTTGATGATGTGCCTTTAAAAAAATTAACTATATGAACTGATTTCACATAATTGTTTCAAACTACTAATATCCAGTGCTAACTCTCACTGAAGTAATATATGTTTTTGTAGGCTCAGGATGAAGTCATTGCAGTTTTAAAGGCTGAAAAAATCAATCTGGCTTTACTTGAAGCCCAGTATGGCTTTGTCACTCCAAAGAAGGTCCTTGAGGCGCTTCAGCGAGATGCTATACAAGCCAAAGCTACACTGTGGCAGGAGGATATCTATGAAAAGCCCATGGGAGAGGTATGTATGATGCAAGTATAAAACAGCCTGACCCTGCAACCCCATGAATCAAAGGATCAGTCTCCTTGATTTAGATGGAGAAGGGCAAGTGCCAGCAAAGCAAAATATTGTTCAGTTGAACAGCACAAACAGTGAGCTCAAAGCTTTAGGATTCCAGCCTTTCAATTGCTACTACCAAACTGACATGTGCATTTGCTTTGGCAGCATACTTAAACAGGCTGGATCAGTCTTTAACACCAGAGAAGTAAATTAAGGGAACTTCCTTGTCCTTTAAAAAATAATTATGTGTAACAGACTGTGCAAGAATTCCCCACTGTAGAGGAATATAAATGATATAAATAAACGTAAGGGGGTGTTAATTTATCTAAAAATCTCAGCAGTCAATAATTTTTTTTAAAACCCACTATATGATGACAGCATCCTAAAAGAAACCAGGTAGCTACAGCAAGTTGTCTCAACTTTTGGTACACCAGATGTTTGGGACTACTGGAAGCCCCAGATATAAACATCAGGAGCCCAAAAAACTGAGCATCACTGGGCTAAGGCATCATCCATAAGTTATGCCACATTTTAAAGCACAATTTACTTCATCCCATTTTAAGAAATAGAGTTGTACCTTCATGTCTGTGACTGCCCCCCGCATATACAAAAAGACATGGGACCTCAAGTTGCATTGTCCCTAATGGCAATGTGACATGTGCACAGCCATGTCCATGTGCTGCAAGTGGGGGCAATGGGGCTTGCTGATCGCAGATGCTCAGTTCTGCAGATTGTAAGCCTGCGGATGGTGAGGTCCTGCTGTAATCTTTTTTTTTGTCACAAGTTTGTCACCCTTTCACTTTCCTTTAACATGTGACATTTTCTTTGAATTGCATGCCTCTAGGGAATAGATTTGCTTTTGCTTTGCTTTGCTTTTTGTTTGTTTGTTTGTTTGTTTCTCTCTCCCTCCTCCTCCTCCTCCTTTTCTAAACTTGTATGCAATGTATAATTCAGTGTTATACCAATAAGAGTCTGGTATTGTTTACACAAATCAAGTCTTTCAGAATAGTAGCCTTTTGACTCATTTCAAATGGCCATTGCCTGCAAATTCCAGGGATGAATAAAAATAAGTTGACAATTGACAAGACTTTTATAAAACCAAGAATTTTTATTCTTCTGTTTCTTCTTGGGATAAGCAACATAAGCTTAGTATATCTGGCAAAACACACACACATACACACACAATACCTGGGAAGAGTAGGTTTCCTTTATATTGCATGAATGGTGGGATATGGTCACAGCCTTGTATATGCTTCCTCCCACTCCTGAACCATTTGTTTGTTATGTGTAAGTGGAAATATGGGGTCTGACTGAAACCTAGGTCCTGAAATCACTAGAGAAAAGTGAGTACTGTAGCTATCAAGAGATATGAAAGTAAATACATTTACAACAGCAGCAACAACAACAAAACAACAAGAGATCACAGTGAAAGCAGTGGGGGAGAGAAGAAACAGTGACAACTGAACTCATCTACCAATTTAAACTTTGCTTTATGAACAATGTATTTTGCATGTTTATGACGGTAAAGATGGGTAAAGCATTACAGGAAATAAAAAAGGTGATCAATAATCAAATCTAAATCATTATCAACCTACATTCCCAAATGTCTTCCTCCTGCAGATACAGTGGGCCCTTGGTATCTGTGGGTTTGATATCTGTGGATTAAAGCAACCTTGGATTGAAGTGAAAAAAAACATTTAATTTTTTTAACCTGTTATAGTCAGACTAGGAAGTGGTCCCAGGGCAATTGCGGAGGTGGCTCCAGCAAGATCCAGGCCAATGCCTTGCTCCCCCATGGAGGTCAATCCCACCAGAAAGCCACAGTCAGAACTTAAACCTATTCCTCACTCTCTTTCCTATCCTCACATTACAAGCTGCTGCCAAAATTTAAACCCCTGCCTCACTATTTCCACACCCTCTCACGAGGATGCTAATACCAGACTTTAAACTGCTACTTTCCCACTTGCTCACAAGGAAGCTTCTGCCAGAATTTAAACTCCTGTTGCCTCACTTTTTTCCCCAGTTTCTCACAATGAAGCCACTGCCAGAATTTGCACTCCTGCCTCACTTTGTTTCCCACCTCCACACAAGGAAGCCAGCGCCAGAATTTAACCCCCTTTCCCACCAATACACCTCCTTGACCCATTCCTTCTGCTGCCCCTGCCAAAAATGGATTGGTGGCAAAGGGTCTTATAATCTGGCAGAAGCTTTGTCATGAGAAGGTGGAAAAGGTGGGAAACTGAGAGTTTAAATTCTGGCTGAGCCTTTGTGATAGGAGTGTGGGAAATAGAGCAGGAAGAATTCCTTCCTGGTACTCAGGCCTTGTTCCCATGGTAATTTAAAATGTTAAATATTCACTGAACCATCCATGGTTTTTGGTATCCATGGGGAGTTCTGCAACCAACCCCCCATGGAATACCGAGGGCCCACCATAGCCATGTATAAGTCTAGAAATTTTAGTCAAAAAATTAGTCAGCTTATCCATATGTCAATGTAAGCACTGTTCTTGAACTCTTGTGAAAAAAAGAACAATCTTCTGGTGAAAGGCAAGAGTGCATTCTGTCCTGGAAGCAGTGACACCCCCCCCACAAGGGTTGCCATAACCCGGTTGCAACCGGGTTTTTCCCGGTTTTGGCTGCACCTGCCCGGTCACGGCACGGGTGCAGCCAAAAACCGGGAAAAGCCCGGTTGCAGTGGGGTTGCTAGGCAACCCTGGGGCCTCGCTGCCGGCGGGCTCCTCGCCTCCTTCCTGGTCCCTGTGGGGGCCAGGAACAAGGAGAGGCCCCGGTCCTGGCCTCCAATCGCGGCAGGGCCCAGGCAGGCAGGGCCAGGAACAAGGAGATGCCCCGGTCCTTGGCCTCCGCTCCCCGCCGCGATCACGAGGTTAAAATGTAGGACATAATTTTCAAATGTAGGACACATTTTTGTGTGTCCTACATTTGAAAATTTTGTCCTACATTTTCCCGGTTTGGAGGTCCAGCACTATGGCAACCCTACCCCCTACTCTCTCACCCATCCAGTCTTTAGGGAGAGCACAAATAGTTATTCCTACTGGAATTTTGTAAGTTCTTTGGCATTGTTTCCCTTTGTTCCATTCTTTAGATCCTTTGTTACATCCCCTAGGTTTTACCCTCAACCTATCCATGGGTCGTATCAAAATCCACAATTTTGGTCCCCAAACCTGCTCTTGACTTATATAGGAGTTCAAGTTGTAGTCAAGTATATATGGTATACTTGTTAACGTTCTCTGTAAAAAGTGCCTTGAATAGAATTCTACCCTCAAGCATTTTCCAGGCTTTGGAAAGACATACCTAGTGACACAGGTTCATTGCACACATGTGAGCTAATGCCAGGCCAAATGAACACAACTCATTTCCAAAACTTAAAGCTTTAATGTTCTTCTTTTGGACAAGGACTGATTAAGTACAATGGTAAAGGCTAAAGTCTTTCCAAAATACTGTGGTAATTAGGTCATCAAAACCCAGAGTACGGATGGAAATGATCCAAAGAGCATTCCCTCCTCCCCTTCAAATTCCAAAACAGAATTTGGACTTCTCTCTTGCATATATTATACAAATATTTTCTTCCTAACATTGCATGGCAGCAAAAGAGATTCTGACACCGCTGTATTTGGCAATATCAAAGAGGAAAGTCAAAATGGTACAGATCCTTCATACTCAATGAAGTTCTGGAAATGGAAGAGGCTCATAAACACCATCCAGAATTTTGACGAAGTCTGTTCAAAACTGGAGAGATAAAACCTGGATTTTGTTACTGATGTTAAATATTTATGAAAAGGGGCAGCCAGTAATAGCTACAGCCATTGCAAAGCAAGAGGCAAATCACAATGTGACTTTCCCAAGCTATTCTGGGAGCTTCCTGCCTGCTCTCCTTCCTATCACTGGTATTTTGATTGCTGGTTTCCAAGGGGCTGTTCTCAAGATGCTGCCAACAGTGTGTCAGCTATGCCAGCTGAGAATTACTGAGTTTATTCTACATGCTTCTTAGTTCCAGTTTTAAGTCTGGGGCAATTATACATGTCCAAGAGGAAAAATCAATGCTTCTTTCCCTTCTGGCACAATGAAGCATTAAGAGAGAGAGACAACCTGGTTTTGAAATCATTAAGAACTTCAAGAACCTTGTTCAAAGCCAGCTTGGCTCATTTGTGCTCAGCAACAACCTAATCATTTTATAAAGACAATTTGTTCAGCTCACATCAGACATGCCACAGCAGATGTACTAGAAACAATTTGGTTTGGGGTCACGTGAAGTGGCTCTGAAAAGAAGGGCAAGAGGACTAGGTGAAAAGGCTAAGATGTCTATTTCAACATTTTATCAGCCACTATTTCATTCCAATGTGCTGAACACATATATCTGAAAGTGTGTAGTGGGTTAGTTCAACTGGTGCAATGAAACTTATTTATGCCTGTGTAATCTTGGTTTACAGAAGGAGAGAGCTCAACAAGATCATACTTCAGGATGGTCAACATCTGGAAGTGGCTCAGTGGCACCCCTCTCTCACATCCACCATCCACAACTCCCTGTTTTACCAGCAAGTGTGCCACTGAAGTGGCAGTGAAAATAAGTTATTTTCCTTTAAAGAATGTGTGTACTTACTACACATCTTCTTTACAGGCAGAATCTCACCTCCAACAATGGAATATTACTTATAAGAGATGTAAGAAACAGGAACCTTGTTTTAAAGGAAAAGCAAAGTTGTTTTCAATGCTGTCACTGAAGCAAACTGACAGTAGGAGCAAGTGATGCTTAGATGCTTGCAAAACAAACAAATAAGGTCAGATGTGGCCTACATGTGCTTTGTTGCATAATTCCATCATACTTACTAGAAGAACCATCCCCTCTCATGTCAGTTTGCCTGACCAGATGACGTGGTCTCCTATGTGTGTCATTACTTTCTGAGATACACTTGGTATACATGGATATTTGTGTGACAACATCCCTTCTGCAGAACTCCCTAAAGTTTAGACCACTATCTTCATTGTCTGTGTTCTGCCAGTGTTTCAAAGTCTTTTAAAAAGATGTTCTTGACTGTGTTGCTATTTAGTTTATTAATGTTTACACTTGCCTTTCTAGCTTTCACACACTTTCTAAATGATGTTTTCAGTTTTGGATTGTATTTTGTATTTATTTAGTAAATTTAATTGTGGGATTATTTTTATTTTTCTGTTTATTTTTGCACTTGTTAACCACATTAACTTCTCCTTTGAAGAGAAAATTAGGATAGAAATATTGTATAAATGCAATAAAAATAACAGCAAGCTGTTGACATATCCAAAAGTAGCCATGTTGGCCATAGCACCAACTATAATAATATCCAAAATCCACAAAACATAGATACTTTTATTGGGACAACCAATATATGTGTTGCAAGCTTAAAAAGCTCCACTGGCTTCCTCATCAGGCAAAGGTGTTAAAAATCATACAGGGGGAAATATGTTAGTCATAGGCATTTTGTCAAGCTGCTGTGGTTGTTCTTATCAGTTCAGATGGTATTCAAGTTGCTGAAGTTCTATGGATGAAAGGAGAAAATTTCTCTTTTTACTAGCAAAACTTTCCAACACAGCCTGACCAATTCAGAATGTCTCCTGACCTGCTTTTGTAACTTTCATTCCTTTAGTTTAATTCAGAAATGCCTCTGCATCAACCAGTTATACTTTTTAGTAATTAAACTTCACATATTATGTCACGCAAAGTCCTGTTTTACAATCAACAGTATACTTGACTGGTAACCAGAGCCAAGCACTATCGATATGGGCAAACATTAAATTTAAACACACACACACACACACACACACATAGGGGGAGGGAACATCACTTTCTTATCATACACAAATACTGAACCAGTTCAGAAGAATATAGTTGATTAATAAATTAATATACGCATGACCATTTCCCCATACAAATATGGTTACCAGGCTTGGGTCCTGTGTCAGAAGAAAGGGGGGATATAAATAAAAGAATGAATGAAACAAGCCAGAATGTTAAACCACAATCTAAAGTTGGTTTTAAAAAATGGCTTGTCCTGATCCTTGTTTCTCAGATTGGAAACAATAAGAAATAATGTTTGAATTAATCTAGGCAGTGCTGAATTGCAACAACAACAACAACAATAATAAATAAAAACTTTATTATATCACCGCCCTTCAAAACCTCAGGGGGTTCACAGCAATATAATATACAGACAAACACACATTAAAAGCAATACAATTAAAACAATAAAAAACACAATAGGGGAACTTGTGCCAATCAGCAAACGACTACTGGGGGGGAGGGGGGGAGGGGGGGAGAAGAGGCTCTCAGGGCAAAAAAATAATAATAATAATCAGGGGTAAGCCTGCTTGAAGAAGAACATTTTCAGCCCCTTCTTAAATTGGGCCAGGGAGGTTGCTGAACGGAGCTCAATGGGCAGCGAGTTCCAGAGGGTAGGGGCCGAGGTGGAAAAGGCCCTTCTGGTGGTATTAACCAATCTAGCCTCCGGAACTCTTAACAGATGCTGCCCGGTGGATCTGAGTGTGCGGGGCGGATTGTACGGAGAGAGGCGGTCCTTTAAGTACTCTGGGCCCAAGCCATTTAGGGCTTTATAGGTTATGACCAACACCTTGTATTGCGCCCGGAAGCGAATAGGCAGCCAATGTAGGTCTTTTAAGACCGGTGTTATATGACTGGTCCTAGGTGTGTTAGTGACCAGTCTTGCTGCCATATTCTGCACTAATTGCAGCTTCCGGGTATGGTACAAGGGTTGTCCCATGTAGAGCGCATTGCAGAAATCCAACCGAGAGGTTACCAGAGCGTGTACCACTGTTTCTAGGTCCCCTCGGCCCAGGTAGGGACGCAGCTGGCGTATCAGCCGAAGCTGATAACAGGTGCTCCTGACCGTCGCATCCACCTGAGATGTAAGGTGGAGTGACGAGTTAAGGAGCACCCCCAGACTGCGTACAGAGTCCTTCACGGGAAGCGTGATCCCATTCAGGACAGGTGGAACCACCGCCATCCCTGGGCCAGGAGAACCTATCACAAGTACTTCCGTTTTCTCTGGATTCAAACTGAGTCTGTTTTCCCTCATCCAGCCCATTACCGACTCCAGACAGGCCACGAGAGGAGAGGTGCCATCCCTGGTCACTGCATCAGTCGGAGACATAGAGAAAATTATTTGGGTGTCATCAGCGTACTGATAACCCCGCGCCCCATGTCTCCGGATGATCTCTCCCAGCGGTTTCATGTAAATGTTAAAAAGCATGGGAGACAGAATGGCTCCTTGAGGGACCCCAGATGTTAGGGGTCTCTTGTCGGAGCACACGTCTCCCAGCTGCACCATCTGGAACTTCCCAGAGAGGTAGGACCGGAACCACTGGAGCGCAGTGCCCCCGACTCCCACCTCTGCCAGGCGCTCCAGAAGGATACCATGGTTTATGGTATCGAAAGCCGCTGAGATGTCTAAGAGCACCAACAGGGACACGCTTCCCCTGTCAATGCCCAGACAGAGGTCATCGACCAAGGTGACCATGGCAGTCTCAACCCCGTAGCCCACCCGAAAGCCAGTTTGAAATGGGTCTAGATAATCCGTTTCATCCAGGATCGATTGGAGCTGGATCACAACCGCCCTCTCGATCACCTTACCCAAAAATGGCAACAGCGATACAGGCCGATAATTATTGTGCATCAGGGGGTCAAGGGAGGGCTTTTTTAATAAAGGTCTTACAGTGGCCAATTTTAGATTCGATGGAAATTGCCCGTCCCTGAAAGATGTGTTAATGATCCGGTGTAACATTGAAGTTACCACCGGTCCCCCCTGAGCCGCCAGCCATGAGGGACAGGGATCAAGAGAGCAGGTCGTCTTCCTAACACTCCCAAGGATCCTGTCCACATCCTCGGTACTTACAGACTCAAAGTGATCCAGTTTAACCAAGTCCACAGAAGCTCCGGGCGCCTCTACTCTGGTCTCTGCTCTAATACTGGCATCCAGACCTTCGCTTATCCGAGAGATTTTATCCGCGAAGAAGTTGTTAAATCGGTCACAGCAGGCCTTAGTAGGTTCAAGGATCTGGTTCGGGGCCGGAGGGAGCTGAGTTAGCTCCCTCACAACCCTGAACAACTCTGCTGGACGCGACTCCGCGGACGCGACACGTGCACCATAGAACGAGTTCTTAGCTGCACGTATCGCCTCTCCGTAGTCCTTCAAGAGATGGTCTAGAAGAGTCTGGTCGGATAAGCGCTGGTGTTTCCGCCAGCGATGCTCTAGCCGTCGCAGAACCCGCTTCCTTGCCCGGAGATCTTCCGTATACCAGGGCAAAGAACAAAGTTATTACATGAGGATATGTGGCAACAAGGTCGGTGGCTGCTAAATCTAGAAAACATTCGCAGATATAATTGGGTAGATGTGCATTAAAAGGAAGCAGGGGTGGTGGTGGGGGTGGTAAATAAACCAGGCCTCCAGAAGTCCCTCCCTGCCAGTGTTTATTCCAGCATTTTTAGAGCAACAGTTTTAAAAGCTAGAGTAATCCTTTTATTCCTTTAATAGATATAGAAGTCATATATTCATCCTAGTGCCACAGAATCAACATGTATGCCTAAAGAGAGTTTTGAGCCCAGAGATGATATAAATATGTCTCTTCGTTCATATAATGATTATCAGGACCTTACTAAACTGATCATTTGAGCACTTCAGTTCAAACAGAGATTCATATAACTTTCTAAAGTCACTAGTTGTTGAGCTTCATACAACATAGCTCTGGAGCCAGAATAGGGACATCAGCTAATGAAAATTATTTTCTGCTGCTGCTCTTTTTCATAGGAAAGCGCAAAGCTCATATCGAATTGGCAAGTTTATAACCCTTGTACCTGCTGTAGTGATGGAAGTTCTTCACACGTTCACAAACTCTCACTCAAGACTACGTGTATCACTGAAGATGTGAAGAAGTGCCAAATCTTAAGAAATCAAGAACTTTGTCATGATTTTTTTTTAAAAAAGTCTTCCAGTCTCTCTTCTTTATGACTGATTTCAGACAAATTTATCCATTTTATGTGTTACAAAGCATAAATTGTAGACCAAAAAATACAAGCCCACAGAGACAAACTCTCTTAAAAACAAACAAAAAAAACAAACAAAAAACAAATGAAGTCTAGACAATCTTGGTCAACGGACTTCTAATTTTTGTCAAAACAATAAAGAATGAGGGAAATCTGTTCCATTTTATGTTTCCCTTCATTAGGCACTTATTCAGCTCATTAGTATAACGGTAGCAGCAGCAAAGAACTTTCATCACTTCATAGGGAAGCTGAAACTAATAATTATATGGAACTCAGCCCCTTCCCTTCATAGAATGAACAAAACATTAGTGTGCATCATGGTTAGACAAAGAGCACTGCACCAATTAAGCACCAAGCCAAATGGTGAAAGGACATTTCCAAATAAAACAAAACATTTGAATAAATCAGCAGGATTATACCAAACATACTCTCAACCACAAAGAATAATTCAGATGATATTAATATTCTTTACCAATATCAGGTGTCATTGGTAAGATACGTAATTAAAAATTAGGAGCCACAGTCTACAGAGACTCATAATGTGTGACCAAGAACAGTAAAAACTAGGGCGGGTTACAGACCGCCGAAAAGCAGCAGCCTGCACCCGCCTATTTCCCCGCCGGATCGGGGCCTCAGCAGCCAGAGCGGCAACCGCTGAGGCCCCAATCCGCCGGTTTCCAGGCCGCAGGGAAGCGGCAAAATGCTGCTTCCCTGCCGCCTGGAAAGGGGTGTCCTTGGGGCTCCAAGCCCCAAGGACACCCCGCGACGGCAGGGAGGAGGAGAAAGGGGCCGCTTGGCCCCTTTCTCCTCTGCATCACTGGGTGCAGCTGTCTGAAGGCTGCGCCCAGCGACGCAAAGCCAGGAAGGAGCTCCGAAACGGAGCTCCTTCCGGGACCTTGGAAAGGGTGCACTAGGCGCCCTGGGGCGGCCCCAATATGTCACAACCGCATCGCCTCATTTGGAGGCGGCGCGGTCGTGACGTAGTGATGGCGGCCGTGTGGAATGGCCGCCGCCATTTTCTACGTGCAGAGCGCATACTAAGGGTTAGGGGCATCCGGAAAGGATGCCCCTTTCTAACCCTAGTACGCGCTCGTCGCGTACTTTAAGGCCCGTTTGTAATGGGCCTAGGATTCTAATCTGCTTCTATAGTACAATACTGATTAGGAATCTGTTAGGGCCAGTCAAAAGCAGTGCCTCAATACCTATGTTTTAAAATAACAACCCCCAACCTACTGCCCACCCAAGTGTGTTGGCAAGTGTTGGACTACAGTTCCCACCACTCCCAAACAACATGGCCCAACACTACAGTACTTAGTATTTATATAGCATGATCTTAGTGTGTTGTGGCATTCATCCTTATTACAGCCATGTGTGCTAGACTGAGATTACAGTGGTATTTGCTGGGGTTTTGTTCCATGCCCTCCCGCCATGGATACCAAAATCTGTGGATGCTCAAGTCCTCTTAAATACAATGGCTTAATTCCATATTACAGACATGGCCAATTAAGGCTGACAATAGCTCACCACAATCACTGAATATGGCATAGTTAAACAAAGATTTGTATCAGGAATCTCCCAGATAACGCTCATAATCTCCATGCTATACTCATTCCTAGGTATAAACAATTCATGTATCTTTTAACTGCCCATTCATTCAGTATAATAATCCTATAGCTCCTGCTTCGCTATTCTGCTCCCCAGTTGCCTCCAACAGCATAACACTGATTTTCTCTGACTGCAGCATTACGCTGAACTATCTGTTCACTTATGAGCACTCTTCTTTCAACTGAGCTAAGTTTTAAATGGAACATGTATAAGAAATGGAAAAAGGGGAAAATCACAAAAAAAGGAATTCAAAGAAATAGCAGGCATGTGTAGGGGTAAAGTCCGAAAAGCTAAAGCACACAATAAACTTAAGCTTGCTAGAGAGGTTAAGAATAATAAAAATGACTTTTTTGGATATGTCCGCAGCAAAAGGAAGAAGGAAATGGTAGGGCCACTGCGTGGAAAAGATGGCAAAATGCTAACGGGACAGAGAAAAGGCAGAATTACTCAAGACCTTCTTTGCTTCAGTCTTCTCAGACAAGGAAAAGAGCGCTCAACCTGAGGATAATGGAGCAAAGGACAGAATAGGGGAAATTCAGCACAGAATAAGTAAAGAGATAGTACAGGAATCTAAATGAATATAAGTCTCCAGGACCAGATGAACTACATCCAAGGGTCTTAAAAGAGCTGGCAAATGTAATATCAGAGCCATTGGCAATAATCTTTGAGAACTTCTGGAGAACAGGAGAAGTCCCAGCAGACTGGAGGAGGGCAAATGTTGTCCCCATCTTCAAAAAGGGGAAAAAAGAGGATCCCAACAATTAACGTCCACTTAGTCTGACATCTATACCAGGAAAGATTCTATTTTCCCCTTTGTTGGATCAATCAATTTTATTAATGCTTAAGCCAAAGGCCATTCGCATGATTAAAATGTAAAATCGATGACAGAAATTCAGAATTATTAAATGCTCCATCAAATAACTAACATCCACATTTTATACATTAAACATAATAAAATTCCAGACAATTAAATAAAACAGCATTACAAAGAACTTCAAAGTTTAGATAAGATCATCCCCATGACAGTCAACTGCAATGTCCGCTATAACACTTGCCCGAATTTTGATTGCTGCTGAGGCAAACAGTGAAACATTATAAGTTACCTTAGAATCAATATCAGACAGGAGGAAAAAAAATCTTTTCAGAAGTAGTATTAGACTGTAAATTGGAAAGATTCTAGAACAGATATTTAAACAGAGAGTCTGGGAACATCTAGAAGGCAATGCCATAATCACAAAAAATCAACATGGGTTTCAGAGAAACAAGTCATGCCAAACAAATCTAATCTCTTTTTTTAAATATAAAATTACCAGCTTGGTAGATGAAGGGAATGCTGTGGATACAGCATATCTTGATTTCAGGTTCCCCATGATATTCTTACAAACAAGCTGGTAAAATGCGGGCTAGACAAGGCAACTGTTACATGGATTTGTAATTGGTTGACCAGCCAAACACAAAGGTTGCTCAACAATGCCTCCTTTTCATCCTGGAGAGAAGTGACCAGTGGAGTCCCACAGGGCTCTGTCCTGGGCCCAGTGCTATTCAACATCTTTATCAATGACTTGGATGACAGAATAGGGGGCATACTTATCACATTTACAGATGACACAAAATTAGGAGGAGTAGCTAACACCCCAGAGGGCAGGATCAAAATTCAAAATGACCTGAATAGACTAGAAAGCTGGGCCAAAGGTAAGAAAATGAAATTCAACACAGAGAAATGTAAGGTACTGCACTTAGGGTGGAAAAATGAAATGCACAGATATAAGATGGGGGAACACCTGGCTGAATGAAACTACGCGTGAAAGGGATCTAGGAGTCTAAGTAGACCACAAGTTGAACATGAGTCAACAGTATGATGCAGCAGATAAAAAGTACAATGCAATTTTAGGCTGCATCAATAGAAGCATAGTGTCTAGATCAAGGGAAGTATTCTGCTTTGGTCAGGCCCCACCTGGAATACTGCGTCCAGTTCTGGGCACCACAATTCAAAAAGGATGTTGAGAAACTGGAGCGTGTCCAAAGGAGGGCGAATAAATTGGTGAAGGCTATGGAAACCATGCCCTATGAGGAACGACTTAAGGAGCTGGGGATGTTTAGCCTGGAGAAGAGGAGGTTAAGAGGTGATATGATAGTCCTGTTTAAATACTGAAAGGGATGCCTTATTGAAGAGGGAGCAAGGTTGTTTTCTGCTGCTCCAGAGACTAGGACCCAGAACAATGGATGCAAGCTCCAGGAAAAGAGATTCCACCTCAACATTAGGAGGAACTTCCTGACAGTAAGGGCTGTTTGACAGTGGAACACACTCCCTCGGAGTGTAGTGGAACCTCCCTCCTTGGAGGTCTTTAAACAGAGGCTGGATGGCCATCTGTCGGGGATGCTTTGATTGTGAGTTCCTGCGTGGCAGAATGGGGTTGGACTGGATGGCCCTTGTGGTCTCTTCCAATTCTGTGATTCTATGATTCTTATTGCCTTAACAAAGACAGGAGATCAGACTTCTGACATGTACCTATCAGAGTAGTGCTGGGCACTTCCAGGATCAGAGGAACAAAGTATAAAGCATAACAACTGTAGTCATGGCAAGTATGGACAGGGTTTTTCTTCTTTACTCCCCCCCAAGTCTTTTTCACTTTTTTAAAACAGAGCTGGAAATTGTGCAATCCTCTTAATGTTGATGGACAGTAATTCCCAGCATTCCTTACCATTGGCTGCACTGAATTACAGCTGCTAGGAGTTGCATTCTGACAATAACTTCAGGTCTGCACAATTCCCACCCCTACTCTGAAGAGTAAAAGGCCATAAGGGAGAAAGCTGGAAGTCATCCAGGAACACTGTTTTCCCAAACAAATATAGTGCCTTGCTATGACAAAAGACAGTAAGTGCCATTTTCTACTTGGCTAATCTCTTGTCATATCAGACAAGCGGCAAAATTTTACAGTTCGAAAACATATGTAAAAAGAACAAGAGAAAAATATGAACAGTGAGAAAGTTATGGTTGCCACTGTTAGCCAATTTCCAGACTTTTTCCCAAGCACATTTTAAAAGGCACACTATTCTATTAAACTGAATGGAAACACTTCTCGTTGACCAAAAAAACAAAACAGCACAGTCAGGATACTAAAATGAAGTCTACTTCTGCTTTTGAGAAATCTGTAAAAAGTTTACCTGCAGACACTGGAAATATAATTTCAGTTTACAGAGTATTTATAGAATCATACAGTGACATCCAACAATATTTATTTCTCTCATAAGAACAATAAATGAAATAAAATCTTAAACCTAAAGCATGTTGCTTCAGGGCCATGTCCAATGTTAGTTCCATTTAGATTAACTCAGTTGAAATCAATGGGATTTATGCATGTAACGACTAACAAATCCCATTCCTTTCACTAAAGCGGTTTCCAGACCGCCAAAAAGTACATGGTCGGCATGTATTAGGGTTAGGAAGGGGCATCCTTTCTGGATGCCCCTAACCCTAGTACACGCCGAGCACGTACAAAATGGCGGTGCCCATTCTACATGGGCGCCACCATTTCTTAGCGTCTGCACATCTTGGCGCCATTATGGCGCTTTGCAGCGTCATAATGGCGCTGCAAAAAAGGGCTTCTTTTTGCTGCGCGGAGGAGTCGCGTGGTTTGGCCGCTGAGGCTCCTCCACGCAGCAAATAAGGGCACTGGCAGACCGCCCTTTTGGGCAGTCTGTAAAGCGCCTAAGTTTATTTTTGTTGGGATAAATATTGCATTCAGCCAAAGTTAGAATATGGACTATGGTAGCATTGCAAGAAATGTATGACTGTACATGGGATAAACAGATTGGGATGAAAATTGGGATTGATCCCCTAGTTTAAAATACAGTTGCAATTACATAATAACTAACTGTAAGAAACTGTAAGCAGAAATTATGGTGTGTGTTTTCCCAGTTTCTACTCAAGGCTGATAGTATTTACATCAATATTGCTACTTCCACAGCCAACACTTTAAATGAGAAGACTGAAATTTTGGAAACAGTATATGTAAAATAACAAACTGTTTGAGAGCTTGTTATTGAACATAATAGTACAGTAATTATAATTTGTTTAAAAATTTCTCACCAGTGATGGAGCAAAAATAATTTTAGCAAAGTAAATGCATCCCTGAACTTAATGTGTAGTGGCTCATTTTCCCATAACTTGTATTAGTGCAAAGTTCTAGTCAGAATCCAAATGAAGGGATTTTTTAAAAAAAAAACATAAAGGAAGAAAATCAAAGTATTAACAGAATCTTGTTTTTTCTTTAGCTCGACAAAGTAATGGAAAAACATAAAGAAAGCCACAGACGGATGCTGGAGCAGCTCTTAATGGTAGAAAAATCTCATAGGCAAACTCTTTACGATCTGGAAGATGAGAAGAGGAAACATGCCGAATACATGGAGAAAAGTGATGAGTTTACTAATTTACTGGAACAAGAACAAGAAAGGTAAGCAAGCTTTAAAACTATCCAGTGGACTTTAAAACCTTGGTACTTGGCAAGTATTTTTTGACTAATCTTCTTCTCCTGATTCATATCCAATACAGCATTTGAACACATCAAGAATGTAAAGAGAGGTAGTCAACTTACGTATAAAAAATGTTTTATAACAGCATAATGTAGACACACTCATATGCATTTATCTTCCCCATCTCTCACTTGTTTCCATCTCCTCAGCCTCCTTTGGAACAGTTTCCCCCAGAATAGTAGAAACAGGCCTTTTGAGGTAATAATAATATGACAAGAACTGTTCAAGGACAGAGTACAGATTCTTCTTTAAAGACCTTGTGCCTGTCTTCTGAATACCTTGTCTTTCACGTTCAGTACATAGAACCATAGAATAATAGTGTTGGAAGAGACTGCAAGGGCCATCCAGTCCAACCCCCTCCCTGCCATGTAGGAAATCTCAATCAAAGCATCCCCGACAGATGGCCATCCAGCCTCTGTTTAAAGACCTCCAGGGAAGGAGACTCCACTACACTCCGAGGGAGTTTGTTCCACTGTCAAACAGCCCTTACTGTCAGGAAGTTCCTCCTAATGTTGAGGTGGAATCTCTTTTCCTGGAGCTTGCATCCACTGCTCCGGGTCCTAGTCTCTGGAGGAACAGAAAACAAGTTAGCTCCCTCCTCAATATGGCATCCCTTCAAATATTTAAAAAGTGCTATCACATCACCTCTTAATCTTCTTTTCTCCAGGTTAAACATCCCCAGCTCCCTAGGTCATTCCTCATAGGGCATGGTTTCCAGGCCCTTCACCCTTTTTGTAGCCCTCCTTTGGACACACTCCAGTTTCTCAACATCCTTTTTCAATTGTGGTGCCCAGAACTGGACACAGTATTCCAGGTGGGGCCTGACCAGACCAGAATAGAGTGGGACTATTACTTCCCTTGATCTAGACACTATGCTTCTATTGATACAGCCTAAAACTGCATTGTACTTTTTATCTGCCACATCATACTGTTGATTCATGTTCAACTTGTGGTCTGCATAGACTCCTAGATCCCTTTCACATGTCGTTTCTTTCAGCCAGGTGTTTCCCCATCCTATATCTGTGCATTTCATTTTTCCGCCCTAAGTGAAGTACATTATATTTCTCCGTAGTTGAAATTCATTTTGTTAGCTTTGGTCTAGATAATGTGGCAATCGCTTTTATGTTGCTGGACGTTCTGCATCTCTTGATGCATCTTCAAAAAGCTATCTTTAAAAAGCTACCATTTGGGTCAAGGGAATGTCATTATTCCTTCTTATTGAGTGATACTGGTATAGAAGGAAAAGCATATCATTCTCTTCCATAAAATGTCTTTCCAACAAAATTTTCTGGACTCATCCCCATGCCAATTTGGTAATGTGTGAACTGCACAACAGACTAAAATGTTTTAAGGATCTGATCAAGTAAGAGTGAAGAACATGTAGGCCTCTAAAGATGATATTGTACTAGTGTGTCCATAAGCCCTATCATAGCCAAATTTGGGGAATTATGCAGTCAAAGCCAAGTAACATCTGGAGGACCACAGATATTGCTCTTGTTTGTATTAAACTTTGGTGATTGCCTGTGAATATGTCCCAAGTATATCTCATAATATAAATAAATTATACTTTTAAAGTATATTGTACAATTCTGAATAATTAATGATAATACATTAGTAATCACAACATGTATGAGAAGATTGCACCTTTGATATAATACAAAGAAGATTGCCTCCTATTCCTGAAACCAATGGAAGCAGCCAGGAACCAGACCCAAAACACCAGACAGAATAAAAAGACAGTGAAAGACTGTCTTACTAAAAGTTGTTAACAGTTCAGCAGTCTGGAGAAGACCACTAACTGTGAAATTGCTTCAAAAAGCTGCAAAAGTGGGATATAATGGACTGATAGCATTGGAGATGAATCACCTAATTATCCTAAAGACAATCAGTGCACAAACTTACATGTCAGTTATATGGTAATATTTCCAGGGGTAGCTGTGCTGACCATATAACCAAGCTCAATATGGTAATGTTGTTAATACAGTATCAGATTCTGTGAATGGCATGCCACACAGTGGTGGTGAGGGGACTTTATATTTTTCACAACTGGAAGCCTCATCATCTGTAGTGCAGAAATGAAAATGTAAACCAGTGGTTCCCAAACATTTGTCTTCCAGATGTTTTGGACTTCAGCTCCCAGAATTCCCAAATGTTGTCAAACTGGCTGCGGCTTCTGGGAGATGAAGTCCACAACACTGGGAGGGTCAAAATTTAGTAACCACTGATGTAAAATCAGCAAGAACTATGTTTTCTTCAGCTAGTAACAAAGTACAGAATATGCTCAGAAAAACCACCTTGTGTTCTGAAGATTCCAGAAAGAGTCAGCTAAAGAAGGCAAGCAATCAAGTAGTAAGTGAAAGGAATGCTGCATATGATATCAAAGGTAGAATTAAACAAATATATTGCTGAAGGGATATTTTAAGCTGTAGATTCTTATACTAGCAGGGAGATAGACAAGATCCGTGGTTCTCAACCTTTGTTCCTCCAGATGGTTTGAACTGGAGGTCCCAGAATCCATCATCACTAGCCATGCTGGCAGAGGCTTCTGGGAGTTGGATTACAAAACAGCTGGAGGATCAGAAGTTGTGAAACGTTGGACTAAATGGTGCTTGACGAACCCATCTTATTCTTTTACTCTCTGGTTCTATGAAATGAAAGGTTATATGAATAGGTCTGTTTGTCACTAAACCGCATATGTGGTGGGGGGGGGGGAGAAAAAAACATTTTTATTGAATTGCCTGCACTTGGAAGCAGGAATTAGACTTTTTTAAAAAACTCCCAAAGAGAACAGGAATTATGGTCACATTTCCTTCTCCCCGGACAGCAACATTTGATTCTCGAAAGTATGAGAACATTGTCCCTGTATCCCATTGCTCGGAACAGCTTCCAGATGGAAATGCTGGGTGTGAGAACGTCAAACCCATTCTAACCTCACAAGATGCAGAGATAATACTTCCGCTCTTTGCAGGCATAACCTCATGTTTCATATATCCTGGCACTGCTTGCAACATTCAGCCTTCCTGCTACACCTTCTTCCTTTAAGTCTGCCACACAAAACATGCTGGCTATCTTAACTACTTAAATATATATGGAATCAACATTAAAAATATTCTCCTCCTAATCATGTAAGCAGAAAGAAAATTATGCATTGATAACTACAAATAGATGCAGTTATGAAGCAAAAAGAAGGGGAAGTGTATAACAGCAGAAATTATTCAGAACAGTACCACTATATATAATGAGAAAAACCCAAGAGCCAAAATTCAGAACTGACCTTTCTACACTTTTTCTCTGAAATGGATGCACACACATTTAAAATAAAAAAACAAGCAAAGAAAAGAAAAGTTGCCAAAGTGTTGGGGAAAATGGTGTTATTAAATGAAACAGAATGTGATGTCAACTACAAACAGATCAGTACAAGACTGAAAGAAAGATGGCAAATAGACTTTTAGAGGCGGAGGACAAACATCTGATTAAAATTTGACCCACCCACCCCCTGCATAATAGTTGGAAATGGATTGTTATTCTGCTCTACAATATTTACTAATATCTGTCTGGAAAGGAAAAACTGAGGTGGCTAATGAGACCTTAGAGAATGCAATAATAGATTTTAGATTAAGTCTTGATTTTTGTGTTTTCTTTGGAGTGCTCATTTTATGTGGAAAACCCTAAAGGGGTATGATGTCACATCTTGAATGGCGTCCAAAACATTTGCCAAATGATGTTGCCATCAGGATCCCTTAGCAATTTGCCTTCCAAAGTGAGAAAGCTCTCTCACACAAGTTAAGGCAAAGTATTATTATGCTATACAGAGGTCATTCTTTTCTCTCTCCCTCTTGCACACACTCCCTCTCTCTCTCTCTCTCTCTCTCTCTCTCTCTCTCTCACACACACACACACACACACACACACACACACAAGATGGTACTGTGCTCTGGGATTCTAACTTTTTAAAATAGCCAAGGGCAGGGTGACCAGATGTCATAACCACAAAAGAGGACAAGACACTGCAAAATGTAGGAAATTCAAGAAAATGTAAGACATTACCAGTTCTAGTTCTATTTTGTCCTAGTTCTATTTTGCAGAACAGCAAACCTGCTGGCACAGTGGTTAAATGCCTGTACTGCAGCCACTCACTCACAAACCGCAAGGTTGCGAGTTCAATACCAGAAAAAGGACTCAAGCTCAACTCAGGCTTGCATCCTTCCGAGGTTGCTAAAATGAGTACCCAGATTGTTGGGGGCAATTAGCTTACACTTTGTCAACCGCTTAGGGAGTGCAAAAGTGCACTGATAAGCGGTGTAGAAATGTACTTGCTATTGCTATTACCAAACAAAAGCTAAAGTCACCAATATAAATATGATTAATTTCATATGGTGTATTTACAGCTATGTTACATGTACTATATTTTATTATGTACTCAACACAACCATATTTTTCTTGTGAACCTATCTTTACTAAAATGTCCTTTTGGCTTGCAATATACTTATAGAACTCTGAACAAAACAGATGCTTAAAATGGTACTTTACTAGCAACAAACCCTTGACTGAATCTATATTGAAAGTACTACTTTCCTTTGTTTCCCCATTTGCTCTCCCATCCCTCCTGTTTTTTTTCCTCAGCTCAAATCACACACACCCTGTTCCCCTTGGTGCATTGGCGCTTCAGCAACCCAGATCCACCTTTCCTTATGGCTCAAAATAGATAATGTTTTGCAATTCCTCTCAGACCCTAGATGTAAGGCTGAAATATAGGACATGTTTAGGGGAAAAAGGGAGTCTGGACTAGGATGGTATGCCTCATCCCTACACATGCTCCACACTCCCAGATTCTACATAAGGCCAGAAGGTCTAGCAGCAATTATGCTCTCCTTGTTCCTGCAAAATCACTTTCTGCCAGTAGGTTAAATGTTGCCCTATGAGGTTGAGTAAATAAAACTGGAGAATGAACCTTAGCTACCTATTAGATTGGGAACCCTGATAATTAAATTTTGTGAAAAAGAAAGAAAAGCATCCCTATGTCAGAAAGGTAGTCTTACAAAGATGGTAAGGTAGATGCAATAGCAAGCAAGCAAGCAAAAGCAAGTACATTTCTATACTGTACTGCTTATCATAGCTCTTAAGCATTCCCTAAGTGGTTTACAATGTGTAAGCTAATTGCCCCCAACAAATTGAGTACTCATTTTAGCGACCTCAGAAGGATGCAAGGCTAAGTTGACCCTGAGCCTCTGGCTGGGACTGAACTCACAACCTTGTTTGCGAGTGAGTGGCAGCAATACAGGGATTTTAACCACCACTGCACCATCAGGTTAACAGATTAGCAGGTTTGCTGTTCTGCAAAATATAAATGTAATGAGCACATTGAAGCCCTCTTATTTTCTTGGTTTGCTCTAACATGGCCTTAAAATGGCTGCAAAATAAACCTACTCTAATCAAAGACACTCCAAGATTTTAGCAAAATTAGTGTTCAATCTGTATACTGAATGGCTGGGTATATGTACTGACAATATATCCTCTCTAGTCTTCACAGATTGAAAACCGATAGCACTATGATTCCACTTTAATATTTATTTTTTATTTATTTACATATTTATATCCCATCCTGCATCAAGAGATCTCAGGGCAGCTTACCAATAGTATTTAAAAAAGGTTAAACAAGTTGAAAAGCAGATCTTAATCCTTAGATGGGCACATAAGGTCCCAAGCTGTTTAGGGCTTTAAATGTCATTGTAAGGGCCCTGAAACCTGAACCTAAATCCAGACCAGGAACATATTTGCAGCCATTACAATTGTTTTAAGACTGGCACTACATGCTGTCTATATCGTGTTTCAGTCTGCAGTCGAGCTGCTGAATTTTGCACTAGCTTCAGCTTCCACGTCTTCTTCAAGGACAGCCCCCTGTAGAGTACATTACAGTACTCTAATTGGGTTAACAGTGCATGGACTACAGCTAGGTTCTCTCTGTCCAGGAAAGGCTGTAGCTGGCACTCCAGTAGAAACTGGCACCAAGTACTCCAAACTATAGAGTCTACTTGGGCCTCCAGTGACAAGGATCAATCTAGGAGCACTCCCAAGCGACGTACCTTCAGGGCTCCTTAAGAGAGAGTGCACTCCCATCCAGAACAGGCTGTTTACCCCATTTCTGCATCTAAGAACCACAAATCCACAGATCCTCCATCTTATCAGGATTCACTGATTCAGTTGAACTGACTCTTATTCAGCCCATTACAGCATCCAGGTACCGGTCAAGCACCTGCACAGCCCCAGTTGATTTGGATAACATGGAGAAATAGAGCTGACTGCCATCAGCATACTGCATCCTAATCTACTTTTGACCTCTGGCAGCAGCTTTATGTAAATAGCGAACAGGATGGGGGATAACCTGTGGTTTCCCACTGCTTAATAGCCATGAGACTGAACAGGAATCCCCCAGTGTGACTCTCTGGAACTGGCCCTCCAGGTAGGCACAGAACCACTGCAGAACAGTGCCTTCTACTCCCATCCCACAGAACCAAGCCAGTATGATCAAAGCCAGTGAGAGATATAAGAAGATCAGCAGGGAAGCACTCCACCTATCTTTCCCTTGGAGTAGGTCATCAATCAGAGCAACGAATGTCATTTCAGTACTTCACCCTAGTCTGAAACTGATCTAGATATCTGTTTTCCCCAAGAATGTCTGGCATTGCCCAAGCACATGCTCAAGCACCTTGGCCCAAAATGGAATATTTGCAAAAGGGCAATATTTCCCTTCTGTGCTCAGGGAGGTCCTCTTTAGAAGAGACCACACCACTGCCTCCTTCAAGGCAACAGGCACCTCCCTCTGGAATAGTGAGGCATTTACTACTCTCTGGATACACCAATCAATCCACCTCTGTTAGATTTTATCATTCAAGAAAGATAAGGGTTAAGTGCATCACCAAACTAGAAACCTCAGGATTCCACTGAATCTGGCCATGATGATTAAAACAGAATCATAGTGTTATGTTGTTTGAAAGGGCTCTGATTCTCATTAGCTAAGCTCCTAGAAAACATTATATATTGCTTATGTGTATTTTCTACATTCTCTGTATTAAATTTATTTGCACTGAACAGCATTGATTTAAAAGGAAGGAAAATGTATGCTCTTTGAAACAGCAATACAATTAAAAAATTAATTGCCCTAATTAGGTATCTCAACACAATACAGCTAACACTCAAGAATTGGTGGTTCCTAGAAATGATTGAACATGCATACCGTAGTTCTGGATTTCTTTTTGCGTCTCCATTGTGTTTGTGTTTTAATGTATTGTACTACATACCTCAGGAGGAAAAAAAGACAGAGATATTGGTATGCTGACAATTCCCCCTTCCCTCCATTTCATCCTTTTAGATCCATTCATTTCAGCACTAACTTACCTGGAGTCATAACTGAGAGAACTATGTTTTGCTCTTTGTATCCAGGACTCCAAGGAGCTTATGCTCCTATATGTGTGACAATATTTTCCTCATTTCATAAACTTTCCTTGCTGTGCAAAGATTGTTTCTAACAATTTATCAAAGTTGGAAGTGCATTTCAGGGATGGTAAAAAGGCAAACTAGTGTGCAAATGAAAACTTCCCATTAATCTTGGGCCATATAAACAATAACATCCATAAAACCATTTTGAACCCGTCTATTGTACTTTTGTGATTTCAAATATGATTTCAAAAGCTATTTCCTTTTGCTTTATTCAAGTAAAAATAAAGCTAAAATGAATTCTATAGGCTGAATGCAACATCAAGACCATTAGCATTCATCCCGACTGCTACGGAAACTATATATTGTATTATATAGAAATGATTTGACAGTCTACTGGCTCAAAATATTTCATACTGTCATTATTTACTTTTTGAAAGAAACGGAATCTCCTAAGGATATTTACATACAAGATTACAGTGTCTGCATAGAATGCAAACAGCACATAAATACCATTGACTTTAGTTGACATATATGTCCAGCAGATTCTAATTTCATGCACACTGAGCTATTGTTGAAGAATGCATTGTACTCAAATGCAATCATTTCCTTTTTGCTTTCTGGCAAGTTGTATGTATTACATACAATGAAGACTATGTCTTCCAAGTTGTGAAATGGATGCCAGATCTCTGTACATTTGACTAGTTTCATGGGTATCTTGTGTTTTGTAGGTGAGTGAGCAAGACCCTCCACAAACACAAATTTAGTTCTGTCTAACACCCCAGTGGGAGATTTCAAATATTTTAACCACTACAACATACAGATAGGCTCAAGGAAGTGATGCACACAGACTAATGACTTCATGCAAGCATTTCAAGAACAGCCTACCACTTCACAACATAACTTTCAACAGATGTTGGGAAAGCATACCCTTGTCAAAATCCACATAATTCAAAGGTTTCCACAAATATCCTAGTGCACAATAAAAGGTTAAAATAACGACACTGAATCAATTCATCTTTTAAAAGTAAAAAATAAATCAGTTTTTGAGCAGGGGAAAGACTAAAGGATCTAAGTACATTAGACATGCACTCAGTTTCCCTGTACCTAAGCAATATTGTCCAGCTATTCTGTCTTCAATATATAGACTAAAAAGAGATAGAAGATTGATCTATTAGTGTCTTTCCATCAATGTTCATGTGCTCAAATTTTAGGAATCCAATACTTTATTTGCATAGCTTCAATTACAGTAAACATAGACCTAATTTTAAAACGAACTTCTGTATAATCAGAGAGACTTCAGTCAAGAATGATACCTCACTTGTTTATGTTTTCCTGGTCTGCCTACCAAGCACAAGACCAAATTCATTAAACAAAATGAAGTGAAGCCAGAACTGTATAATTTTAAAAAGTTTCTCCTTTCAGCATTACAAGGAGAGAGAAAAAAAACTTTGACCAAGACCACAGGTAGGACATTTCATGACTATCTAATGTCTTATAACCAAGTGAAGGAGACCACCACTAGCATACTTTCAGCAAATACTATCTGAAATACCTATCAAGAAGTAGTGAGCACAAAACAATTTCCTTAAAATATTTTTTTAAACATGAACCACTAAACTCCATGGCCTTCTTCCATGGCCAATGTATATAAAATGCACTCACTCACTCACTCACTCACTCACAAACACACACCAACCCTTCCATGAAGTGTATAACTGGAAAACATGGCTACAAAGACTGAGAGTGATATGCCAATACAGCTGATGCCTACGGAAAATATAATTTTTTTAACCCTCTTATAGAAGGTGACACACAACCTTAGACTCAAATTAAGTCAGGGAGATTAACCTGCATTTCATTCCCATTTATAAATTTATTCAGTAAGAGGGTACAATGAGCCAAATATATCGACCAAAATTCTGAAATGTCACATATTCCTGAAATATTATGTGTTTCAAACCATTTGTATAATCAAGTTTCTTCATAATTTGCAACATGGCAGTATGTTCAGAGGCAGTGATAACTCTTAATGCCAGAAGCTGGTGATAAACTGTAACAATTGCATGCCAATTACATCCTGGAAACATCTGGCTAGAATCTGCTGGAAATAGGATTCTGGACCATTTATTATTTATTAAATTTATATCCTGCCTTTCTGTTAAAAACAGGGAGGGGGCACTGACAGCAGCTAAAAATAATAAAAGCAGTTGAAAACATATTTTAATTAAAGCATAACATCCAAAGAAATACATTAAAATGTAATTAAACAACAGTGAAAGAAATAGACAACATCCACCCAACTAAAATTTCCAGAGCAAAAGATTCGTTCACATGTGAAAAACCTAAATTTGGGCTTCTCAGAGAGGGAGCAACATCAGCCTCACTTAGCAGAAAGTTCCAAAGTTTCTATTACACTACTGCCAACTTTGTATTACTCCAAAGGCAAGAAAAAGCCACTTACCTACAAAAAGAAAAATCTTACAAAGTGTGTAGGTCTATATGAGAGAATATGGTCCAGATACACCAGTCTCAAATTAAGGTCTTTACTGGTTATAAGCAGTACTTTTAATTGTACCTAGAAACAAACTAGTAACCAGTGAACCTATTTTAACAAGCGGCCCTTTCCCACTACCAAATTATAGCTCTACGGTTCCACTTTAACTGCCATATTACTATATATGAAATCCCAGGGTTTGTTGTTTTGGGAGGCGTAAACGCTCGCTGACTGAGAATTCTAAACATTCCTCCCTAAACTGCAAATCCCAGGAGTCCATGAGATCTAACTAAGGCAATCAAAATGGTATTATAATTGTGTAGTGTGAATGGTCTCAAAGCTAACATGCTCCAGTCCTGGAAAAACAAAAGCATTTGTAGCCAATGGGGGAAAATATGGTTCTAGTCCTTGGCACAATGAGGGTGGGTGGAAGGAATAATCATAGAATCAGTCCCCTCTCATCAGATAGCTTGAGAATCACTGCTCTAGTCAATAATCTGCTGAAGCATTTTAGACTAAACAAACACTCATTCTTAATATTATGTAAAGAGAACTTTATTCTAAGCTAACTAATTATTGAAAAGTAACAATTGGAGAAGTTTAACTAAGATAACGATACACCAGATTAGTATCATTTGTAGACTGTGTCACAGAATACTATATATGCTCAACTATACACTGAACTTGTGGATAGGTCAAAAGCAAATTTTGGAACCAAAATTAAGGAATTTGCTATGATCTATGGATGAGTCAAGGGTAAAGCCTAGGGACATGTAACAAAGTAATATAAAGAATGAGTTTTTAATTGTAGCTACATTTATTGGATTATTGAATTCCTTTACACATTCAGTGACAGTTTGAATAATGCCTTGTAGGAAGCTCTCATTCTATTCTGAGAGCTCATTTGGCAGAATGTAAGAAGTTGTTTTATTTTATGTTACTGTTGGTATTGGTATTTCCTACCTGCCTCTCCCCATAGATTAAGGTGGAGAATGACAATAGATTAAGATACAACACATAACCTCAGTTAAGAACACATGACATCTGTCAAAACACATGACATCAGTTTAAAAGAACATATAATACCAAAACAATCAGTCTATCATTTAAAATTCATAATTCAAAAATCATCTTGATAAGTCTGCTGGAAGACACTGGTCTTCAATGCTGTTTTAAATTAATAACCACGACACAGATCACAGGTTTATTGTAGGATTTATTGAAACAGTAAACTCTACAGTCAGTCCTTCTTATACACAGATTTTTTTATACATGGATTCAAGCATCCACGGTTTGAAAATGTTCCAAAAAAAGTATAAATTTCAAATATCAAACCTTGATTTTCCATTTTTTACAAGTGACACTATTTTGCTATGTCATTATATTTAATGAGACTTGAGCATACATGGATTTTGTTATCCACTGGGGATCTTGGAACCAAAACCCAGCATATAACAAGGGTCCACTGTATTTGCTAATCCACTTCCTTGACACACACCCCTCCAAGCAGCAAGGGCTCCCCAGAGGTCTCTAAATAACCATCCAGTGACCGCCCCAGATTGGGCCACTGGGGAGAGGGGTCAAGGGAGATCATCATCATAAGGAAAGCCCCCAAACTCCTCTCGACTTGAGGCATGCAGAGGCAGGCTCTAGGCCTCTTTGGCAACCTTGGCTTTTGCCTCCCTTGTCCCCTGCCTCTACAACCTTCTTCCCCCATGAGCAAGGGCCATCACTTCTTTAACCAGCTTCAAAACAGAGTTGAAGACCGTTCTGTTCAGAGAAGCGTTCCCAGGCCTTGCATAATTGTTGCTTGCCTCCCTGGATGAAGATTAACCATCCATTATGAAGCCAAGCCCTCCCTCCAGTTCATCTGCCTTGGTCCAGGCCTTGGAGGTAGAGAGGAACTGCTGGATCTCATCCCCTTCCCCACCACTACTCCCTTCTCCTTTTGTGTGGTGTCTTTTTAGATTGTAAGCCTGAGGGCAGGGAACCGTTTAATTAAAAAGACTGTATGTACAACGCTGTGTAAATTTACAGCATTTTATAAATAAAGGTTAATAATAATAATAAAACAAACTGGGCCGGCCAGCCATTGTGTATCGAAATCTGGAAAGAGTGTCCTTTGTTGCTTTTCGACAATCACCTCCCTTCACACACACACACACACACACACACACACACACACACACACGTGTGTGTGTGTCAGCAGCACAGGCTCCCTGGAGGTCCCTGAAAAACCAAGCACTGACTGTGGATAAGTTGGACCAGGATTTCCACATAAATGTTTAGATTATCATTTCTTGATTTATAGTCAAGTATGTATTTCCACTCCAAAACAGTCTATGCCAGACTAGCAGTCACCAGTACTTCCAGTTTCCCACACAAACACCTCCAGCCAGATTCCTTCAGGTCCTTACCTGACAATTCTTGAAGCTGAATCTTTCACATTGAATGCATTTGCCCTACCAATGGGTTATAAACTCTTCATGAAAAGTAATTCAGATTAAAACACTAAAGAAAAAAGACAATTGGGGATGTTTAGTAGCTAAAACTAGGAGTCAAGGGGCTCCTGGAACATGAACTAAGTAGCCTTTGGCAAGATACTCATCCAACCTCAAGATGTAATACAGTAAAATACCAACCTACCTTGTGGGGTTTGCTACTGGCTACAGAGAACAGGAACCCGCAAAAGTGCTACATAAATTTAGAAGACTATATTGAAGTACTGCAGAAGAACAGCTAATCTATATTCCTGAAGAATAAGAAAAACCAAGTCCCTGTCTTGTCTATTATACATTTAATTCATGTAACCTAAAGCATAGAGCTGCTCAAATTATTTAGCCTAAGAATGCAAGCTTTGTTTTGACGCAGTCTCAAGATAGATGCAACCAAGATGCTAGCAAACTAAACTGCATATTATCATTGTCAATGTAAATCACAGGTCTTATTCTGCTGTAATCCTTTCTAGTGAGAAGCTGGCCAAAGGCCAGGAAAAGGCACATAATTTAAACACTCAATCAGTTACATTCCTAGGCATTTGTTTAGTATTTAATAAGTTCTCAAGAGATGATAAAATTACTAAAGTGTATTGTTTTGACATGAGACAGAGTATGTCACTGCTTGTCATTAAATTTAGGAGACTTCAGTATTTATTGTCTGAGAGAAACTTTTAAAAATATATACATCAACACTTATGTACCAATTCACAAATGTATATTAGACTAAATACTTTTGCTCATTATGTAAGGAAATGGTTTTTGTTTCTCTCACTCACATATAAGTCTATATCTTTAGGAACTTTTTATATACACATTAATCTCTGGATTACAATCGCTGCAGTTCACATGGCACATACATGTATCCTCAGCACAATCAAAAATCTTCAAATGCTCAATAAAGGAAGTTAATAGTTTGCTCTCAGAATAAATTTGTCAAACCAAATACATGGATTAAAAATTCATACAGATTTTACTTATTTAAAACTGAGAAAATTTGTTACAGTGCGCCCGCGTTATACACGGGCGAGCTTTACGCGGTCTTGAGCGTACGCACTCAAGCCGCAGGGAACAGCGGGGTGCAAGGGGCGGCATGCCCCATTCAATTGAATGGGCGCGCGCGCCCATGGCGCCCCATGCGCTGCCACGCTGCCGTGCACAAGCCCCATTGTTTCCAATGGGGCTTGAGCATAGGCGGAATTCGCCTTACGTGGGGGGGGGGTCTGGAACGGATCCCCTGCGTAAGGCGAGGGCCGACTGTACTTACTATATCATTAAATGACTATGGAATGCCTCCAATACATAGTACATGCAAACATGCTCATATACACACACAAACCTTGCAACAACAATAATATACAGTACATATAATAATTCAGATTAAAGACAGAGTTTTTTTTTTAAAGAACTGGTACAATTTATTACAAATATTTATCAAGCCTCTATTGAGATATTTTCAATTGTGACATCCCAGTTGCAGAATACTCTCTGGAGAGGACATTCTACAACTAGGAGTCCTGGTGGTGCAGTGGATAAATGCTGGTACTGCAGCCAAACATTGGCACACACCCCACAACCCTAGTACTGTATGTGATCAGGGCGGCGCAGCACCACCCACACGGCGCGCACAGCTATGGCGTCGCAGATGTGCAGCGTCCAAACAGCGCTGTGCAGCTGCAACGCCATTGGGACGTCTTTGTAAGTTTGCAGCAGTGTAACTACGCTGCAAAAAGGAGCCACTTTGTAATGCTCCTTTGTTGATGCGGTACCTCTTTCTGGTGGTCTGTACCCCGCCATTGTATGTTAAATCCTAGAGGAAGGCTCCAAGATCCACTCAGCCTTCCATCCTTTCATAGGATAGTAAAATGAGTACGCAGCTTGCTGGGGGGAATTGATTTTCACACTGTAAACTGCTTAGGGAGTGCTAGTTCACCGATACATGGTATAGAAACGTATTTGCTATATTGCTATTGCTATTGCTAGTATACCACAATAGAAAATGCGCTTTTCCTTGTAGCCATCAGTTTCACTTTGCAGAATCACTCAAGGTATAGGCTTTGAAGAGGATCTCGAGATTTAGATAGGGCAAATTATCTTCAAAATATCCTGTTCCAAAGCAGTTACAGACTTTAAATCAGTAAAGCAGGAGTAAAGGTTTAACAGATACCATTGTCTTTAATAAGAACAATTTCTAACCACTGCATATGAATTCTAAAACAGGATTCATAGAGGGAAAGGAGTGAGCCTTCCCCTGCAAAACAAATACAACAAAAATGGACAAATCACATAAACAAACATTGCTCAGGTGTGGACAAAATGGGACTTCTGTCAGCCCTAGCAAGCATAACTAACGGTGAGGAATGTAGGTTCAGTAACATCTGGAGGGCCAAAGTTTGCCTACTTCTTCTATGAATGATTCACACACACAAACATTCTCTACATTGTCATAATGAAATTTGCCAAATCTCATTCTCAGACAGAAGGTAAATGTACGTGAGATGTGTGGCCATGACTTATCCTATTGGAATCCCACTGCAATCACAGAAGAGACGGGATGTCAGAGGTGTTGTTAGAACTCTATCAACCTGTGCCCATCCTACCCCGCTTCATTATTTTACACCTTTTAATATAAATGAATTATGAAAATCATGAATATAATAGTCAGCTAGGTGTTCAAACAACGGGGGACAAAGCTCCTATAAAAATAATGTTAAAAGTTCTTGAGTTCAAAAAAGTATGCTATGCAAACAATTCACAACTTCCATGCAGAGTAGCAACATTGTTCAACAGGGGCAAATGACTATAGGCCATAGCACAATGCACAATATATGATGCATGACTACAATACACAGCATATGAAGCACAACTGCAATAAACAATGCACAATGAGCCATCATAATAGGAAAGGCACAGAGGTGTGTGCTGTCTGTGCAACTCTGCTTCTGTTACTAATAGCAGAATATCCCCATTGCCCAAAGATAACTTTTTGACCATGCAAGGGTTATGTGACTTTCACATGTGCATGTTCCTAACTGGATGCCAGCCAAGATGTATTGTGAACAGATACAGAAAAAATCAAAACAGAACTATTCCAAAACCCATCTAAGTATTCATGGTGTGTGTGTGTGTGCGCGCGCGTGTTCAAAGAAAATATAAATTAAATGAATAAGATGTAACAGAGTGTCATTGGGATATGGGATTACAACAATGTGGAGTTAACCACATGAATTCCAATGTCATTTACTGATTTTAATTTCACACTTGGTTTTATATATATAAGCATCACAACTAAGACATTCAATGGCCTTACCCCCTAGGAAAATGAAAGGTTAGCGGCCTAAATCATTCACCTTTATTTATTTTAACTTAACTTTGCTATGAAGGGGATAAACTGATTTTTCATAGTTAAGTCCTATGATGTAACAACACTCAAAGGTCTTGATAAGCTTAACACATCTCTGAATGTACACAGAAAGGTCTAACAAACCAGTTGAATCAACTGATCACAATAGGATGTAAATCCTGTTGATTTAATGGGCATACTTTAGCTGGGACTAGCAGTTACATTTACATCAAAAATGGATTAATACTTCCTTAATCATTTATTAGATATGGTGTTCCAGTTAAGTTTTGCATAACTATGTCAGATATTTAATCAGAAAGCAAAATTAGACATCTGAATACATATACTGTATACCTTTCTTCAAGGAAACCCCATCTTACTTGCATTACACTCTCCTGCCTCCCTCTTCACCTTCGTACAGAATATGCTAGACCAGGGGTAGGCAACCTGCGGCCCGCGGGCCGGATGCGGCCCGGCGAGGCCTTGGGACCGGCCCCAGCCCGGTCCTGCCGCCGATTGCCACTGGGGCCTTTGGGGGGCAATTGTCTATAGAAGCCTCAGAAACATGCATTTATATTAACATTTTTTAAAAAATCAGCAAAAATTTTTGCGTGTCCTCCATTTTTTTTAAAAAAGTGTCTTCCATTTGAAAATTTTGTCCTACATTTGTCCTGGTTTATTTATATATTTAATTTTTTTTTAATTATTTAATTATTTATTTTTTGGCTTCGGCCCCCCAGTTGTCTGAGGGACAGCAACCCGGCCCCCGGCTCAAAAAGATTGCCTACCCCTGTGCTAGACTGATTTCTGTGCATATTAAGTGCTTCAGGATCTGAGCACATGAAGCCAAAACAATTTTTGAGGGGGGCGGGGGAACAGATGGACCACATTGTTTAAAATTTAAGTAAAACAGCCACTTCAACAACTAAGTGTACCAATTATATGGTTACTATTAGGAAAACAAATTTTTCTTTGCCTTCCTATTGCCACATGC